>NC_134013.1:64367500-64967500 GCF_040712315.1 Castanea sativa | reverse complement strand
TTAGAGATGACACAATGTCCTGCTCCGTTCGGTTCGTACAAATTTTCCTCATTTCGAAGAGGTAATGGGTATCAAAGGAATTTAGCTACTCTGTGAACCGTCTCATTTCATCCCATCTCATATCGGGTGTATGTAACTTTATTAGAAATAATAAAATACCTTTGTCTCATTTTGTTTTAACCCACCTAGATTATCAAAAAAAACATTTTTGTTTTGACCCGCCTTATTCTTGTTGTGCAAAAGTTTTCTGTTCTCAAATGTGGGGACGAAGCACCCATGATCTGCCCGCATTCCTTTACAGGGCTTTACCATTCCTGTGCTTCAACCATTGAACTTTCACCAGTTCACCCTTAGGTGAACAAAAAATTATATTAAAAAGGATCATTAATATTGATATATTTTGTCAATTATGAGTAGTTTGGAACTTTGGTTAAATTGTAGTTTAATGTAGATCTTAGATTTCAATATTTTGATTTTTTGCTTGAAAAAAAATCTTATTTAACAAACAAATTAATTAATTAAGCACCCTAAAAATAACTATCAATTTCTTATTTAATAAATATATCTATGATCATGAGTTTATTACTTGTTGAGCCACGTTATTATGAAAGATTTTATAAAAGTAAGAGATACATAATTAGATTATGTTTATCTTTCATTCAATTGAATTGTAACTCTAAAGTGATTTGTGGGATGAAGATCTCATGATCAAATCCTACAATGAGAAGCGCTTGAGAAAAATTTCTCATTGCCATAGGCCCCAACTCAATGCTTACTAGTGCTTGTGAGACTGAAATAACAATTATGGCTCACCAATTCCTTTACCTTTAGGCTCATACTCATTGTATATAATGCTACTATGATAACATCCAAATAGAAAAGCCACTTTCATCACTCTTCCTGCATTTCTTTCATTAAAAAAAAATATGTATACGAATTAAAATAAAATAATGGTAATGTGGCCGGAGAAATCACTTGCTAAAAAATACGTGCATTATTTGGATTAAAAAAAAAAGTTTAACTTACCAGAAAAAGATAAAAGGACATGAACAAATTCAAGGTAAAACGGGATTCCTTTGCCATCATTTCTTGTTGTCTTATGTGTTTTTAGAAATTACTTTTACAACTTGCCCAAAAAAAAAAAAAAAATCATTTTGCCGAAGTACCCAAAACAAGCATATTTTTGTCTTCTTTTTATAGGTAAAAATTATATCTTTGGTCAAATTGAACTTCCAAACCCATATGGCCTTTGTCAGTTCTAAACTAAACATGTTTTTCCTACTTTAAATGATGATAATGGCAGTGTTGACTTCTTTGCAAAGTGAAAAGTAAATTTATGTGTGCAAGCTCGCCAAGATGATCACATGCCCTTAGGAGTTCTCTTTTCAAAGATCATCAACAAACACCATGTGTGTCTCTAGGGTCTAGGCACAACCATGCATGATCCTAATCCATAGTTATGTACTCTGTCAAAAAAAAAAAAATTTCCCCCACTGACTGCGGAACAAATTTGATTTGTATATATACATAGTACTTTATACATCATCGTGATGTATTATATAGCGTCAAGGATCGTTTAGTCCTTAGCCGGCCTTCTAGTAAACCGTACCTTTACGTGCCCATGCATGTATATGTCAAAGACATCGTTGTCAATTAGGTTGGTGCATTGGACGTTTAGACGCCTCAAGTGAGAAATAATTCTTATTTTCTGACAAACTTCAGGACAACAAAGTGACGAGAAAGATACTTAACAAATGACTTTTTTCTTTTGTTCTTTTTTTTTTTTAATACTCCTATTCGATAACAGAGAATGTAAAGGGACTTTAACGGCCAAAATGGGCAAATGTCCATTTCACACCAAAAATTTAGTATTTTATCTCTTTTTTCAAACTAACTAAATAAGTGCCCCTGTATTGAAATTTGATTTTTGGACAATCGAGTTATAGCAAATTGAAAATTTTAAAAAATAATAATAATAATTGAAACTCAAGTTCCAATTTTTTTTAAAAAAAAATTAAAATCCACGTTCACTATAACTTAATATTCTAAAAATCGAGTTTTACATTTGGAACTTGATTTTTAAATAATCGAGTTTTAAAATAAAGGCATTTCCTTGATTAGTTTAAGAAAATGGGCAAAATGCTGGATTTTTTGTGTGAAAGGGTAAAAGCTCATTTTGGCTGGATTTTAACCCTAAACGTTTTAGAAGAGTTGAGCTACAAAACTATCCGCATGAGTTAAATGTTCTAATTGATGAAAGGGGTAGCAATTATTACAACAAGGCACTAATCCTCATTTTATCAGAGGTCGGTAGATGTTGGAAAAACTTTCTGATAATCACCACAGGCCTTGTGCTCCCTAGTGTTTAATTAGTTTCGTTATAGAAATAAAAGTATAAATATGGAGCTCTAGCTTGCTAAGTCAATCAGATTAATTTCAGAGGGTTATGACTTCCTAAAGGGGTGAGTTCAAATTTATAAATAAGACACGAAGACTTTTTGCCAGGCCATTCTTAAAATTTATCATATGTAAATTTAAGTTTCATGTCCTAGTAAAATTTTGTAATACTAAATGATCTATGCCATTGCTTTTGAGAGAAAAATCATAATTTCAGCTTGCCCAAGTATGAGCCACTTTACCATAATGATCAGGAAACCACACATGTAAAACGATCCAAGACGCATGAGTGCCCCTAAATTTCCCACTTCTTTCCAAATAAAGAGTGATAGTTTTGGATATAACTGGTTATTAGATAGGCTCATATATATGCATCCCAAGCATATTTTTCATCACTTCTATATATGTAATAATATAATGTGAAGGAAGAAGAGTCTAGTCTTTAGAACCACAATCTTACAAAGAACAAAGGCCAGCGGGATCAATTGTCTCAAGAACAACGTGAAAAACAAAATGTTTCGCTTCAACAGAAAGAGAAGACAATGTTAGAGCAATATTGAAAGATAAAGCTTTAAATGTTTTGAGATTCACCTCTTTTCTTCTTCCTTGGGTTTGTGTTTGTTTCTATAAAAAAAAAGGAAAAAAGAAGAAAAAAAAGAAGGTAATTGTCTCACATTGCTTAAGAGAACATGTTGTGTGTAGTACAACTTGTTTTACCCTCTCTTAAAAGTTACAATGACTTTTGAGTAGAATTGTGGTGTGTCTTTGTATTGAAACCTATTTATCTCTCCGTTGTGTGTGTGTGTGTTTTTGTTCTTTAAATAAAAAAAATTGTTTTGAGATTCATTTGAAAAAGGACTAAAGAGTGAGACTCAAAAGGCAATATGACATGTATATTAGATATCACTAGTAGTAGTCCCTTGTGCATTGCATGATTTCGGTCCTATTTGGTCTATTTAGTTCAATTTGGTTTACTTTGGTTCATTAGGTCTATTTCAATCCAAATCGGTCTACTTTGGTCCATATCGGTCTAATTCAGTTAATTCGGTCCACTTTGGTCCATTATGATCTAATTCGGTCCATTTCAATACCTTCTATCCAATTGAGTCCATTTAGTCCACTTTGGTCCATTCGGTGCACTTAAGATTGGTAAAAGACAATTTTGGGTTGAGAACTTGATTTTAAATACGGAAAATGGTTTGTTTCTCAATTTTTACTAGTTGAACAACAAGTTTTCCCTATTTTTACTAGACCAGATTATGGTCCTAGTTCCTAGTTGAACTAGCCAGTCCTATTTAATTTTTAAAACCATGAAGAGCACCTATTCTAAATATGAATCTATTTTAAAAACTACGTTAAGTAGAAAGTAAAATAAAATAGGATAGAGTTTATTAAAAAAAACCCATATGTAATAGAACAAATATATATATATATATATATAGAGAGAGAGAGAGAGAGAGAGAGAGAGAGAGAGAGAGAGAGAGAGAGAGAGAGAATTAAGTTATTGAAAATACAAAAAAAAAAAAAAACAAATAATACAGTTAATATGAATGTATGTTGCATGTTTTGTTAAAACACTAACAATAGTTTTTTTTTTAATAATAATAATTTAAAAAAACTAAATAGTAGTTGATAAGAAGTTAAGAACAAATAACATGTTTGTTCTTATCTAAAAAATTGCAATTTAGGCTGCATTTGTTTTGGCTGAAAAGGATTTCAGGAAATCATTTTACACAGGTCTATGTGTTTGGTAAGCACAAAAAATTGGCTCAAACAGAAATCAATTTCTGCATTGACCGTAAAATAACCCTTCTAAGCCGAAAATGAATTTCAATTTCTATTTTACCTTCAAATGAATTCCAAGACTCAGAGAGAGAGAGAGAGAGAGAGAGAGAGGGGGAGAGAGCAAGAAGAGAGAGCACACGTGGCCGTCCAGCCAAGCTCCGGCCAGCCCAGATTGTGCCACCCCCACCGCCCAAATCATGCCGCCCCACCGCCCAGATCACATGCTGGCCAAGCCTTTTTTTCTCTCTCTTCTTCTCCCTCTTGCTCAATGTCGCTAATCTGGCCGTCACCGACCACCAACCCACTCCTCACAGACATCACACACTTGAAGATCTCAACCCACCCCTCCTTCATCACCCATCCACAAACACCCAAGACCCAACTCACCGATCGCTAGCCATGCATCGACAAGTACAGGTTGAGCTTTGATCTTGACAACCGACTACATGCCGTGCTCCAACATCGCCGCCATCTAGATTGGAGCCTTGCATCTCGTTCTCATTGCCGCCGCTAAAGATCGTTGCTGTTGCTAAAGACCAATCTCTCTTTCCCGATCTATCTCTCTTTCCCTCAATCTCTAAATCTTTCTCTCTTTGATCTTTGATTTTTTTTTTTTTTTTTTTGTGGTGGTGTGGGTGGTGGTGTTTTCGTGGTTTTTGTGTTGTGTGGTGCTAGTGTGTGGGTGGTGGTGGATTCTTTATGGGCGCTAGTGTATGGGTGGTGGTGGATTTTCTGATATAAAATTTGTTTGAAAGCTTAGAAAATGTGACAAAACTAGTAAAAATTTTGCATTTTAAAATGTTACCAAACACTTGAAATTATTTTCTAATATAATTTTTATAATGCAACCAAACACTAGAAATTATTTTCCTTTTTTGAAAATATTTTCACCTGAAATTATTTTACACTCGAAAAATATTTTATACTAAAACAAACGCAGCCTTAGTACAACCATTGACACAACCATAATTTTTAGGCTCAACTTTTAAGATATCGTATATGATATCTACGGTTTCTTTCTAAGATGCCACAGATACAAAACTTCTTACTTTGCAACTTTATGACTAGCTGTAATATCTTACCAAATCGCCAATCAAATAAAATAAATAAACCAAAGTAACCAAACCAATGGAGTAAAGGTCAATGTTCACTCTATTATTGCTAAGTAGTGACCTGTGACCATCTTGTAGACTTGTAGTAGACCCTTTTTAGAACTTGGAGTGACAATTATCACTTGGATGGGTTTCAGTATTTTTGTAAGTGTAGTCTGCAAATGGGCTCTATAGACATTTTTTTGGTAATGAGACATTTGTAAAGCATCACTAGGAGAATCTGTTAAAAATTGACAATAGGGATGCCATCTAAATTCCACATAATAATTGTGAGGATAATAGGCCCAAGGCCTACTTTTGGGCCCTGGACTTGATTTGAGAATATTTGCTTGTCCGAGAACAGATTGATGGTAGTAAAGATGTCAAGCTTAAGCGCCCATGAGCAAGTTATTGTGTATTGGGCTTGTAGAAGTAGTTCAAGAAGGGTTATCTCCTCAGCTAGGTGAAATGAAGATCAGATGGTACATCATGTTGACTATAGTGGTGTCTTGGAAGATCTTGTAAATGAAGATATGTTTCACAAGGGAATAGTGAGGAAGAACGGATGGGAAATATCTTGAAGGAAGCTGCTATCACCGCATTGAATACTCTGTACCTAAGTCTCTGGCCGCATTAGTGAGGAAGTGATATCTGAACAGTGATTGTCAGCCTTACAACTATTACCTAAAAACCATAGGAAGGTGCGGATGGGACAAGTATCCAAGGGAACTATCTAAAGCTACACGTGGAAAGCGAGGAGGAAAAGGGAGAGGAGGTATAAGAAGGAGAGAGGTCCCGGAGATAGGGGGATGGGAAAAAAAGGAGAGAAGAGAACACTATAGAAATAAAGATCAATAGTTACAACTCTGTACTTGAGAAAAGTGAAATATAAAATCCAGTATTCTCGGCTTGAGTCTGAGAAAGGTTACTGTTATATAAACTACTCCATGTGTATGATGTTGTGATCTAGTCCATCATTGTTGTTGTAGAATCACTAGAACCTAGGTTTAAAGCTCACTTTCTACAAATTCATTGTATTAGGCTTTTTTGGGCCTATCCAAATCTTAATATTAGGTTTAGGTACAAATTGTGACCATACAATTGATGCCATCTATGGGGAATCTTGTGTTCTAGGAAGGTTAACATTATGGTAGGCTCAGGTCCACATCATGTGGAGTCTATGGGGTCCCAGCATGAAGATCAGTTCCTGCATCTTGAACAAGAAAGAGATCGGGAAGGTAGTGTGCATACAGGGCACACTAGTAGGAGTCATTCACAAGGTGGAAGTAGAATTCCTCATAAGAAAAATGCTAAGGCCATGCAGTTGGAGATTGACCACCTGAAGAAGAAGTTGCGCTGCGAAAGGCGAAGGCGAACTTCTTCCTTTTCTGACCCTTATTCTAAGGACACTCAGGGTAGTAGTTACAAGCCTAGGTCAAGAACTTCTCCTAGTGAGTTTTTTCCTATGAGGAGGATTACCTTCATGGTCGTGAGGGCAAGAAGCCTTCCTCCAAAGGCTTGGAAAATGATGCTATAAGTAGGGTGTTGCACCAAATTTCCAAATCACCCTTCACATGTAGGGTGGAGAAAGGGAAGCTCTTACGGCGATTCACCTAACCAACGTTCACCATTTATAATGGCCGAACGGACCCTATGGAGCATGTGAGTCATTTCAATTAGAGGATGGCAGTACATTCTAAAAATGAAACTTTAATGTACAAAGTCTTCCCTTCTAGCCTGGGACCTGTAGCGATGAGGTGGTTTAATGGCTTGAGAGAAGGTTCTATTGATTCCTTCATGGAACTCACACAGGCATTTGGGTCTCGTTTCATTAAGTGTAGTAGAGTTCCTCGGCCCTTGGATTTGTTATTGTCCATGGCCATGCGAGAAGGGGAATCCCTGAAAACATACTCTAACAGATACTGGGAGATGTTCAATGAGATCGATGGAGATTTTGACGATGTAACAATAAGGACTTTCAAGGTTGGCCTACCTACCAAGCACGACTTAAGGAAATCTTTGACCAAAAAGCCTATAAGGAGTGTACATCGGCTTATGGATCGCATTGATGAATATAAACAGGTTGAGGAAGATCAGCAACAGGGTAAGGGAAAGGCGAAAGTTATCCCTTAGGAGAAGAGAGATTTTAGGCCGGATAGATACAACAACAATAGGCCCTAAAGAGATTTTTCCAGACAATCTGGTCCTACCACTCCTCACTTGGTTAATACTATATTTCGGGAACCAGTGCATCAGTTGTTGGAGAAAATTCAGAAGGAACCATATTTCACATAGCCCAACAAGATGGCAGGGGACCCCATGAGGCGTAATCAGAACCTTCATTGCTAGTATCATCAAGAAAGGGATCATACCATTGAGAATTGTAGAACCCTGTGGAATCATTTGGAGCAGTTAGTTAAGGACAGAAGGTTAAATTAGTTTGTGTATCGGCCCAATGGGCAGGGAGACCATTCAAGTTCGGTAAATCAAGGCAACACTTCTTCAAGACCTCATTTCGGTACGATCAATGTTATCTTTGCTGCTCCTAGGAGGACTAGTTCTCGTCCTTCCAAGGTGATGTCTATAGCATGAACACTTGCCGAAGATTCTAGTTTTGAGCCGAAGAGGACTAAGGGAAATATCCTACCAATTTTAGGTTTCTTAGAAGAACAAGACCGAGACTATCCAACCACATAATGATGCTTTGGTGGTTACGCAAAGGATAAGGGGCTATGACGTGAAGAGGGTGATGGTTAACCAGGGTAGTGGTGTAGATATTATGTACCCTAACTTGTTTAAGGGGCTAAAATTAAAGCTTGAGGATCCTACGGCTTATGATTCACCACTGATAAGCTTTGAGGGAAAGACTATCATACCAAAGGGGCAAATTAGGTTATCTGTGCAATCAGGCCCAAAAGTGGTAAAAGTGAATTTCATTATGGTAGATGCCTATTCTCCCTACATGGCCATTGTGGCAAGACCTTAGCTGCATGCTCTAGGTGCCATTTTCTCGACTCTACATGTCAAAGTGAAGTTTCCATTTGGGGATCAGATCGAGGAACTAGTTAGGATTCAGTCTGTGGCAAGACAGTGCATAGCAGCTGCAATCCTACATCATCCTAGGTCGGAGTCCTCGGCCTCTGCGGAAGGGGGCTTATAGCAATCAATGTCTCTAGCCACACCTAGGGTAGCAACAGTAGAAGAACTTGCGTGTGAGGAGTTAGAGGAAGTTATTATAGATAATAACCCTAAAACATTCTTTCAGGTAGGAGTCTAGTTGCCACCTCAAGAGAAGGAGGAGCTAGTTATGTTTTTGAGAAAGAACGTTGATGTGTTTGCATGGAATGCTTATAAGGCCTCTGAGGTGGATCCGAGTTTCATTTGTCATAATTTAAATGGCAATCCAGCTGTGGTGCCGAGGAAGTAACCACCTTAGCGCTCATCTAAGGAGCATTCTGAAGCCATCAAGGAAGAAATACTCAAGCTCAAAAAGGCTAGTGCTATCAAGGAGGTGTTTTATCCAGAATGGTTGGCTCATATAGTAGTAGTAAAGAAGAAAAATAAGAAGTGGAGAGTGTGTGTAGACTTCACAGATTTGAACAAGGCTTGTCCTAAAGATTCTTTCCCAATGCCTTGTATAGATCAACTGGTGGATGCCACTATTGGGCATCCTCGGATGAGTTTTTTGGATGCCTTTCAAGGTTATCATCAAATACCTTTGGTTTTGGATGATCAAGAGAAGACACCCTTTGTCACTCCTATAGGGAATTATCACTATAAGGTGATGCCTTTTGGTTTGAAGAACGTAGGAGCTACCTATCAAAGGATGAAGACCAAGATGTTTGAGCCACAACTAGGAAAGACTATTGAAGTGTATGTGGATGACATGGTAGTGAAAAGTAAAACGGTTTCCATGCATGTGGAAGACCTACATGATACCTTTTAGACGCTAAGAAAGTACAATTTACGCCTTAATGCTTCTAAGTGTTCTTTTGGCGTGGGATCAGGTAAATTTTTGGGTTACATGGTAACTCATAGGGGAATTGAAGTTAATCCTATGCAGGTCAAGCAATTAATAGCTTACAGCCTCCTTGGAATCCTAAAGAGGTTCAGAAGTTGACAGGGATGACCACTGCTCTCAACCGATTTATTTCTCGGTCCGCTGACAGATGCAGGCCTTTCTTCTAGTTATTGAATAAGTGGAAGGGGTTTAAATGGACCAAGGAGTGTGCTTTAGCTTTTTAGCAACTTAAGGAATATCTTTCGCGACTACCCATTATGTCTCAGCCAGAAATAGATGAAGTTCTGTTCACATATATTGCTGTGGCTAATCATGCCATTAGCTTGGTTCTGATACGGGCGGATAATGGTGTACAAAGGCCAACTTATTACGTGAGCAAATCTCTACATGAGGCCGAGATGCATTATTTACTGTTAGAAAAAATGATCCTCACAGTGGTGCATGCTACGCGTAAGCTTCCCCATTACTTCCAATCTCATACAGTTGTTGTTTTAACTTAGCTTCCTCTTAGATCTATACTTCGAAGTGCTGACTATATGGGAAGAATTTCCAAGTGAGGTACTATTTTGGGGGCTTTTGATATCAAGTATATGCCTCGCATCTTTATGAAAGGCCAAGTCCTTGCTAATTTGGTGGCGGTATTTGCTGAGCCCTCATTAGAAGAAAATGCTAAGGGGTTGGACATGGATGAAAAATCAATTGGCATGATTTTGTGCAAAGAACCTTTGATATGGAAAGTGTACGTTGACGTAGCAGCGAATCAAAGAGGATCTGGTGTAGGGCTATTTTTTGTGTCTCCTGAGGGAATTACTTTTGAGAAATCCTTGAGACTGGGGTTTTCGGCCACCAACAATGAGGCAGAGTATGAAGCTTTATTGGTAGGAATGGCTATGGTTCAAAAGATGGGTGGAAAAATAGTGAAAATATTCTTAGATTCGCGATTAGTGGTGGGCTAGGTGGAAGGAGAGTTAAAGGCCAGAGATCTGAGAATGCAAGAGTATGTATCCCAGGCCAAATGTTTACGATCAAAATTTGAATCTTTTACCTTGTTACATATCTCTAGGAGCAGGAATACCCATGCGAACTCCCTAGCCACCTTCGCAACGTCCTCGGCTCAACGCCTTCCTTGGGTCATTCTCATTGAAGATTTGTGTAAAACTATTAGGATGAACGGTGACACCATCCGAGTTCATCAAATCAGGGTTGGATCTAGCTGGATGGATCCTATAGTATTATTCCTTAAGGATGATATTTTGCCCGTAGAGAAGTCTAAGGCGGATAAAGTACTCTAAAAAGCACCTTGGTTTTGGTTGTCCGAGGATCAAAAGCTGTACAAACGCTTTTTTTCTAGACTATATCTGCTATATGTACATCCTGAAGCAACAGAGTTACTTCTGGAAGAGTTGCATGAGGGAATTTGTGGAAGTCACACAGGAGGAAGAACCTTGTCTCATAGAGCTCTTACTCAAGGGTATTGGTGGCCAAATATGCAGAGAGAGGTACAAGATTACGCAAGAAAGTGTGACTAGTGTCAGAAGTTTGCTCCCAACATCCATTAACTAGAAGGTGTCCTTAACCCCCTATCTAGTCCTTGGCCTTTTGCTCAATGGGGTTTGGATATTGTAGAACCTTTCCCAAAAGCAGCAAAAAATAGGAGGTGGTTGCTCGTTGGAACAAATTATTTCACTAAATGGGCTGAAGCTGAGCCATTGTCAAACATTAGGGATGAGGATGCGAAGAAATTTGTTTAGAAAAACATTATCACTAGGTTTGGAATCCCTCGTACTCTTATTTCAGATAATGGCCTGCAATTTGATAGTAAGGCTTTTAGAAGATATTGTTGTGACCTAGGCATCACGAACAGATATTCCACTCCAGCTTATCCGCAAGGGAATAGACAAGCCGAGACTATCAATAAGGTTATAGTTAATGGGCTCAAGAAAAGACTAGATGATGCTAAGGGAAGTAGGTGGAAGAATTGCCACATGTTTTGTGGACGTATCGAACTACACCTCGGAGATCCACTAGAGAGACACCTTTCGCTATGACTTATGGAGCCAAGGCTGTAATCCTTCTGGAAACTAGGTTTCCGACATTGAGGGTGACCTCTTTCATCCCAAGCAGTAATGGCAATTTATTAGAAAAAAGCTTAGACCTAGTTGAAGAACAGCGAGAAAATGACATGGTTCAGCTAGCTTATTATCAATATAAACTCAAACAGGGGTATGATTCCCATGTGAAGCTATGACCATTTGCACTTGGAGATTTGGTATTGAGGAAGGTTTTGGGTACTACAAAGAATCCAGCATGGGGAAAATTGGGACCTAACTAGGAAAGACCTTATCGTATCACTTCGGTAGCTGGCATAGGGGCATATTATCTTGAAAATCTAGATGAACACGTTGTATCACGTCCCTGGAATGTAAATAACCTACGAATGTATTATTATTAATGAAAGACATTTCTGCCATCTTATTTTTGTTGACACTGTGTTATGTTGTTTACTATTTTTCTAAGTATCAAATTGAAACTTTGTTATGCCTGACTCCTCGGACCATATACCTTGTATAAATTGATATTTTATTAAGTGTTGAACAAAACCTTAGTTATATCTGGTTCTCAGATCATCTACTTTGGAAAAATTAACACTTCTATTCATTTATCTAAGTATCAAGCTGAAACTTGGCTATGTCTGGCTCCTTGGACTACATACCTTGTATAAATTAATATTTTATCAAGTGTTAAACAGAACCTTAGTTATGTCTAGTCCTCGGATCATCTACTTTGGTAAAATTAACACTTCTGTTCATTTATCTAAGTATCAAACTGAAACTTAGCTATGTCTGGCTCCTCGGACCACATACCTTCCTTGTATAAATTGATATTTTATCAAGTGTTAAACAGAACCTTAGTTATGTCTGGTCCTCGAATCATCTACTTTGGGAAAATTAACACTTCTGTTTATTTATCTAAGTATCAAACTGAAACTTGGCTATGTCTGGCTCCTCGGACTACATACCTTAAATAAATTGATATTTTTATTAAGTGTTAAATAGAACCTTAGTTATAGCTGGTCATCGGATCATCTACTTTGGGAAAATTAATACTACTGTTCATTTATCTAAGTATCAAACGGAAACCTGGCTATGTTTGGCTCCTCGGACCACATACCTTGAATAAATTGATATTTTTATTAAGTGTTAAACAGAACCTTAATTATATATGGTCCTCGGGCCATCTATTTTGGAAAAATTGACACTTCAGTTCATTTTTCTAAGAATCAAACAGAACATTGCTTATGCCTGGCTCCTTAGACCACATATCTTGGCGAAATTGATATCTTTCATTGTTTGCCTAAGTATTATATAAAGCTTAGTCTTAGATCATATTTCTCTTGTTTAGGGTTTATGCACATTCTTTGGTATTCATTTGTTTACTACTGCTTGTTAATCTTGGAAAGAAAATAATCCCAATATACAAGTTGTCAAATGAAAACATAGGTGTATCCAAATTAATGATACAAATGTTTTAAGAGTTCATTTATTCATTTTTGAAATGAGATTATTTCCTTGTCGGATTACATATATTATCAAATTCTATATTAAGACTTGCCCTATTCAATTGAACTTCAAATCATTCATATTGTGTATGTGAGTTTCATTAAGACAAAGGGTTAAACATCCCAAATAAATAAAATCTGTATGGAATAAAAGATAAAAAAATCTTGAAATTGTCATTATAAATTTGCATAGTTACATTGTAGATAAAGACATATGCAGAATCACCAAAATAAGCATATGATAAGCTGGAGTTATCATAAAGGTGGGCAGAGAGAAAAGGGAATTCTGGTCTACGCCTTAGTTTTCAGTGGAGGGTCTTCCTTGGACTTAGCTGCAGTTTTCTTTGTATTATCTTCAGTCCCCTTTGATTTGGCCTCAGTCTCTTTAGGTTGGGGAGCCACTTCTTTGATCGTGAGGGGAGCAATTGAAGCTTTAGCCTCGGACAGGGTCACAACTTCTTTTCCCTTGTCTTTCTCCCCTGGCCGAGGATCACCCTAGCTAACCTTCCCGCTCAAACCCTTATCAGTCTTCTCACCTTGTTCCTCAGCTTGGTCAGGACCTATAGATGCTTTAGGAGGTGGAAGAGAGCCTTGGACGGTGGAGGGTTGTGCAGGGAGCATTATTTTGGGGGCAGTTAGAGGGGGAGGGATGGCTTCAATCGCACAGATATCTAGGGGATACCATATGTTTTCGGCCTTCCTCCACTCGGAGGTAGCAGAGCCTTCTGCCACATTGAGGGCTTCTGCCCATACTTGCTGGCAGTAGTCCCTACATACTTCAGCAAGCTCTTCAGCTAGCCGGATCTCCGTTTCTTCGACCCCCTTGTTGAAGGAAGCTAGTGATGCGGCCTCCACGGTCACTTTGATGGTGCGAGTTGCTTCCTTGGCATAAGTTAACTCACCCTTCAAACCCATAATTTATAGTTGGACAGTGGCTAGCTCTATTCCTTTGTTATGGAGCTGTTTGCGTTGCTCCTCTTCTTGAGTCTCGGCAGTCTTAAGTCCAGGCTCAACACTTCTCCTCCCTTTCCCCACTTCTGCCAGCTTATTAGTAAGCTCTTTTTTCTCTTGCTTGGCCAAACCAAGGGCTTTTTTAGTATCGGCCCTGAGGTTGGCCTCGGCTTTGGCCTCATTCTGAGCGTCATTTACCCATTCCTTTGCAACAAATACCTATTCAATAGTCTGCATAAATGTGATAAACCAGTGCATCATAACCAAATAATACTAATAGATAACGAATGATAACCAAACAACATAAGAGGCGATGTTGATGCTAATAATTACTCTTACCAAAGCTAAGTCCCTTTTGAGGGACAGGAAGAGCTCTTGCTGCCTTATTTTTCTTAGAGTGACCATATCCTTAGGCAAAAGTATAGGCTACTCTAAGGCCTCCGCTAGATAATGAGCATGCCCTTTTTGAAATTCCCTTATGGTGGAATTTCAGGGAATAGCAGCTTTGTCCAACTCCAACCGATGAGCCCAATTAGACTGAGTTTGACGCACTTGTACCACATCATGGCTTTCTTTGCTCTCCACGGAAGAGGCTTGTGTTTGGCCCTTTGCCTTCTTTTGTTGCTTCGGTTTTTTCTGCTTTGCCAACTCCCCTTCCTCAACCTCATTTGTTCTTTTCTTTTTGAGTTTGGTTATTGGAAGAAGGGTACCTGAAGGAGGAGGAGGGGGTGAAAGATTGGTAGGAGGTTGAGATCCCGAAGTGCCCTTCGTAGTGGCCTGCTTACCACTTTTAGCAAGAAGAGTCTTCAAGTTTTTCCCTTTTTGTAGAGACATGTCTTCGTCTTCTTCCTCTTCCTTAACGTTGCTATCCACACGCGCAACTACGAAACCTCTAATATCGAAACTCTTGTCGGATTCTTTTTCTTTGTTCGAGAGGTTGACAATGTGGCCCTTTGAAGTTCTCTCTACTTCCTCAAGCCGAAATTGGTATATTTCTTCCTCAAAGGACAATCGTGAAGATGCAAACTCCTCTCGAAAGGCTGCTGCTTTAGGTTGTATAGGTAAGGGGACTTTTGTTATTGGGCGTACGTAAAGGATGATAGAAGGGTCGTCCGACAGGTCACGTGAGGCAAGGAATCCTGTTTTTGAGACATCTATTCTTTTACGTCTCTAGTCACTCGCAATGATTGCGTTACCGATGTCTGAAAGGTAGTCAATAAAGGTTCGTATCCTAGGATGAGATGTGTTGCCCTCAACTGCCCGTCTTCACTCACAAATACCTTGAATCTTAAAACTCTATTGAGGCCCTCGATGTTGGATAGGCTCAAACAAGGTGATACGTACTACTTATCTACAAAGACGTCTGAGAAGCCAAACATGCTCAGACCAATAATAGCCTCCAATCAAAGAACAATTGAAGTGCAATGTAAATCTGAATGATAAAATTAGAAGAACTAAACCCCATGCCAGGGTACCTAAATTCTATGGAATTATACTTGGTGTTTCCTCTTTGACGGGATAATGAGGACCGTCGTACCACTCCTCACAGACGATTAGGTAGTTGTCCTTTATGCATTTGTTAGACTTGGGAAGACACAATATGAGTCTAATGATGTTAAACCTAGACTTGAGGCAATGCCCCGCGTCCTTAAGTGAGTGACACTCATACATATGGACAATGTCGTGCCATGTGAGTCTCAAACCCATTTGCTCACTGAGAGCATCGACACAACCTAAGATTCTAAACATGTTAGGTGTACATTGGTCTGGACATAATCTATGATTATAGAGGTAGTCACAGGTTACGTTCCCCATAGGAAGTGTCATTCCTCCTTCTAAAAACGCGATTATGGGAATGACAACTTCCTCTTCTTTCCTATCGTCGTATATGGCATCTAAGGCACAATACCTCAAACCCTCTCTCTGGGGAATGTGGTATTTAGCTCGGAAGCCCTCCATATTGGCGGCAATATCTACTAAAATTTTAAATCTACCCATTTGGACGAAATAAAAATGATGATTTAGAAGAAAAAGGTAAAATTAATGGATCTGAGAAGAACGACCAAGAAGAAAAGAGCTTAGGGTCGTGAAAACTTACTGGAAAAGAATATGTGATTCTTCAAGAGCTTCTTGGGAGTTAGGAAAATAAGTATCTCTTAAGGGCTAATCGATTTCTGAAGTAATGGAATAATTGCAACCTTCCAGGCGTTTTGTATGAAATGCGACACTGAGTGAGAATTATCCCGCTCGAAATTTAAGGGAAAATTCTGATCGTCAAATTTGCATCTCACCGTTAGACGTGAGGGACAGGGCGCTGCATGTAGTATTTAATGAAGACATCGTGGGTTTCGAAGCGTCAAGAGCCGTTTCAAAAGTGGGAGGTGACGTTCTCACATGTGAAAATTTGAGAAGTGTGCAAGAGTTGTGGCATTGGGTCAAAACTCTCATTTTCTCTTCGGATGGAAGAGAAAAATGAAGTTTTGAGGGGCTATTGTGAGGATAAAAGGCCCAAGGCGTATTTTTGGGCCCTGGGCTTGATTTGAGAATATTGCTTGCCCGAGGACTAATTGATGGTAGTAAGGATGTCAAGCTTAAGCGCCTATGAGCAAGTTATTGTGTATTGGGTTTGCAGAAGTAGTATGAGAAGGGTTATCTCCTCGACTAGGTGAAATGAAGATCAGATGGTACGTCATGTTGACTATAGTGGTGTCTTGGAAGGCCTTGTAGATGAAGATATGTTTCACAAGGGAACAGTAAGGAAGAACGGATGGGAAATATCTTGAAGAAAGTTGCTACCACCGCATTAAATGCTCTGTACCTAAGTCTCTTGCTGCATTAATGAGGAAGTGATTTTTGAACAGTGATCGTCAGTCTTACAAATATTACCTAAAAACTATAGGAAGGTGCGGATGAGACAAGTATCCAAGGGAACTGTCTAAAGCTACACATGGAAAGGGAGGAGGAAAAGGGGGAGGAGGTGTAAGAAGGAGAGAGGTCCTGGAGATAAGGGGGATGGGAAAAAAAGGAGAGAAGAGAACACTGTAGAAATGAAAATCAATAGTTACAACTCTGTACTTGAGAAAAGTGAAATATAAAATCTGGTATTCTTGGCTTGAGTCCGAGAAAGGTTACTGTTATATAAACTACTTCATGTGTATGATGTTGTGATCCAGCCTATCATCGTTGTCGTAGAATCACTAGAACCTAAGTTTAAAGCCATTGTCTTGGGTTTTTTGGGGCCTATCCAAATCTTAATCTTGGGTTTAGGTACAAATTGTGACCATACAATAATAATAATAATAATAAATTCATTAAGATGAAATTCTTTATTTGTTATTTTAATTTTTTTTAGATTATACTTTTATCCTTAAAGTTTAAAGTTGTTTTCATTTTGGTCCCTTAAGTTTGAAATTTTTATTTTAGGTTACCAAATTTGATTCCATTATCAAAAATAGTTATTTCATCCATCTCTATGACTAATTTAGCCGTTAAGTGCCAACAAAAAAATGTTATTTATTTATTTTTGTTCTCTCTCTTAACAGTAATATTAGTCACGGACATGGATAGAATGACAATTTTGAAAACGGAATCAAACATCGTGGACCAAAATTTAAATTCTCAAAATTAAGAGACTAAATTGAAAAGAGCCCCAAAATGTAAGGATTAAAATGAGAAATAGCTATTTTAAAATTTTAAAATACAGTAAAAAATAAAAATCCCACCCTTTAATTTTGGCAAAAATCAATTCAATACTGTTTTTTTTTTTTTTTTTTCAGTTCATTCCTTTAACGTTCATTTGTTCTCAATTTAGTTTTTTCGTCAACTTTTGTTTGGTGGTTCTTTGTTTGATACCCAAAGATGACACAGTTCTTTTTCTTTTTCTTTTTTTAAGTTTCTTTAATAAAAAAAATTCTAAAAAACTAATTTTAAAATTTTGATTTCAAAAAAGACAAAAAAATCTATCGGTGAAAGACAAAAAATAATCAAGAATTAATTGTAGTATGAGATTTTTTCCCCCTCTCTTTGGGCGACAAAAGGCCAAGGTTGTTAAAGGTTTTACTCCACCCACAAAATAGATGGACCAGAAGCAGCAGGCTTAGCCTCAATTTCTTATAAGTTCTTTGAAACCCCTCTACGCCCAATCTTTTTCTTCTTTTTATTATTATTATTATTTTTTATTTGTAGATCACCGTTTAAGTCAAATGTAAGCCCAAGCCTTATAATGAACAACCAATATATATATATATATATATATTAGAGAAAAAAAAAATAAAGTCCCATTTGTGGCTCAAATTCGGCTCATTTCATTCAGATTCTATTTTTTTTCTCCTTGTATTTTTCAAAAAGAAAGCGACTGTACTAGACCACTTGCATCAACTATTCAATGTTGATAAATAGAGAATCTTTTGTTAGAGCATCCACATCAGTGGATGTAAAGTCCTGCATAATAGAAAAATACACAAATTTAACACATTTTATTTCAAAAATACTCCACATCAGTGCTTCTAAAAGTATACATATTTGCATATTTGCAAAAGTAACCGTGCATATATACACGGTTACTGTAGCACTTGCATTTAATATTTTAATATTTTTTTTTATCTCTCCTTCTCTCTGGTTGCTCTCACTCTCACTACTGTTGTCATCAGAGAATGCCACATCAACAGAGAATGCCACACCATGCATCAACAGAGAACACCACATCAAAAAATTTCTTCCAAAATCAAGTAAAACAAGAAATTAGTATTACACATGATTTGTTTGGTTGTCGAGAAAAAAACAAAGAAAAAAAAAAGAATAAATAAGTAAATTTGCGATAAACCTTACTCAAATTTGAGTGGAGTTGATTGTCTTTCCCTCTATTTCTACTCTTTTCTACCACTTTCTCACCAACCAAACAAGAAAAAAAAAAATTAACAACAAAAAAGGTGTACCCTTGAAGGACCTGGATCTTTAGTGCTAAAAGGAGCATAAGAAGATCGGTTAGAACCAAGAAGCGAAGCCATTTTGATCACTGGACCACTAGAACCGGACGCCAACAAAAACAATGGAGCTCGCGTCAAACAAACCAACCACTACTTTCCTTTGCGCATTGGGTTTGTGAGAGAGTGCGGGGTCTGTGAGAGAGAGGGGCAGTGAGAGAGAGAATAATAAAAAAAATGGTAAAAAAATGAATATTTTATTGAATAAATGTGTAGAATAGATAAACTGATATGATTAATTTGTAAAAATAGATATGCAAAATAGAAAAAGTAGTTTTTGTGTGCAAAATAGATGGAAATTTTGCATCTACTCATGTAGATGCTTTAATTCGAAATAGCCCACACTCTAAACTTATGGGATTGGTATAGTGGGTCATGGTCATAGTTTAAGTCTTTCAGATTTTAACCAACATCTTGAGGAGTTCACTCCCATAAAGTTCCTTTTTAAAATTATCCAGTTTGTATAGAACCCAAGACTAGTCAAGCAAGATTAATCTTATTATGCTCTTAGCCTCAGGAGGTCTACCAAAAAATTTTAGGTGCTTTTGAAGCACATAAAAATTTGTATTTCTTTTTCTTACATTTATAATACATCTTATTATAAATTTAATGAGCAAATTTTATCATAAACGTAAAAGAAAGAAACACTATTATTTCAATTTATTTGTATTCCAAAAGTATCTGACAATTACTCAGATCTCCACACCCATGTCAAAAAAAAAAAAATGGCCCATCACTCAGGCCTGTACTGCATCTCCTGTCTCCAATAGGGTCCCTTTATACAGGTTGGCTGCCAGGATTCCATAACTTTGAATGGATAATCAATTCAAGAGAATCAAGACAAGTCCAATAGAATTCTATGATCTGACCTTTCTGTACAGCTGCATCTCCCGTTTTTTTGTTTTTTCATTCAGCAAAAAGAAAATACAAAACAATAAGTTGAAAATCATACATTGCTCCCTCGATCAATGTTTTACTTTACGTTGAGTTCAGAACCGTAACTTTTTTTTATAAAAAATAAAATAAAATTATATTCATTAGTTTCTCTCTTTCTCTTCTCATTCTTAGCAAATTACCTTTACTGTGATTTTAATAAATATCATGTTTATTGTTTTAGCAAATTTGAAATTGCATTAAGATCTTTTAATAGACACCAAGTATATTCCACAGTTCTTCTCAAAAAGAAAAAAGAAAAGAAAAGAATATTCTACAGTTTGTTTATACAGAAACATGATTGGTCAGACACACTGTTTCAGAGGTCATCTGTCACAAATAACTTTCAAACAATGAGCACTCCTATTAAATCCACCCAACACCAAAAGCAGCATTCAAGAAACACCGACACCTTTCCCCAATCCCCAGTCCCCACCTCCAAATTCCAAGGGTAGCTTCACTATCTTGGGCTAGTAGTGGGCCCAAATAGGTATTTAGTTATACTAATATAACTTGTTGTTAACACACCCAACAGAAGGGCATTTGGTCTAGTGGTATGATTCTCGCTTAGGGTGCGAGAGGTCCCGAGTTCAATTCTCGGAATGCCCCCACATCCCTTTTTTACTTTAATTTTACTTTTACAAAGTAGCCAAAGAGAGAGAATTGAGAAAAAAGTGAGAGCCCTTTCATGGGGATATCTTTTGCCAACTGAGAGAGCTTTGTACAGCAAAGAAAAGTGTAGACAAAAGCGATTGGGATGATGGTCCCACACTGCACTTTCTCGTGTATCTATCTAACTCTGCAATTTTTCCTGTTGTGCCAAACACATGGAAACCCATACGCTAGCTAGCTAGTTGTTGTAGTTGATTCCCTTTGATATACATACGTAGATGATATGAGTAATGACGAGTTGTGATTGTCATGGTGTGTGCAATGATATTCATTCAGACTATATTAAGCCTATCATACAAAACTCTTCATAATTTTTGTTTTCATATTTATATTTTTGATATTCAAACCAATAAGTCATGTAGTTTGCCCCTTCAAAAAAAAAAAAAAGTCATTTAGTTTGCTTGACTATATGTTGGTGCGTACTTACTGCTTATTAAATTGCAATTTTAGGAAAATCATTGACATATTTTAAGGTTCAATCTTATCAAAGATTGTCTTCCTTATTTGGTGATTATCAAAAAAAAAAAAAAATGTCTTCCTTATTTGGAGATAGCATAATGCATACTTACCTAGCATAATTGTTTTCATTTTTGGAGTGACAAGAAAGCTAGAACAGCAATTGAAACCATAATCAGTACACATATGAAGTTAAATGAAGGCTTCTTGATGGCATAAGGAAATCCAACAATCAGTACCCATTTTACACCATAATCACCATACATACTTGAATTGTAACCTATGTGATGTCGAAAGCCAACATTGTCATATTATACATAGTGGACTCAAAATATATCCATATGAGTGGAACTTAAATTTGTAATCTTTTATTATTGAAAACCAATGCACAAGAAGAAATGGATCTAATTCGGGGCAGAATTTGATGGTAAAATTCTTCCACAGGGCTTTGGTTTTACAATCCCATAAGGGACAGAACCAAGATTTGGAATTAGCATGGTAGCTCTACTATACTAGTGTGCGGTGGGTTTGTGGTTTTGTTGTTGCTTAGCGGCTGAAGGTTTTTTAAAATTTTTATTTTTATTTTTTTAAAGCGTATTGGATCTGAATTTTTTTTTTTTTTAAAAGCTTTGTTGTTGGTAATTTTTTTGTTGAGCTAATTTTTTGAGGCTTGTATATTTTGTTTTAGATTTAAGATCTTTAATTTTTTTATGGCCTTTAAAATGAGGAAAATACTAAAGTTACAATTTTTTTTTTTTTTTACAAATAGCTAATATAGTGAATGGTTATTGATAAGTAAAAAAAATAATGTAAATAGTGGGTTGAGATGTGAACTAATAAGAATTTACTACCTTAATAGTTTGTAGAAAAGTACATAGCTATAATATTACTCTCAAGAGAATCAATGGTATTATTAAGGGAAGACAAAGTGTTATTTTATAAAATGAAAATTGGTAAAATTAGTACCACATATATACTAACATTTTTTAAGGGGCATTACCCTCCAAAGCCAATGAGTGGCTCCCTCCCTGAGTCCCATCCTATCTGGATTTCTTTTATTGCAACAAAGGAAGAGATTTTACCTGTATTTTTTTTTTTTTTTTGGCTGAAGAATTTACCTGTATTACGTCTTGAATGTGTGTGTGTGTGTGTATATATATATATATATATTACTTTATTTATTTATTTATAATCTAACATTTTTTTTAATGTACATATCGTAGTACCACCCTCAGAACACTAGTGTGTAATTTGCAATACTCTCATTATCATCAGTCTCTTCTTTCTCATCTCTCTTATGTGATTAGTGCCGACACCACTTCTTTAAAGATGGTAAATGACTTCACCCCATCCCAACCGTCGGTCCGTTGTACAACTTTTTTCCTTCTCGAAGAGGGAGCAAAAACATCTATGATTTGATTTCGTCTTGCCTCTTAACTATCCCCAATCCCCTGGCTGATAGTAAGCCACAACCATATGTTGTCTCATTCCACAAAGTAGCCTTCGATGTCAACGTGGTGCATGACTCTTCTTACAAACTTGATCATAAATCTTAACTTACTAATAGAATACACCTAAATCCTATCGCATTGAGCATTCACATTGAGTCTTATAAATGTCATATGTCGGTAATATTTAGCATTAGAGCTCTAAGAGCATTTACATTGAGTCTCTCAAATGCCATATGTTGGTATGATTTAACATTAAAGCCCTAAAAACTCCCATTACCCGGTCTTCCAATTGTAAACAAATTTACAATTATACTACTATACCATCCTAAATGTAGGATGGTACTGTAGCTTAATTGTAAAAATAAAATATTACTTTTTATTAATCCTCTTCCTTGACTCACTTCTCTCTCTTCAGTTTTCATCACTCTCTCTCTTCAGTCTTCATCAGTCTTCACTCTTCACTATTTTTTTTTCTTGTCACCTACCCATATTAAGTGTTCACCGACCCATCTTTGTCGACTTGTTGGTGGTTATGGGTTGTTTGTGGGTTTGGCTAGGTTTTGGGTTTGATTGGTTTCAAGATCAGTTTGTTCTAGGTTGTTGATGGGTTGATCGGTGGTTATGGTTTGTTTATGGGTTAATTTGTGGTTGATGGTTTTGATTGCGAAATCGGTGTGGGTTTGGTCCATTGGTGATTGCAAGATTGGCGTGGATTGATGTGGGTGGTGTTGGCCGTGGGTGATGGGTATGGGTATAGGTATGGGTGGTGTTGGGTTTGCTTGCTAATGGGTTGGGTTTGCTAATGAGTTGGGTTTGCTTGCCGTGGGTGGTGTTGGGTTTGCTTCTTTTTATTTTTTATTTTTCTAGTGGTGGTGGGTCTGAGGAGTGTGGGTGTGGTTGGTTTGTGATTGATGGTGATGGTTTCAATCTGTGGTGGTTATAATGGTTGTTGATTGCTTGCTAACATGTTGTGGTTGTTTAAATGTTTAATTTAGCTGCTTGAAGGTTTTGTTTTTAGGCAATGAGGTAGTGGTGGTTTGTTTTAGTTTGGTAGCTTTTTTTGGGTTTGTTCGTGGTGGTGGTGATGGGAGTAGGTGGTTGCAGTGGTAGGGTAAGAGAGATGGGAGAGAACAGAGATGGATTTAAGATATATTATTTTATTTGTAAATATATTATTTTAATGTAGTATATGAAAAAATAAAAGTTGAGATATTGGGCGAGTTATAAAATAGTTTGGTATAAGAGATAAAGTAGGCTTTAAGATGGTAAAATAAAACACTTCGAAAATAGTGGATGTAAATGCATTAAAACTTCCCATTACCTGATCTTGCAAAGTCTTACAATTGCAAAAATATTTGCAATTGTGCTACAATGTCATCACTGTAGCCGCTTGTGAAAGGTTTATATTGTATTTATGGTGGTGGAGTATTTTTAATTATTTTTTATGAAAAGAAAGAGAAACAAAGAGTTGGTGAAATTAATATTTTAATAAATAGATGAAATAAATAAAAGTTAAAATGTAGTATATGTTATAAAATAATATGATATAATTAATAAAGTAATTTTTAAGAGAATAAAATAGAGTAGTTTTAATTTTCAACATAAAAAATCACACTTCAAAGAATATTTACACTAGCACGAACCAGTGCGTACTCCCATTTGGTTTTTCTTGTTCCTTTTCATTTCTTGGCTACTTTATGGTGGAAATCAAAGTCAGAACTATTTCATGTGAAGTGAAAAAGTAAAAACGTGAATGCTTGTAAAAAGAAAGAAAAATTTGCAGTTTTTCCCTTGGGCTAGTCCAGCAAAGTAAAACTATCACGTGAATAGCAACATAGCATTAAATTAAAAGGCAATAGATACACAGTTTCAGCGCAGTGCAGACAGCAGAGTAGTGAAACTAAGTGCAGCCCAATCCAGTCACAAAAAAACGAAATCCGGATAACAACACAATCCACTCCCTCAACCAATCACCTATCTCCACGTGTCAAAAGGGCATTACATCACCTTCATATCTCTCACTCTCTCTCTCTTCACAGTGGGTCAAGCCCTTTCTCTCCCCCACAAAAAGTTCCTCTTTCTCACTTTTTTTCTCACCTAAACTTCACTCCCACTCAGAAACTCAATAGAAAATTAAAAACTTTACAAAGAGAGATCGTGTATGAGTGGAAGAAAGATGTGCAACAAGAATAGTCCTGATATGAAAACCAGGTCTATGACCAAGAAAGAGAAAGCCAGAGGCAGAGTTAGAGTTAGAGTTAGAGAGCCACTTAAACCAGCTCGCAAATCAAGAACCAAAACCAGAAAGCCCAAGTTCCTCAGTCTCCGCTTAGAACTCTCCTCAGAAAACTCAAATACTACTAGCTCCACCCAAATGATCAAAAACGATAAAACCAATAGCACCCACCAGCAACAACAACAACAACAACAACAACAACACCAGCTAAACCTTTTCCCTTTACACCCAGAAAACCTAGTTGAGGACAAAGACTTACACGACGAAAACGTAGCGTTCCTCTTCAACAGCACCGAGAGTGGTGGTGCAAGCCTCAACTTCCTTGGATCATCTTCAGAGGAAGACTCGCTCTCTCCCCCAACACCATCGCTAACATACCCTTATGGAAGCGAGGAAGCCAATAACAATGGTGACTGTAGCAACTACAGTTCCAGTAGATCCAAGCTTTTAAGAACAGCCATGAGGATCAAGGAGAGAGACCCGAGTAAAGAGAAGTGGGTGTGTTACTCTGAAGTGGTGGAGAAGAAGCAGAAGGTGGAGCTAGAGGAAGTGAGTAGCTGTACAAGGCGGACTATGACGACTACGACGACGATGATGAAGACACAGGGTTTGTTGTCTTTGAACCTTGATTATCAGGGGATCATGAATGCTTGGTCTGATAAGGGCCCACTTTATATTGAAGGAGAGTCCCCACAGACTGTACCTGTGTTGCATGATGAAGCCAATGTGAGATCTTTCATCTCTCTTACTTTTTCTTATTTTATTTTCAATTATTTTGTACCATATATATGTCTTCGGTATATAAACACATACCTCTCTATGTGACTTAATGAAGTGTGTACATACCTATATCTACCCCCAAGCGAGTATACTCTGAGTACTATAAAAGTGTATTTTTTCTATAACAGTAGGTCTTATTAATTAAATTTATAATGAAACGTATCATTTATATGCGGGCTACTTAATAATTTTCCTTACTTATGTGTATTTTTTTATGGACTCATTTGTTTAGGGTGTGACATAATAAATTTAGAGGTTGACAGTTGAATCTGTCATATAATTGATTAATGGGTATTTTTAGTCTATTTCATAGACGAGAGAGGTTGTATATATGCTTTTTTTTTTTTTTTTTTTTTGTGTGGTAGTAAAAGTTTTTTTTTTTTTTTTTGAGAATTGGTAGTAAAAGTTTTTAAGGTTAGGAATATAGGATCTTAAATTTAGCAATGTTTGTACAATGGCACATGGTACATAGCATTGTCCATTGAGTATTTTATTGACCATGGGGCAAATGGCAATTAAAGTTTTGAATGGTATTGCTAACTGGAATCTTCGGCCCATGCACAATTGCACTTTTCGCTTTTTTGGGGCCCAGTAAACCTTAGCCAGCTGTGGCGTATGGCCCAGTCCACCAACATTTTGTTGGTTGGAATTATTGGTAGTTTTAGACATCGTACGTATATTATAGAGATTCATATCTCAACCCTTCGATCTATCTCTAGACTTTTTAGGTATCTTTTTTGTTATATCAAATCAATCATGTTACAATTCAGTGAGTGAATATCATTGGAGCAGTTGATGGAAGCAATTTTGCTAAAATATATAAAACTAAATCATACACAACATTCAGTCTATTTGGTATATATATGAGTGACTAGATATAACTATTTAAGAGATGCTGCCTTCTTTAGATACAAGAATGGATTGGATTTGGTTTATTGGAATATATAGGTCTCTTATTTTGATACTAGCAATATGTTAATAATGAATTAACAAGTTTTTCTTTCTTGGTCTTGGAGTTGCATTGATGTTGGCTTGTAACATGTCACATGCTTGGATCTAGATTTTGTAAATTAAGGTCCACATATATATATATATATATATATATATATATATATATATATATATATAATTCTCTCCATTTTTGAGATAATTCGATAGTTGAAAAAAGGAAATAATTTGAACTCTAAATATTTTTGTTGAAAGCGCTAAGAAATACCAATTGAGTTATAAAGTTCTTAACCACATATGTTGATAATCATATATAATTTTGATCGGCTTGTAGGTGTTGGTGGATGGGTATGGAAGCATTGGGAATATATGGAGGGTTCCAGAAATGGGTAGTAGTGATGATATTGGTTGTAGAATGAAAGTGAAAGAGGAGGAATTGGAATTGGAATTGAAAGGCAAAGATGGTTGGAAGATGAGGCACAGAGAAGCTAGTGTGTTGAGATACAAGGAGAAGAGGCAAAACAGACTCTTCTCAAAACGTATTAGATACGAAGTTCGAAAGCTTAATGCTGAAAAGCGACCCCGTATGAAGGTAACCCTCAGCCTATATAATTGGTATGAGTTTTTGAGATTTCACTTTCAGCTTTTAATGCAATGCTTCAAATGTTTAAAATTGTGAAAGGTGCATTTCCTCCATTATTTTCTAAGTCCTGTTTTTTTAGTCTCAATCTCAAACAAACCCAAGTTAATATTTCAAAACTGTGGTTCCTGTGTCAACAATGACACTGAATGATGCCATATTTAAGTCATGAAATGTGACATTTGCCTTTGCGTATAGGAAGGTTATGACCGCTGCATGCAAAATGACATTTTTAGAGTGTCCAATATCTAAGTGGCACGTCAACATTTTAGTTGAGTAAAGCTACATGCTCACCAATCTATGTTAAACTACCCAACAATACTATTCCTTTCAACGTTTTAAATTGTTGAAAATTTTTCTAAAACTCTGCATAAGTTAAAGGTTTGACTGGAATTTGAAAGCTCCATCTCTATAAAGCCCCTTGCCATTGTTACCAATATTCATAATAAACCAAGGATTAGATGATTTGGGGCATTATCATTAATAATATTCATTATCCCAGTAAAAGTAGAGATTGTTGAGAATTTAAATTTCCTACTGTAGTTAATAATGGTTTCATAATTGTGCTTTCTGTAGCAATATTTGTGGGTTTTATTTTTTACCTACTAGAAAGAGTGAGGAGTGAAGATTTGAATTTAGGTTATCAATAAGAGAGATCTGAACCACAATATATATATAATGTTTTGGGTATACTACAAGAGCCTTAGGTTTTATTTATTTATTTATTTATTTTTAATTTTTAATGCTAAATTAAAGTGTGATGTTACAGACACAATAATTTTCACAATTGTTGATACTGACACTTGGACACTGAAAGTCTTCCTCCCTTTAGTCTCTAGTTTGAAAAAGTATTTTGTATCAAATGATACCATATTATCTGTATCAAAATTTAGTAAACGAGATATATGTGTTCAAAATAACTACTATTAACATGTCTTTCAATTATTAGTGGGTTAATTATTATTTGCTGACATGTCTTATACTTATTAAATTTTGATAACGTTGACATTTGATACCAAATACTTTATCCCCTAGTAGAATTCTCTCTAAGATCTTTATATATATAATTCAATAAAACAAAGTTTGTGCGATTTCTAGGATTCCTTGAAGGGACGATTTTCTCTCCAAAAAAACTACAATAAAAAGAAAAATATCGTGTTTATTTTTCAAATTCAATTCCCGGCGGCTAAAGAAATTAATTTCAAAGCTACCCCTGTTTATGACTAGTCTAAACAATGACGTTCTTAATTAACGTGGCCCTTCATTTTTGACAACTACATTTTATTTTATCTTATTTTGGCTTATCGTCTTCATTCGTGACAAGTAGTAACAGTTTGCTCTGGGTATAAAGTATAAATTAACAGTTGAACAACCATCGTGTGTGATTGGATTGATTTTTTTATTTGATGCAAATGGTAAATATATTACACAGGTGAATACAGATTCAATAAATAATTTCCAGGGGGCCAATTAATAAATATTAGTAAGAAAGGGACTCGCATATCCCAAACAAGCTTTATAAATTGCATCCCATAGCCTAATTGAATGTTAAAATTATCGATCACGTGACAAGTCACGTGACCAAAAATTTGATTTTCATGTATTATCCTTGTAGTCAATGGTAGAACCAAGATTTTAATTTAGGAGGATCAGATTAGAAGACAATATTAATAGAATAAAAAATATTGATTGATATATATTAATGATAAAATAATTAAAACAATTGTGAGCAACTGTAATTGCAAAATCAATCTACCTCAATATGAGTTTGTTAAGAATTCAATCTGAACCCATTATTAAGCTTAAATTTTTCATAATCTTAGTTAACTACAAGTGAATTTTTCATATCATTAAAATAATTAAACAAAAACAATCAACTCCATAGTTACTAACAATCAAAGTATGAGTTTCATCTAATTACATAAAGTTACTAACATGCAAATTTCACTACCTTGATTGCTTTTAAGCTTTTAAAAAATATGTAGTATTCAACCCTTAATTTTCGTCTATTCTTCTCAACGGTGGAAAAAGTAAGAGAACGGATGGAAAAAAATAGATAGGTGAAGGCTTTAGGTTTTAGCATGGTTCAAGCACATTAAGAATTTATAATCATTTTGTGAAAAATATTAAATATGGATGAATGAGTTGCCACTTGAATAATAGCGTGGTGAAAATGTGTGACAATGACTGAAATAAATTGAGAATTTGATGCCATTTTTGTTTTTTCTAGGTGCTAGATCGATTCTTTAAAGTATAATAGGTCTTTTTTGTCATTTTTCTACGTCGGTATAGGAGTGTGCTAACGGGCTATTGGGAAAGTGGGAATGCTCTTTTGTTTTTGTTATTTGATTTGCTAACTATGAAGGTACTGAAATTTTATGTTTGTGATTTGCATGTGATCCTTAATTTTAATGGTTAATGGGGATGGGGGGGTGCAATTTGTAAATTTGTTACAATTGGGTTGGAGTTTGGAGAATGCAAGTTTTCATGGTTTTTACTTTTTGGTGCAAAATGCAAGTACCTTCATAGTTTAGGGTGGTTTTCTACAATTGACTCAAAACAAAATAAAATGAGCAAAAATATAAACAGTTCTTAATACCACTATTTTTTTTTTGGGTTGAAAACAAACATAAAAGACAACAACAAAAAAAAAGTTTGTAGATTGTTACTATAAAATGATATCAAGAAATGCTGGACATTTTACTGCTCTTATATGTTTTAAATCTGGTTGTATTTACGTGAGTTATTTCTATCATTTTTTTCCTTATAATTTGTATCTTTGCAGGGTAGA
This sequence comes from Castanea sativa, assembly GCF_040712315.1. NCBI lineage: Eukaryota > Viridiplantae > Streptophyta > Magnoliopsida > Fagales > Fagaceae > Castanea > Castanea sativa. Next base: position 64,937,807 of record NC_134013.1, on the reverse strand, counting down.
TTCGTGAAGAGAAGTTGAGAAGTGTAGACTTTTGGACATAATATCAGTTGGAGGGCATCATCTTTTGGAGAAAATATACTGTTCTAATGGTGGATCACGGCACTTATTTATTGTTCCTCTAAAGAGATCTCACTTGTTTAGAATTGTTAAGTCAGCTTATGATAAAAAAAAAAAAAAAAAATGTTAAACTGAGTTAGAAATTTTAAATAGGTTGGAATTTTTTAGTGGAATGAAGGATAAGTGATATGGTCCACCATGATGACGTATAATTTCTCCTTCTTTTGAGCGTCTATATTAGGTTTTCTTGATTAGTTTTTTTTTTTTTTTTTTTTTTTTTCTTACTTGTTGCATACGGCTTGTAAGTTGTAGCATAGTAAAGGCATGAATATAATAAGCACTGCGTAAAACAAGAATGGGAAAAAAAATTAAAAAGAAAAAAGAAAAGAAAGCTGTAGAATTTAGGCACCAATTAAGTTCTAAGCAATGCCTACTTTGAAATAACGGATGAGATCCGATCTTGGTTGCTTAATTTTCCCATGAATGGGCTTCTTTCCCATGTTGCAGGTTTGATCTATCTCCCCCAAAAATCAAAGCTAAAATTTTTATTTGTGAAAGCAAAATTCACAATTATATTAGTGGAGTTACCACTTACCACAAAATTCTTAAAGGTAATAATAAATTGGATTGGACCAATATTTATCTTAATACGACATGACTCTGTTTCAAGCAAATTTTGGAGGAGTTAGTTGATTTCATAACTATATCAAAGGTGCCAAGTAAACATATTGTGACCATGAAATCTGCATTGTCTATAATCTCATCTTGACATTTAGGTTAGGTTAGGGGTATAAATGAATTTAGCTATTTATGAATAATTTAAACTTGGTTCTAAAATGTCTTGTTTATGTTTGTTTGTTTAGTAAGTCAAGTTCAAATTAAAGTTTATATTTGATTATTAAATGAGCTAAGTTCAAACATAATTATGTGTTCACGAATGTTTCAAGTTAAATTTTTTATAAAAATATGTTAAGATTGCATGTATGCTAACAAATTTAGATAAAATGACAAGTTTTTACAAAATAAGAGACCAAATTGACAAAAATGAGTCTTATGTACTAATTTGACAACTAAGGTAAAATTCAACTAACTAAATTAAATCTTAACCTATAATTTTTTTGAAGGGTAAAACATGATTTTAAATATATATAGAAATAATTTCTTGAGAAATTATGAACACAATTTTTGGAGGAAAGTTCTTCCAACCCATTATATGACAACTCAAAAAAATACGTGTACTTTTAGTTATATAATCTATTTAAATAGTCATGTGACTTATTTAAATAATTTAATAAACTGTATGATTTAATATAGGTTGATGGTCTTATAAACTCTCCCACATAATCAATTGGAGGAGATTCCTCAAAACTAGTTTGAGGAAAAATTTAGTAAAAAAGATTATATATCTCAAACAAAATATTCATCTAAGTTGGTTTGGATGAATGTTTTCCAACCTCTTATGTGGCGATTTATAAAATCATACACCCATATTAAATCAAATGAATTATAAAATTGGAAAGATCCATGGATCCCCAATGAAACAGGTTTCATTCCCAAGTCAGAAGTGGAGTTATTGACATTGCTCATCTAGTTTCAAATGTAATTGACCAAGACACCAGGCAATGAGATATAGGGAAACTGTCTAATTTGTTTGAGCCAGCAACGGTGAATATGATTCTTAATATCCACCTATCTGATCAGCTATTGCATGACCAAGTCTTTTGGTGTTTGTCCTCCTCTAGGGAGTTCTCCTTGAAATCAGCCTACAAAGCCATTAACAGTTCAAATACTCAAGCTCGCCCTCTATTGCAGGCTAAGGATTGGAAGGAGCTATGGAAAATTAATGCAAATGCTAGACTCAAAAACCTTATATGAAAAACAAGTTGGAATATCCTTAACAACAGGTTCCCTATTCCTTCACTAAATTTTTATGTGTAATAATGCTTCAAAATCTTTAGAGCATTGTTCCTTCAATGTGATTGGGTTGCACAAATCTGATTGATTTCCCCATTGACTACAAACTTAAGTAATTTGTCAAATATATCTATTATAGATTGGGTTAAGATTATTCTCAACCCAAAAACTATTTTGGGGTTGGATGATGATTCTGCCAAAGAATTTCAATTGTATACCTTATTTATTTGTTATCAAATACAGTTTCCAAGAACAAAGCTAGGGTGGAGGGATCTAAAAGCAGTCCAATTGAGCTTGCTAGACAGGTGAGGTGTGTCTTTGAAGAGCGTAAACAAGCTTGGAGTGAATTACCAAGGAGACCACCCAAAATTGATATTTGACAGCCTCCTCCAAACAACTGGATTAAGTTAAACTTTGATGCAGCAATCAAGGAAGAGAAAACTTCTATTGCAGTAGTGGGTAGAGATGACTTAAGAAAGCTTCCGTTGGTGTGGAATGAACAATTGGAGCAAGGGAATTCTTTGCTAGGGGAAACCAAAGTAGCTTGGTGGTGTGCCATAAAGTGCACTGCTAGGGAAGGTTACTGAAATATAATCTTAAAAGGTGATGCTCTAAGTGTTATTGAGCCCTTGAAGAACTTAGAATATGTCCCTCATTGGAATGTCAAGCTCATATTCGATGATATTCTATATTTAGCTAAATCTTTTGCAAAATTTTCATTTTCTTTTGCAAATAGAGAGATCAATGTCCTTCTTCATCTCCTTGCCCAATGGATTGTTTTTGTTTATTAGTCTAGGCCAATTCCCATCTCCAATCCGTCTCTTTCTATTATGGAGGCTCTAGATAGAGATAATTTCAGGCACAAACCTTTTTATATATAATTCCATTATTTTGGGTTGAACAATAAAGTATATATTCAAAAAAATAGTTTTTGTTGATAAAATTATTATTAAATAAAATACATAAAGGACCACTTGTGCTCCCTTTGGTCTTAAGACAAGCTCTATGGTGTCAGGAACACATGTCAACGGGAAAACAACCAAAGCAGGACCTGCCTCACATCATGATTCCGACATTTGAATTGTTTGTTTGTTTGTTTTCTTGCGTAAATTGGGTCAAAAGGAAACGGAAAAAGGCAAATGTTCCTAAGAATATTCACGGATCAAAATTGATACCAAATGGTTTTTTTGGTTAGTATTATGAATATTGTCTGCCAAAATTTTAAATGAATCCTTTTATATTTTTAAAAAAATATTTTTAAATACTGCAATATTTAATTTAGTAACCATCAATTTAGTTAATATTCTATATTGTTTTTAAATTTAAAACTCATTATTCTTATTTTAATATATATAACTAATTCACCTGAGCAGTGCTAGATATATTACAAATTTTACTATATAAGCATTACATGATTACATGTTATCAATCGGAAAATATTTTATTTAAACATTCATTTATTATGTTGTTTAAGTATTACCAATTATATTCTTGCCACACCAACACCATTGACAATATACTTACACAAAAATAGTCAAGAGCCGTGTAACTTAATTGACACCTTTGTATATAAAGTACTTGAAAATCTGTAAGAAAAAAGGTTCAAACAGCAGAGACAATAGCATATTGTAAGTTTGTAATTTAATTGACAATATAATCTTTTATTTTATTAAGACGTATCATTATATATGCCAATGACATTGTTAAAATTAATATTTTTAGTTTCATATTTTACTATTTATATTAAACATTGATATTTTCATATTATTTTTTATTATAATCTTAAATTTTTTATCTCTTAAGATTTTTTTAATATAATTTGACTGATTAGATCTTATTGTCAAGTATTGTATATTATATATTAGATTTTAAATAAACAAAAAAAAAATAAAAATAATTTTAAATTATTATAATATAATATGAGATAATATTCTTTTTCTAGAGCCAAATGAGTGAATAAAAGAATATTATATAGATTATCATCTCATTCACTAACTTGTTATATATTTTGCTCGAAAGAACAACTAAAATTCAAAAAAGAAGTAACTTAAAACAGTGGTCCCAGGACCACCCTAACTTGCAAAAAAAAAAAATGTTTGTGAGTGTGTCTATATATATATATATATATATGAGATTAAATTATGTAAGGACGTGATATAAAGCTCATGTTTTACCCTTCCAATCCTAATATACCACATCATCTTATCACATATTTAAAAATAAGCATAACCACACTCAATCAATTCTAATACCCATGTATAAATCTAACCAAATTGAGAGTTTATTGAGATCTTATGAGTGGTAGGATGTATTGAATTTTAAGGAAAATGTTGATATGACAATCTCTTATTGAATAGTGTAAACATAGGTTTACACCCAACCTTACTGAATTCGAACTCTACACACACACACTTGCCAATATATATATATATATATATATATATATATATATATATATATATATATATATATATATGCACTAAACTAACCTGTTTGTGTCCACACTAATAAAAATGTTGAACAATGACTTGAGAATTACAAAAATAAGAGTAATGCTACATTTACAATATTTTCACAATAATTTCATAACAAACCCAATGTGGTAAGCTATTACCGATTTTAATTTGAGCCCAATATTGATATTATTTTTTTTACCAACCAATAATAACTTTTTGTATAATATTTATTGTAAAAATGTTATAAACGTAGCATTATTCCAAAATTAATTCTGCCCCCTAAGTATAATCCTTAATCCCTTAAAAAAAAAAAGCTTAAATAACAACAAAAAATATTAGTCCAAATAAAAACAAACATAAACCAAACAAGACCAAACAACAACAAGTGAACAAATTATTCAACAAAAAGCCTATTATAAAAATAAATAAAAAAGATAAAATTTGTAACTTGTTCAACCTATTTAATAAAAATAATCTCTAATTTCATTTTTCTTAAAAAAAATGGTAGCAAGAAAAATAATGTGATTGTGAGTAGGGGTGTTCACCAAACCGCACTAAAACTACTTACAAAATGGCATAACCGTACTGCACCGCAAGTAACAGTGCATTGCACCGTATGGTACAATGTGTTTTTATAATAAAAAAAACCGCACAAACCGCACCGCACCTTACCCTCTCTATATATTTATATATTTATTTATTTTTAATATTAAATATATTATTAATAGTTTAATAACCCTAATTTAAAAAAAAAAAGTTTGATAACCCTAACAAGTGTTGACTAGGAAAACCAACCCAAAATAAAGAAAAACTAGATCAATAGTTTAAAATTTGGCCCAAAACAAAGGAAAAATTAGTTTTGGGTTGAGTAGGAAGTGGCCGAAATTTGAAAAATATACCGACTTCAAACTGTTCAAACCTCATTTTATACACTGCATTGTACATGTGACTGCAAAAATGAGGTGCAGTGCAGTTATAATTTTGGCAAAACTCTAAACTGCATTGCACTGTACCGCACTGCACTACAAGCACCCCTAGTTGTGAGTTTTCCTTAATAGTGACTACAGTTACACTCTTTTTGGTTTACAGTTGCAATAATATTACTCTCCTTAACGACTTGACTCGTAATTGTAACAAATATTCAAGTTATTGCTTTATTAGATTTATATAGTTTAAATTTCTTAGTAACCACATAACCAAAAAAAAAAAAAATCTAAAGCCACCATTGACCTAAAAAGATGTTATATTATTTAGTAATTAACTAGCCTCGTTAAAGTGCTTGTGATGAGGCCTTTTTTAAAAAAATATATATATATATAGTGTATGTAAGATTAAGAATTAAGAAAATTAAAAATTAAAAAAAAAAAAAAATATATATATATATATATGTGTGTGTGTGTGTGTGTGTGTGTGTGTGTGTGTGTTAGAAAGTGGTCTTGGGGGAAATATCAAAGTGGACTAAGAAGTTTTTATTTTTTTTATTTTTTATTTAATTTTTGGATAACTTTGTTTCGAAGACATAAATTAGTAAGAGAATGTCCTATTTTGTAAGCATTTTATGTTGAGTTTGAAATATATTTTTACCCTGTTGATCTCAAATTTTGTCCCTATTAAACATAAGATCCAGGGGTATTTCAAAATCATATAAAAGTTCAATTTAAAAATAGAAATCATGTTATAGATAGTATAGATATATCAAAGGCTTAATTAGTTGTATTTTAATATCTTTTTTTTTTTTTGAGAAACACACACACACACACACACATGTAGGAGAAGGGGAATGAGATAAGGGAATACACTTATACGCCAACACCAAGGCAGTTAGTGTCGTGGAGTAAGTAATAAACTCCTTCTCAATATTACACCTTACCGATGTGGAACGACTCAACAACACTGAGGAGGTGTTTGGTAGAGTATTTTGAGATGAAATTTTTGTAATTTTTTGAAATACGTGTGGGTAAAAAAGTATATGAAAATGTGTGTAATGTTGTTTAAAATATAAAAATGTGAGTTTGAAATGGAAAAACAAACGGGCCCTGAGTATCTTTATTTTTTAGAAACACACACACATATATATACAGAGAAGCACACACACATAACATGTGTATGATACAAAATTTAGAATATACTCAAAAAAGAAATAACCTACATATGTTTATTTTCGTTTTGTTTTCAGATCCGTACGTAATGTACCCATACATATGTTTATTTACGTTTTTTTAATGGATAGAAATCATAGAATTTACGTTTTGTTTTCATTTTCGTATTTTATGCCATTGAAATCTATAATCAAATGAAACAAGTATATATTCTGTACCATATATATTTGTTCCGTAGTAGGTTCCAACTAACTCAACTGGTAGAGTTTTTGATAGTTAAATAAGAGATCTGGGATTCAGTCTCCGACTACACCAAAAACTGATTGATGTCTTAATCTGATGATAAAATGCTATTATCAAGAGAAGACGCTATAAGTTGGAACTATATATATTATGGGGACACGATTTTCAGACCAAACCCAAAAATGTGAGGATCTTAGCCCAGTGAACCCATTACAATAAATTTGTAGAAAGTGGGTCAAAGAGCTAAGTTTTAGTGCATGGATAATAGTTAATATGGTTTCGGATGATGAGCCAACAAGAATTGTACCCGGTTTGTGCAAGAAAGTTTGTCTTCGTCACAGTCCGAGGAGCTCTGTTCTAGTATAATTAAATGACAATAGTTACAGGAGCTGTTGAGATTGCTATAGTGCTTTCTCTTCTCCTTTTTCCATCCCTCCTCCTTCTTTGGGATCTCTACCCTTATTTATATTACATATATCTCTCCCTTCATCCTTACCTTACACGTGGACTACATGTGGACAGTTGATGGTTTATGCTGATACTTGTCTCATCAACCCCCTCTAAAAGTCTTCTGGGGTGGCTGTAAGACTGCCATAAAACTGTTCAGAGGTCACTTCCTCATTAATGCGGTGGTAGCAGCTTTCCCTTAGACATTTTTGAATCCTTATCCCTCTTGTACGTTCATGATGCTTGTTGCTATCATTAGAACTTCTTGAATGGTCATCCTTGATCCTTAGGATCTATACCAAATTTGTGTTTAGCTTTATCCGAAGAGATAGTACTCCTCGAACTTGGACCACCCATGCTTCTCAGCCAAAACTATATGCTCTCGGCCAAATTCCAAAATCCATGACCCCACACACACACACATATATTTGTTCCATATATTATTATGGTATAGAGGGCAAACGTGCACAACTTTATATTGGCAGAATAAATTTTCTGCATGTTAAAAAAGATGAAATATATTTATATATATATATATATATATATATATATATATATTATTGAAAATATTTTTTTATATTAAAACACAAACAAACAATTCAATTCTGAAACTACAACTAGTGCTAGACTATAGAATATAGATTCCTTATGAAATTGCTATAATTGGCCCTACGTATCTCACATTATTTAATTTTTATAATATTTCGATAATTATAATAGAGTTAGAAGATTTGAACTTTAAATGTTTTTATTGAAAATGCAACCATTGAACTACAAGCTAGACTTTTGGTTATATATATATATATATATATATATAAGTTTTATTATTAGAAGTGTGAGAAAAAGAATAAGATTCCCATTAAAAACAAAGTAAGATTTTTTTTTTCTTCCTTACAAGAAAGAAAGAGAGAATTTGAATTTTCTCCCTTACGAGAGAGATGAAAAAGTGTTATTAAATTACAAACCTCTTAATCTAAATCTATATTTCTATATATAATATAAAATCGAAACTTTTGACCATTTGTTGACCTTCTAATATTTTACCACAACTTACTCATCATTTTTTTATTAATTTACTTATTATGTCAAAAAGAGATTTATAAACCAAATATTACTCAACAACATAGAAAGTTTTAAACCAAATAAAAAACTTTTGACTATTAATTGACCTTCTACTATTTTGCTACCCAAGTTCTAAACCAAACTAAAGACGTTTGACTATGTGGTTTACCCTTTCTATGTTATTTTTGCTCTTTTATTTATAAAAACCCTTCGTCCTCAAGTCTCAAGGTATTTTTATATGAATTTCTCTTTCTTAGTCACTTTTGTTTTTCATTTTTTTTTTCTTTATATTTTGTGCTTGTTTAACTTTTTTCGTATTTTGGCTTCCATTGTCCATGTGTTGGTTGAAGATCAATTACAAAGCATTTTGAAAATGAGCACTCTGTTTATTTATTATTTTATTTTATTTAGTATTAGTTATAATGAGTTAGATTTGTTATAATATTATTATAATAAAATAAAATAGTTTTGTTTGTTGCATGTCCCCATCAGTCAAAATAGAAGGCACTATGGGAAGAACTAATTAAAGGTTGTTTGTGTACTATTTTATGAAGAACCAAACTTCATGATACCATGTTTGATTCTAGAGTTTTTACAGATGAAGTAAATGCTAAAAGAAGGCAAGAGGTAATGGATGCCACCAAAATATCATGACTTTTTTATTCTCATGTTTGACATCTTAGTTTTAATTTGTTGGATGAATACTTTGTGTTATAGAATGTTATTTTTGTATATATTACTTTATTTTCTTTTTTCCTCTAAAAGTCTCGGTGGAACCTAGAAAATTTTCTTTTGTCAATAAGTTGTATTTTGTTGTTCCATGTTTCATAAAAATATAAACATGGTAGAAACATAAATGATATACATTTATTTCATTTTTAAAAAATATATATGATATGGTTATTTTTTTCAAAATATGTATATCTTTATTTCCTATTATAAATATTTTGTATATATTATAAATATATAAATGGTAAAATGGTGAAGCATGTATATTCGTATACCGGACAATATTTAGTTTAGTTTAGTAGTACTGTGGATGGTACTTTTTTTTTAATACAATTTATAAATTTTATTTTAGTTTAATCTAAGTGTATATGTTTGTAAAGCTTATTCTTAGAAACTTAAACCCCAACCCTTACCTCTCACACTTCACGAATATACTTATATTTGTGAAGTAATCATTACACCAAATACATAGTGGTAGATGGTACTTTTTGAAATGCCTAATTCTTTACTAAGACAATATGTAACAGTTCAAATCAAGTTTGAAACATACATGTCATGGATTACCTTCGTCGAAATATCCAAAATATTTTTAAATTCAGCAACAAATAAATAATGGGTCAACTTGACTTTTACGTGCTGATTATGAAAAGACTCACAACTAATAACCAAATAGCACATGCAGTTTCTATTATTTATTTGAACCTAGATATTAAGGGCCGGTTTTTTTTTCTGTCTTAAATTCATAATTTTACATATTAAACAACAATACACATATTTTTACACATATTTTCATTCACACATATTTTTAAAAATTACAAAAATTTCATCCTAAATTCCTCTACCAAACACCCCTAAACATTCTAACAAGCATTCTCCTTGATTTTATGAAAACTGGTGACAAAACTTTTTAGGACTTAAGAGCAAATATTTTCATCATCTTTAATTTGTTCACTAATTAAGTGGCAAGAGATAATTATCGGAGCTCTTTAATTTGGTTACCTAGCTGTGAGGCTCTAATGCTAAATTTGCATTTTCATCATCTTCCATTCGATCAAGTACCTCATGTTCCGAATTATATGTTTCTCTTTCATTTGATATATAGTTTGATGGTGTCAAAAGCACTCCTTTGGATTTATAATAATATGTAGTAAACCCTACCAAGAAACCAAAACCAAGGGCATCCTGTCTAAGAATACTAATTGCTTGTTAAGTATTACTATATGAAGAAGTGGCGCAGCAGCAAATGAGAAAAAGAAATTCCACCCATAAAAAAGGAGAAAAGGAAAAGCGAATATGGGAGAAATATATATTACCTTAATTAGTCGTACTTCAAAAAATATGATAGAGAAACCCAAGGAGATGTACTCACCAGCAGAAGAAAGTGTTAACAGAAGAAAAGAGAGCACAAAACTGCTCATACACAAACCTTCTTTGGTATGTTCAACTGTGCTCTCTATCTTCTGTCAACAACACATCGATCATCATGAATAAGAACCATCACCAGAGTCCTTGAACAAGTAAAAAAAAATCCATCTGCATCAGCAACCATGCACATAGAGAGTGATTGGGATGAAGGAATAAAAATAAGCTGACGATAATAATAAGAGAGAGAACCATTAATGACAAGTTAAAAATATGTTGGGAATTAGCGGATAATACTATGTGATATTGTTTTCCCGTACCAATGAGAAAATAGACTCCTTTGGTTGGAACTGGCAACTTGGAACACTCTAATTTGTCGAGTTGTCAACACACAGGAGAAAGTTAAAAAGAGGGCCATCTGAGCCAATTGCTTTAACTTCTAAGAACGCGTAAGTGAGAGGCTAACATGATCTTGTAGGGATAAGAACGAGAGCATAGTGTCGTCCTAAAGCAAGTGGCTCACTATTTTGATACGTATAGGTTTTATATCACCATCACTCAAGTAATTACTACCTACCTTTCTTCTTAAGTTTTCATTTTCATGGTAGATGGCTTTTGGATGTGTGGTCTGGACGGTTTGTGACGTGATTGTTGCGTATTATTATACATGGACACACGGGCGTACAAACAACTAAAAAATGTGAGTTAATAGTCACTATTAATAGCCAACCGTGATTGTTGTATATTATTGTATACCGACACACAGGTGTACAAATAACTAAAAGTGTGAGTTAAAGACATGATTTCGAGTTTGTGCAACAAGTATTATCTTAATACAATAATACTTGTTAAACATATTGGGTTTATATGGACTTAAAAATGGCCCAAGAGAAGGCTAAAGTGAGTTGTAGATTCAACTAGGCTTAGCCTAATCCTTATGAATACCTTATTTAGAGCAGCCACGTCAGTTCTTTCATTTTGCACATTCATTTTTACACTAAAAACCTACTTTATCTATTTTACACATCTAATTTTATAAAACACCCACATCAGTTCATCTATTCTACATATCTTTTAATTAAACAATCAATTTCCTCACATTTTTTATTATTTCTCTAACTACTCGGATATATATACGCGCCTCTCTCTCTCTCTCTCTCTCTCTCTCTCTCTCTCTCTCTACCCATTTCTGTTTGTTGCTCTCTCTCTATACCCATCTCTCCCTTGAAAAACTCTCCCTCTCTCCTAAAAAACTCTCCCTCTCGATCAACTCTCCTAGTTCCAATCTGCTCCGATCCACAAGCTCCGAGCTCCGATCCACAATCCACGAGCCCCAATCCACGATCCATAAGTCCCGAGCTTCGATTCGAGCTTCGATCCACGATCCACAATCCACGAGCCACGAGCTCCGATCCAAGCTCCACAAACTCTGATCCAGTCAAGCACCGATCTGTGTTTGTGTATCTCTATTTTTTTTTTTGAGCAAGTGTATCTCTGTGTTCATTTGTCTATGTGGATGTGTTTGTGTGTGAGTGTATTTGTGTGCATCTAAGGAAAAAGAAGAAGATGAGCAGTTAACTGAGTTTGTTGAGCATGGAGAAGAGAGAAAAGAAAAAAAGAAAAGAAAAAAAAAGGAGCGAACGGAAATTAATAAAATAATGTATAAACGAGCTACAGTAACCGTGTAAATATACACGGTTACAGTAGCTCGTGGATGAATTTGCACAATTTTGCATATTTTTATACCCACTGATGTGGGTGTTTTTTTGCTCAAAATGTGTAAAATTGGTAATTTTTTATTATTATTTTAGAAGGTTTTAGAGGGATTGATGTGGTTGCTTTTAGGATTCACTATAATACACACACACACACACTTGAATATGGTAAAGATGTAACAGCCGATAGCTTTCTCCTATGGATATAGGCCATTAGGTCTTATCACATCATCCTTGCACTCCCTCTTTCTTTCCTTCCTTCCTACACCAGCTTCTCTACCATCTCTACATCAATCATTTTATTTTCCTATTCTAATATGGAATTAGAGCCGAAATATCCAAGGCTTTGATTTCTTCTCCTATCACTTCAATCATCCAAATCTTCAATTATAAAAACCTAGATGCTTCTTTGAAAATCCACAACACTTGTCGCACAGTACACGATGGTCAAGGGACACTTGCTCTCCATCAAAGCTTAACTTTACACTGTCAAGCTCAGATATGAAGTCTAGAATTAGGTCTTTGCTTAAAAGAGTCTTGCGTTGTCTGTTTCCATCAAATTTGGTCATCTATGATCATTTGCATGGTGTCGTCGAGGCATCTTCATGGGTTTATACTCCAAACTTAAGACATCAGCAAGCCTCTACCTAAAGTTGAAGGGGGAGTGTTAGAAATACTGAATTGAATAGTATTGCATTTCTCACAGAAAGAATATACATGAGTGCCTTTATATAGGAGGCATATGAGTGCAGTACAAGTAAATATGAGTGTAGTACAAGTAAGAGTGCTATACAAGTAAGAGTGCTAAATAAGTAAACTAGTTAGGCCTAAAGCCCACAACACTATATATGTTAACAGCCCCCCTCAAACTCAAGGTGGATGTGAGACCAACTTGAGGTTGTCAACCAAAGTACGAAGGCGTCCCTTAGGATGTGACTTGGTGAAGATATCTGCAAGTTGATCTGTAGAGGAGACTGAGATTAGCTTGAGAGCACCATGGACAAGATGATAACGGATAAAATGACAATCGATCTCGATGTGTTTAGTCCGTTCATGGAAGACATCATTGTAAGCAATATGAATGGCACTCTTGTTGTCACAATAAAGAGGAGTAGTAGAGGATGTCGACACACTTAAGTCTTTGAGAAGCCATCGTAGCCAAAGAAGCTCAGATGTGGTATTAGCAAGGGCACGATATTCTGCTTCAGTACTAGAACGGGCCACATGAGTTTGTTTCTTGCTTCGCCAAGAAATCAGAGAAGAACCAAGAAGAAAGCAATAACTAGTGGTGGACCTGCGATCAGCGGGATTTCCTGCCCAATCAGCATCAGAAAATGCATGGAGAACAAGAGGAGACCGAGCAGAGTAGAAAAGACCATGGAAGAAAGTGCCCTTTAGGTACCAAAGAATACGCAGAACAGCAGCATAGTGAGTCGATCGTGGAGCAGACAGATATTGGCTCACCTAGTGAACAACATAGGAAATGTCTGGACGAGTAACAGTGAGATAAACTAGGCTGCCAACTAAGCGTCTGTAAAGAGATGGATTAGACAATGGTTTCCCCCCTGAGGGAGTTAGATGCGCATTAAGCTCGACTGGAGTGTCCAACAGGTCCTTGCTATCGGTGAGTCCGGCTCTAGACAAGAGTTCGAGAGGCATACTTGGCTTGAGTAATGTAAAGTCCATGTTTGTAGAATGAGTGATTTCAAGACCCAAGAAGTAGTGAGATGTCCAAGATCTTTTATCTCAAGCCGATCGAGAAAATCCTTGAGTTCTTGAATGCCACCGAGGTCATCACTAGTTATGATCATATCATCCACATACGGGAGAAGTAAAATAGTGCCTTTGTCGGTGCGACGAAGAAATAAGGCGAGAATCATAATGACCGGCCATGTAACCCAAACGAGAGATGGTAGAGGCTGAACTTGGCAAACCAAGCACGTGGAGCTTGTTTAAGGCCATAAAGTGCACGTCGAAGGTGACAAACCTTGTTTGATTCAACGAGAGAGACCGGGGAGGAGGTTGCATATAAATTTCTTCACTCAAATACCCATTAAGGAATGCATTTTTGACATCCATCCGGAAAAGATCCCATTTGCGGCAAAGAACAAGCTAAGAGGGCACGAACAGATGAGATACGAGCAACCGGAGCAAATGTCTCTTCATAATCAATCCCATACTCCTGTGTAAAACCTTTTGCAACAAGACGAGCTTTGTAACGCTCAATGGACCCATCAGAGCGAGTCTTAATCTTGTAGATCCACTTACAACCAACCACAGATTTCCTAGGGGGGAGAGTGACCAAGTCCCAAGTATGGTTTTTAGATAATGCATCAAGTTCCTCTTTCATTGCAATCTGCCATAAAGGGTCAGTGGAAGCCTCACGATAGGTGTGAGGCTCGTGCAATGTAGCAAGGGCAGTGTAATAATGATAGTTAAGTAAATGTGCAGGAATGGACCTTACCCGAGTTGAGTGACGAGGTGGAATGTCTTGTACATGATCTTCAGGCGGAGCAGGAGCAAGGGAACTAAGATCAAGGTTGGGTAGCTCGTCTTTGACCTGTTCATCTTCCACATGTTCATTAAAAGGGGAACTAGGAAAGGGATCAAGGATTTCTGGTGGTTGGACAGAGAAGTTAATAGGAGAATCAGGAGCAGCTACAGGAGGATCAGGATCAGCTATAGGAGGGTCGAGAGCAGCTACAGAAGAAATTTGCGTCTCATCTGGAAATAGATCTAAGACAGAAGAGGAAGATAAAGAAGTACGGAAGTGAGAGAGCTCGATAAAGAGGCGATGTTCCCAAAAGACAACATTGCGGGAAACACGAAGACAATGAGAAATAGGATCATAACACCAATACCCCTTTTGAGTTTTGCCATAATCAAGAAAAAAACAAAGCTTTGACCTAGGCTCAAGTTTGTTATGCTCATGTGGCTGAAGAAGAACAAAACAAGCAGAGCCGAATGAGCGTAGGTGGTGATAGTCTGGAGGTGACCCAAAAAGGCGCTCATATGGAGTTTGATTTTGGATGACATGACTGGAAATGCGATTAATAGTATGAACAGCATGAAGAGCAGCTTCGCCCCAAAAAGGAGCAGGAACTTTAGCAGAAAGAAGAAGAGCACGAACAGTGTCAAGAATATGACGAAGCTTTCGTTCGGCTCTACCATTTTGCTGAGAGGTACCTGGACAAGTTAGTTGATGAACAGTGCCATAGGAATGCAAAACAGCTTGGAAAGCATATTGAGTGTACTCAAGAGCATTATCAGATCGAAAAATTTTGATACGTTTAGAAAATTGAGTTTCAACTATTTTTGCAAAATTAGAATACACTTGCAATAATTCAGAACGATGTTTCATATTAAAGATCCAGCTATAGTGAGAGTAATCATCAACAAAGACAATAAAATATCGAGATCCACCAATACTAGAGACAGAGGAAGGTCCCCAAACATCAGAATGAATAAGGTCAAAGATATCAGTGGATATAGATTCATTAGAATTGAAAGGCAAAGCTGGTTGTTTTCCTAATTGACATGAAACACAATCAAAATTTTCTGTAGACACTGAACCTAGCAAACCTCTAGAAGCCAATTGTTGTACACGGGAATAAGATGCGTGACCAAATCGAGCATGCCAAAGAGCAAGAGAAGGAATAGAAGAACCAGAATGACGTGCGGCAATAGAAACGAGAGCAACGAAGTGGAAGACGAAGGTTGTCCACTAAAACATACGCCCAACTACGGGACCGGTCCTAGCTCTGTCCCTGCGTCCTTGGATCCCGCACAATACACCCAGAATAATCAAATATGATTTGATAACCCAACTCAGCTAATTGTCCCACAGAAAACAAATTGTAAGAAAGGTCAGGAACATTAAAGACCCTAGAAACGGAGAGGTTGGAGGTTGAAACGAAACCTATATTATGACCAGACATTGTGGAACCATTTGCTGTGCGAATAGTAAGAGGGTGTGGTGCAGGTTTAAGTTCAGAAAATAAGGACGAGTGAGGTGTCATGTGATTGCAACAAGCAGAATCCATAAGCCAAGAGGAAGGAGACATACCGGACAAAGTTGAGAGAGAAGAGGAATAAGATGCATTACCAACCATACAAATAACATTGGCGATGATGTTTTTAAGGTCATCTGTGGTCATAGTGAAAGTGCGACCTGAAGACTTAGACTGTGCAAAGATGGGAGCCATTGGTTGGACACTCTCAATGTTAGCAATAGTGGCAGAAGAACCTGAAACAGCTGATTTATTGCGCTGAAAGCAAATCTCAATATTATGGCCAAAACGTTTGCAAAAATTGCAAAAGCGTTTGCTAGATTGTCGGCGACGATTGTTGCAAAAGGAAGAAGACCTGTCCTTATTCTTCATTTAGAAGCAAAAAATGCAAAAATGGATTGCAAAAATGAAATTTACGCGAAAAACTAGGTAAGGAGCACCTGGGCTGCAAAAAGTCAACTCTGCAAAAAAAGTCAACGGTCAACGGCTGGTCAATGGTCAACAAAAGTCAACAGTCAACGGCTGGTCAATGGTCAACAAAAGTCAACAGTCAGTCAACGATGACGTGGCCGGTGACGTTAGCAGCGCGCTGGAAGGTGACGCCGGCGGCCGGCGTGCGGGCGATGTGGGAAGGCGACGTGGCAGGATGACGTGGCGTGACGTGGCTTGGGGACGACGTCGGCGGGGAGCTCGGCGCGCGTGAGGGCGCGTGGAGGCTCCGATGACTGTGAGGTTTTCACGAAAAGGTAGATCGGAGCAAGACGATCTTCAGGGTACCTTCGGAAAATTTTTCGGAGCAATATTTACGGCGGTGCCAAAAAGGGCAGTGGTCTTTGTAGTGTTCGAACTCCCCAACGGCGGCTGCTACAGGTCCGGAACCTGAGGACGATGTCTGGAAGACTCGAAGGTTCAACGGCGAAAGGCTGTGGTAGTTGTTGTGACAGCGGAAGCAATATTGAGAATGGAGTTACACCAATAAAGACAAGACTGCTCTGATACCATGTTAGAAATACTGAATTGAATAGTATTGTATTTCTCACAGAAAGAATATACATGAGTGCCTTTATATAGGAGCATGATACGTACAAGAGTAAATATGAGTGTAGATAAGTAAGAGTCTTTATCATAAAGTCTTAAACAAGTAAACTAGTACAAAAAGCCCACAACACTATATATGTTAACAGGGAGTATTAAAAATATTGGGTTTATAGTCATTTGTGTTCGCCCAAAAAGCCCAAAGTATATTGTATGCTCAACTAAGGTTAGCCTACTCCCTACCTTCACCCCACTTATAGTTCACTATAATACACAAATTTCAGCAGCGTAAAGACGTAATTGCTAATGGCTTTCTCTCATGGACATAGTACTTCAAATTGAACACATAATCCCTGCATTCTCATTCTTTTTCTCCTTCTTACTTCCACTTCTCTACAATCTCTACATCAATCTTTTATTTTCCTATTCTAACACTTGTTAAGAGGCCTGTTGTTTGGTTGGTATTGTCTAATAGAGAAGATGAGTTTATATACCCTCACTTGTAAGAAAACAAAAATTAATACTACTTATTTTCTCCCTACATAAATGGTTTCTCAACAAAAAAGAAAAACGAAAAAAAGGGAACATGGAACATGGAACAAGAAGAGGCAATATAAAAGCAATGTTGTGTACGTTCTAGTTAATTTAAAATGTAAAATCTCTTAACCCAGAGCTAGCTGGTTCTTTCCGAAATGCGTTGAGGCGCAGCAGTTGACTGGACATCTAGGGGTAAAGCACTACTTCAGTGTGGGCCGCGAGAGCGGTACCAAATCGAGGCAAACTCTGAATACTAGATATGACCTCAAAATAACAGGGGTCAAGGTCGGCCAGTGAGACGATGAGGGATAAGCTTCATCGTCGAGAGGGAAACAGCCCGAATCACCAGCTAAGGCCCCTAAATGACCGCTCGCCTAATATGAGAGTTGGTTTTGAATTCAGCCTATGCTAAAATCAATTGGTATTTTAATATAATGATAAATAACAATTACTATTGAAAAAAAAAAATCATACATTCAAATCTTTCTT
The DNA here is from genome assembly GCF_040712315.1 of Castanea sativa. Classification (NCBI taxonomy): domain Eukaryota; kingdom Viridiplantae; phylum Streptophyta; class Magnoliopsida; order Fagales; family Fagaceae; genus Castanea; species Castanea sativa. The sequence goes on along the minus strand of NC_134013.1, from coordinate 64,919,652 downwards.
TTATTGAAAAAAAAAAAATTTATTATTTGCTGGATCTTGGGAGACGTATTTGATAGTCTTGGGCTTACAAGCCCAAATCAAGACTGGCAAATTAAATTCTAGTGCCCTACGTAGCCCATAACTGTCTCTATATGTGGGCCAGGCCGGGCCAGTCTTTGATCCAGAAATTTCAAAAGGCTTCAGTGTATATAACTATATATGAAAACACTTATCTGGAACTTTCATAAGATAATGATATTGAATAATATTTGAGACATGAAGGTTTTTTTTTCTTTGTATACAGAGACATGGTTATTGAAAAGATTGGAGAATGTCATGCTGTGCACCTACCGAAGATTGTAGAACCCTCACCTCATCTCTATTGTTCCAAATCATGATAAATCACAATTATAATAATTAGAAAGAAGAGCCAAGAAAGTTCAAGACCCACCCTAAAGTCTCCTTTATATCAGACATTTATACTCCCTTCTTAAACTCCTCACACCAAACCCAGACTTCACTTCTTAGCCACAATATATTGCAATCAACCTAGCCTTCTTCTTTTTGTAAACTATTTTAGCATATATGGCACTCATTTCCCAAGTATTTGGTAATGAAATTATTGACCCTTTCCTTTCCATGATCAACAAGTGTCCTGTGCTTAACACCCCTACAGATTGGAAGGAGAGCCCAGAATCTCATGTGTTCATTGCTGATCTTCCAGGGCTCAACAAAGAGGAAGTGAATGTACAAGTAGTTGATGATGGGAGGGTGCTCCAAATAAGTGGTGAAAGGAAAGAGGAAAAAGGTGATGAAAATGTGAAGTGGCATATGGGAGAACGTTTCCGTGGCAAGTTTCTTCGAAGGTTTAGGTTACCAAAAAATGCTAAGACAGATGAAGTTAAGGCCTCCATGGAAAATGGTGTGCTTACTGTCACTGTGCCAAAACAGGAGCCCAAGAAACCCGAAAGGAGGGTGATCGAGATTGAAGAAAAGTAGAGGATCGATGGAGAAGGAAAGAAATTCAGCGATCGAGTTAATTAATATGAAAATAAAGTTGTGTTATGTTCCATAAAAGTGTGATTTGTGTGTGCTTTATTACCCTTGTCATGCATATTATTCTCTTGAGTTGTACTAATTAATTAACTCATAAATAAAATTTGTTGATTTCGAGTCAAGTCACAAGTTTTTTTTTTTTTTAATAAATTGGATGCTTTTTTTTTTTAAAAGAGAACTAACGAATTTATATCTATCAAGTTTTGTTTGATTAAATAATGGATATTATATTTAAAAAATTAATTAACGTAATTGAATAAATTTCTCTCACACTAACAAAATATAAAATAATAAATACATGCATACATGTTGATAACATGTATGTTTAACATGTTGAACAAGATGATGTAGGCTTGAATGGCAAACTCTAAACACAACTCAATTATTAAAATTTACAAATTTTGCTTGCCCATTTTGTTTGGAGTTTCGCTAATATAAACATTTTTTTCTTTGCATTATATATCCTCTCTTTAATCAATTACAGGTCAAGTTAAATTATGGAAACCAAAGTTATAACTTTCACCCTCGTTTTCTTCAAGCACAAATATACCATTTTCAAAGAACATTGATAAAAAGATAAAAAGCTCCCATAGATTTTCTTCGGAGTTTCGCTGATATAACAATTTTTTTATTTGCATTATTTCCTCTCTTTTCTCAATTACAAGTCAATTTAAATTATCAAATTATGGAAACCAAAATTATCACCATCGATCTCTTTGTTAAAGATAAAATATAATGGTTGTTGTATAATGGTCTAAGAGAGCTAATTTAGTGTAAGTCCGTTTGGGACTAACCCTACACTTTGTAGCTCCTATATATACTGATAGGCCAAGAATATATACTAATAAGCCAAGAATGTATTGACCCCTTGTGATGAATTAATCAATTAATTAGCCAAGTTAATTATTTAATCCAATTAACATGCAAAACAGGTGGTAACACAAACAAATCACCAACTAAGTTAATATGTAACGGAAAATAAAGTTGACACAGTGATTTGTTTACAAATAGGGAAAACCACCGAGGCAAAACCCCACCAGGTAAATTTAAGGTCACCATTCTCGAGAATCCACTATTATTACAACAAGTGGTTACAAATAAAGGAATCCTAGTATTTTATACCAACTTGTAGTCGAACCCTTACCCCAATACACAATTGAACTTGTTTTGTAGTGAGAATCTCTCATTTTCAATGCACGGCTCCTACTATGTGACTAACCAATCGATGCGCGGATCTCAGTACGCGGCTTACTCCTTTACACGCATCCAAGTACATAACTAACCACCGATTTGAGAAAGATGTTGGCTGCAAAGTTCTTCAGTTCATCAATACGATGAAGATCATGAAACTCCTTAGTCACAAAACCCAACGGTGTACAAACGCAACAGCTTCTTCAAGAAAAAGATGAAATAGGGCAAATTATGTTTCCAGTCACAATTTGCATGAACAAAACTTTGCTTCACACTCGTGCCACCTTTGACGACTCTTAAAATAATTTTTATATATGTTTAGGGTTGTGAGAAAAGAAAGCCTAAACATATACACACGGATTAGAGTGAAATCAGATCTGAAAAACTGATTTTTATAAATCTCGATATATAGGTTATCTATCGAGCAGCTGTCGAGTATCGGGCTAAACAAGCCTATTAAATCTCAATAGATGCTAGTTGTCGAGTTTTAAAATTCAGCACTTCTTCACTTATTTCTTGGACAGATTTGCATGGCTTCAATACTTGGACTTGAACTTTTGTTCCTTGAAGTATTAAATACATCCTAAATCTACCCAATTACATGTAAAGTGCATTTTGTTAAATGATTTGTCAATTCTAAATAACATATGTTCCTAACATGATTCACATATGTCCTAAAAATCTTCCCCTTTAGCAATTCGTGACAAAACCACGACAAAAAAAATGAACATATGAGATAAGTCATAAATCACTCAACTCATACTTACTTGTTGAATACAATAAAATCTACCTTAACACAAACTCTTGAAAATTTTTGCAAGAAGAGAGTTCATGGCAAGGGAGACTTTGACAACCTGTATTTCTGAAACACTTTAAACAAAACTCATCACAACATCTTAGTGTGAAACAGAAATAAAAGATTGCATACAAGTAATAAGAAGCATGTGCATAAAGAGAGAAAAGAAACAACACATAAAGAGATAGGTGAAACTGTAATAACAACCTCAATGTAAGAAACAGATACAAATAATCCTCATTACATACCTCAAAGATTAATTAAAAAAAAAACTAAGCACCACCCTAACAAAAATATCTCTTATACTAACTTTCCCCCTAAGTATATGACTACTCTCATACCCAAAAATACTCTCATTTTTTGTTACTACTGACAAAGGGTAAGTCATTGAGAAGCAATCATCTCTTCGTCACTGGAAGAGCTGCACCATCATCCTCATCAGCATCACCACCATTGGAGTTACCATCATCATCCTCGTCCTCGAAGAGGGAGACTCTACGAAGCCACTAAGATGAGCCTGTAGTCATGCAATACGACTGACACGGGTGTTCACCTGACATAACTCATCACTGAGAGTGTCAAGGCAAGCATCCATGTACCAAAACTGCGTCACAATCATCTCGAGGGTCACACCATCCGCAGAAGAAGAGGGAGCGAATGTGGATGGAGCTAAAGAAGCCGGAGAAGTCCCTGTCTCGGTCCATGGCCGCTTTGGTCGAAGCTGGGCCTCACTCAGTCGAACGATCGCCTCAACTATGGCACAAATGACAAAGAAGTGGTCCGACTCAGGATAGGAGACAGAGAAGTGGTGAATGATCCGTGTGATAGCTAGGGCTGTCCACGGGTCGGTTCGCGTTGGGTTTGTGCCCAACCCGTAACCAACCTGATCCGAACGAGTGGAGAAGTTCCAGACCCGCCGCCGACCATGAAAAGCCACCAGTCGAGTCGGATCGGGCTCGAGTGGGCGGCGGTCAGCTTTGATTTTGACCGAAATACAAAGATCAAACATTGAAGTTTGATTTCTGAAGACCAAAATCAACAGATCTACAAACCCAAAGAACATATCCACAAATCCAAAGAACAAAAACAACAATAGACAACGAAGATTAAAGAGTAGAGATAGTGAGACGAAGAGGCGAAGATCGGCGATGAAGTGCACAGATCAAAAACAAAGAGGCATAGATCAACGATGGAGAGGCAAAGATCAACGACGAGCAGGATCAACGAAGGGTAGACATCGGCGAAAAGTAAAGATCGTGAGACTGAGAGGAAAGAGCGAGTTTGCTTTATCCATATCTCGGTTCGGTCAGGTTTCTTTAGGTTTTGGGGAGAAAACCCGCCAACCGACCTGCCGTTTTTAGGTTCTAGAGGCAAAGACCCGTCACTGACCGTCACCAGCATAGGGTCGGCTGGTTCTCGGATCGGATCGGACGGGTTGGGTGAGTGGGTTGGGCCTTGGTTTCTGTTAGACACCTCTACTGATAGTAGAAGGAAAAATAAGCTTATCACGGATCGTAGTATCCTTATGGACATCTATAAGGTAGAGTATGAAGTGAAAGGGAAAATCAATAGAAAGATCCTCTAAGAGAGATAACAAAAATCGAGCATAAGACTCTGTGATAGAGTTATAGTGAGACAATGGATGAATAACGAATGTCATCACCATGTTAAGGAACCTTGGGCCTTTAGCAAAGGTCGAGCAAGGGGTGTTTTGACGACCACCCAAAGAAGAAGGTGTCTCACAAAATAGAGACATGAGTTCGTCTCTATAAAAAGTCTTAAGACAATCACAGTCGGGGTAGTTAGGATACACTACCCTTGATATGTGTAGCACCTTTGGATATAAGATCCGGAGTAACTGCAATACACGTACCTCAAACGCGAGTGATGAAATGAGGTATAGAGTAGTCAAATCCGTGCATATTGGAGTAGAACTCCTGTATAATCACGGAGGGACAAGTGATTGGGATGTCACAAAGTGACTCCCAACCCCTACTGCAGATGACAGTGGGAAGGTCAGTATCTGAAAAGTCCGATAAGATGACTTGGTGTTTCGAATGAATGCCTCGTCGAGAGAAGTTTTCCGAAAAGTCCTTACGAGCTTTATCATCACAGAACCGAATGTGAGAGGGGGTAGAATCAGAAGTAGATGCCTTGGAACGAAGAGGGTTCCGAGACGGAGTAGATTTCCGTCTAGGTGCCATAGAGCAACTAATTGAGAAAGAGAGAAAGACAAGTAGAAAAGCACCAAACACAATTAATATAAAAAAAGATAGAAAAATGAGGTACGTATGCATGAAGAATGCATGAACATGTGACATGCAAAATTAAAAACATCATGGGCTCAGCCCAATCCAAACCTACCTACACACATGCTTGCAACAATGTAAACACACATCCAAAATGCGTGAATCATTGTTAAAATGCAAATTTGATGCAATGCATGAACTTTTTAAGATCATTTAAACAAAACCCATTCCAAAAATTTTGCAAAAATCTTATTGATTTTGAAAAATCCCAAAATCTTTCAAAAACCCCAAAAGTTAGTTCAAAAAGATGAAATGCATAATTAAATGAGAGAAATAGAATCATACCAGAGGAAGAAGATGATCTTGAGGCTGAAGATTGAGTGGGGAAGAGGTCTAGAGTGAGAGATGGGTGTTTGAGACGGTGGGGAGTCGGAAAGAGTCGAGAGAGATTGAGAATAATGAGTGAGAAATTGCGCTGAAGCTTTATATAGAAATCCACAAAACTTGATGGATCGAGAGGTGTTGAGATTTAAAACTCGATGGATATAGCTATCAAGGAGCTATCGGGAGGTGTCCATAGCAAAAGAACCTCGATGGATCGAGAAGCTATCATGCATCTATCGAGCATACAGAAACTTTCTAGATGGATCGAGAAGCTGTCGAAAAGTGATAAGCCAAAAATGTATTGACCCCTTGTGATGGATTAATTAATTAATTAGCAAGTTTAATTAATTAATCAAATTAACATGCAATGTACGTGGCAGCACAAATAAATCACAAAATAACAAAATATGCAACGAAAATTAAATAATACGGTGATTTGTTTATGAATGGGGAAAACCTTCAAGGCAAAAACTCCATCATGTGATTTTAAGGTCATTACTCTCGAAAATCCACTATTATCAAAACAAGCGGTTACAAGTAAAGGAATCACACTACCTTATACCAACCTACAGTTGAACCCTTACCCCAATACCCAATTGGACTTGTTTTGTAGTGACAATCTCTCTTGTATTGCATGGCTCCCACTACGTGACTAACCAAAAGATGTGTGGATCTCGATACATGACTTGATCACCAACTTGAGAAGAATGTTAGCCGCAAAGTTTTTCTGTTCATCACACGATGAAGATCATGAAGTTGTTTGGTTACAAAACCCTACGGTGTACAAACACAGTAGCTTCCCTAAGAGAAAGAAGAACTAAGGAAAATATTCCACAGCTTGCCACACTTTTTCATCTAATGACTGCAAAAAAGCTATCATGTGTATTTTCTAGTATGCATAGTTAGTGTCATCAAATAAATGAGGTATAATGAGAGACTGTCATCTATCCATGACAAACATGGGTCAATGGATCACACAGCAAAGATTAACCCTAATCAGAGTGTGTCTGCTCTGATACCACTTGATAGGCCAATAATGTATTGACTGTTTTTAATGAATTAAACAATTAATTAGTCAAATTAATTAATTAATCCAATTAACATGCAAAATGCGTGGTAGCACAAAAAAATCACCAACTAAGTTAATATGCAGTAGAAAATAAAGTTGACATATTGATTTGTTTACGAATGGGAAAAACCAATGAGGCAAAACCCTATCGGGTGAATTTAAGGTCACCACTCTCGAGAATCCACTATTATCACAACAAGTAGTTACAAGTAAAGGAATTCCAGTACCTTATACCCACCTACAGTTGAACCCTTATCCCAATACACAATTGGACTTGTTCTGTAGTGACAATCTCTAATTTTCAATGTACTGCTCCTAATACGTGACTAACCAATCGATGCGCAGATCTCAGTACGCGGCTTACTCCTTTGCAAGAATCCAAGTACGTGACTAACCACTAACTTGAGAAAGATATTGGCTGCAAAGTTCTTCAGTTTATCAACACGATGAAGATCACGAAACTCCTTGGTCACAAAACCCAATGGCGTACAAATGCAGCAACTTCTTCAAGAGAAAGATGAACTAAGGCAATTTTGTCTCTATTCACAATTTGCATGAACAAAACTTTGCTTCACACTCGAGCCGCCTTTGACGGCCCTTAAAATAATCCTTATATATGTTTATGGTTATGAGAAAAGAAAGCCTAAACATGTACACAAGGATTAGAGTGAAATTAAATCTAAAAAACTGATTTTCATAAATCTCGATAGATAGGTTATCTATCGAGCAACTGTCGAGCATCAGGCTAAATAAGCCTTTTAAATCTCGATAGATGCTATCTGTCGAGCTAGCTATCGAGTTTTAAAATTTAGCACTTCTTCACTTGTTTCTTGGATAGATTTACATGGCTTCAATACTTGGACTTGAACTTTTGTTCCTTGAAGTATTAAATACATCCTAAATATTCCAAATTGCAAGTAAAGTGCGTTTTGTCAAACGATTAGCCAATTCTAAATGACATATGTTTCTAACATAATTCACATATGTCCTAACATATTCACATATGTCCTAATATATACCCTACTAGGGTTCTTTATATAATGTTTTTAATCATATATATCAAAAGATGTAATTATTTAAGACTTTACACCATAAATGTAAACAATCAAACTTAACTAAACTGAACTACATAACTCTTATATTTCCTCTTTTTCGGTCTCATTGCTTTCACTTTCACATCTATTACGTATTTCCATCAATTTATTTTAACACCCTTGAAGCGGAAATATATATCATTTTCAAAGAACAATGATAAAACGACAAAAAGCTACCAAAGATTCATATATTTCTTATCACTCTTCGATGATTAAATGTCATTCACACCGATCCCAGCACCATATAAACAATCAATAACTTCTTTCTTTTTATTTAGTTGTGTAATACGTTTTGTGCTTGCTTCTTTAATAAGGAAATTTCCAAGACTTCCAATCAGCCAAAATTGGTTGACTTTGCTTCTTCATCTTCTTGTTTTGGGGTTAAGTTGTTACACTTCATCTTCTTCTTTTTTTCTTTATTTCTTTTGGTCGCATGGGCAAATAGATACAAAATTTTCATGTGGTTTGTATTTTTTTCAAGTGGTCGACTGAAAAAAACTTGTTAAAAATTTTTAATCGGATTGAAAGCCTTCAATCCATCCATCTATAATTTCAGTTTCTAATCCAATTCAAAGAATCAAAGCTGGCATCATATACATAAATATAAGGGGGTAATTACACTAAATATAATGCTAAAGTTTAGTTATTCGACTTTGTTTCTCTTTAGCTATTGACATTTTCTTTAGGAAGCCCAAAACCATGCCCACACTAAATGTGAATAATCTTGCCCTTGGATTTCTGGCATAGAGAAATCATGTTCCCCATAATTGTATTTCTACCTAGGCTTCATCATAAAGACCGGTCTTGCACTAGGCATTGTTAGAGTAAGAATGGGCTTCTTGTGAATATGTTGTTGTATGATACAAAATTAAGTTATCTTTCGAAAAAGAGGACAAAATAGTGCTAAAATACGAAAATGGTCATTTTTCTCATTTGAGTTTATCAGCATCACAGGTTCATAGCATCTCAATACTAAAAATGTTCCAACTTTATTCATTGTCTCGAGATATATTTTGCATATTACCTAGGGGATGTGCATGAGTTGGGTTGGACAATCTTTTCAACCCAACCCCCAAGGTCAAGTTGAGAAATTCCCAACCCAACCCATATCTAAGTAAAATCCACTGATCCAACTCAAACCAACCCAACCCACATAAGTCGTGTTATGTTGGTAGGTTTTGCTTAAATGTTTCATCTCTAGTAAAAAAAAATTAGGTTATATATAGTTTTTGTTTTCTATTTTCAAAAAGTTGTTTTTAGGACTATAAAGAAAAAAAAAAACAATTTTATTGTATTTTTTAAATAAAAAACATGTTTGGAAAGTTGAAATTAAAAAGATAGTTTTTTGAAGAAAAAAATAGAAAATACTGAAGCATGTTGTTACTAGGATTTGAACTCTAATGCTAACTCTTTAAATGAGATAGATTCATTAAATTAAATACGTGTTTTCATTGTCTTTTGAAAATTAGAGTTTCCTTCACAAATTGAGTTTTGAGAACAGTTTTTGTTTTCAGACTATTTTGGGTTCCCAAACAAATTTTTTAGTTTCAAAAATAGAAAATTGTTTTTGGAAACAAAACATAAGGGAGAAAAACAGTTACCAAACATTTAAGCCTTTTTTTTCAATAAATAATTATAATATTCTTAAATTATATTTTAACATTTCAAATTCATCCTAAATAATTCTCAAAAGATCAAAAAACATTAAAATAAGAACAAAACTTAGATACAGTACCTTCGGTGCAATTTCTTAGGTTCTTCTCTTAAGATTCAGCCATATGGCTATTTAACTAAAAAATACACTTCCATCTCATGAGGAAAAATTCACATGGTTGAATCTTAAGAGAAAAACCTAAGGAATAACACCTAAGTATTGTACCTAAGTCTTGTCCTTAAACTAATATATGTGTGTATGTGTGTGTGTGTGTGGTGGGTCGAGTTGGGTCCTATATATGGACTGAAAAAATAATCAACCCAAATCGAACCCAAGTCAAGGCTTAAAATAAAATTCTAACTCAACCCACCCATGAAAACCACCAACCCAAATGTTACCTGTAAAAAGAAGATAAGAAGGGAGGAACATCCTCGAGCATTATGATTTTATGTGTTTTGAAAAAGATACAATTATTGAGGATTAAGCTTAAAAATAAAAATATTTAGCATAATTCCTGAGCATTATGAATTTAAGTGTTTTGAAAAAGCTACAATTATTGAGGATTAAGCTTAAAAAGAAAAATAATCAGCATATTTCCCGAGCATTATGAAATTAAGTGTTCTGAAAAGCTACAATTATTGAGGAGTTAGCTTAAAAAAAAAAAATATATATATATATATATATATATATAAATAAATATATAAAAAGAAAGGTTGAGCATAAAGCTTGTTTGAGTGCCTAGGAATAATTTGGCCTCTTTGTCTTCAAGTGGGAAGTGCAATTCATGTCATTGGGAAAGTGGTAACCAAATTATTTTTGAAGTCTTGGGCTCTACGTACAATCCTTTCCAAACAATTTTTTTAATAAGAAGTATCGTTGTCTAGCTAGAAATCATTTTTCTGGCCACTGAGAAGACAAAATCTTTTGAAGCTAATTCCCTACACATAATACTATAATAGAATGCATTACAACAAAGGGTATGGAATACCAGTCATGGGACCCTGGTTGTCCCAAAGTTTGAGAGCCTAGCTAGAATCTTTAGGGTATTTTCTTGGCACGAATTTATTAATGAAATCTTTATGTTCACTTCAATTGGCTCAAGAAATCTATACGGTGGAACCCGTAAAATGACAGCTTTTAATAATAAAAATTAGGTTGATTTGCAAATTACATCCCTAAAGTTTGGGACTTTGGGGGATATTTGGATTTTACACTTTGAAATTTTAGAATTTAGATTTTACCCCCCTAAAGTTTGAGAGTTTTTAGATTTTACATCCAGAAATTTCATAATTTGGAATTTACCCCTGAAATTCTATTGCGTTTGTATCAACAGTCCCTCTATCTATATTTTCTATTAAATGCTACATAAATTTGTCACATATGTTTAGTATATCCGATAAAATGATGCAACATTATTTTTGTAACCTAAAAAAAATTAAATAATTAAAAATGGCAAGGCAGCATAAAAATGACGTTGCATCATTTTATCAAATAAACTAAACGCACGTGTCAAGTTTTGTATGACACTTAATGGAAAATATGGACAGAGGGGTCGCTAATACAAAAGGAACAAAACTTCAGAAGGTAAAATTCAAATTCTGAAACGTCAAGGTGTATAATTCAAACACCCCCAAACTTTAGATGGCAAAATCCAAATTCTGAAATTTTAGAGTGTAAAATCTAAATACTCCTAAACTAAAAGGGTACAATTTACGGTTTAGCCTAAAAATTAAATAAACTTTCGTATTACTTTCACTTTACGCGACATAATTTTATGTGCGTAGGCGTGCACGCTTGGTTAGTATATAAATAAGGATAAAGGGAACATTATAATTTGTAGGCCACAAAGAAAATCAAACATTTCTATTAACATATGGTAAAGTATTTGCAATTTGACACAGGACGAGCATCAGCTTACATATTTTAAAACTGCCCAAACCGACACAAAAATAATACGAAAAGTCCCTAGTCTAGTCTAGTGAAGAAGGATAGCCCATCACCAAGTTTTAAAATTTTTGGTGGTTAGTAATAATTAACAAGAAGGTTATAATTAATTAGTGTTATACACTAATAGTACGACAAGGAGTCTCAATAGGTTTTGTCCCAGCCAAGCCATAGAGTTTCCTCTCCTTGGTTGCTGGATCTTCTAGCAATAGTACCTTGTCCTTGTCTCTAACCCCAACCATGTGTAAGTATTCATCATCCTCTCTCTCTTTCCCTTTGAACAATACCCTTTGCTCCCTTGGCTCCAAACTAGTTACCAATGACAATATCATCTTCAATTCTCCTGAAAACAAAATTTAAAGAAGAAATTCAATCAATCATCATCACAATAGAAGATTTGCAATGGTAATACAAATTTTGACCCATGACCATTGGCCAATTGAATTGAGGTGGAATAAAGTAAAATTAACCGAAAATTAGGCTAATTTTCGGTCAACTATACTCTACTCGCCTAATTTCTGGCAAACTTTACTTTATTCTCCCTCCCTCTCTCTCAATTCAAACTAGCCCTTAAATAAAAATATATGGTATTTCTGATAAAAGTAGTGTCAACGATGAAGTTGCATGAAATTAATATTGTACTAATCACAATTTTCTTTGTATATCTAGCTTAATAATTCTTAGATAAATATGGTTTTAAACCCTTTAACCAATGTAATATAAATGAGTAGCATTGTAGTAACATGTGAAAAGACTTACCAAAAGTGGAAGTGGCTTCAATAGAAATGTCATGCCATTTAGAGACAGTTGAGACTCGAATTGTGATCATCCCCTCTCCCTCACTACTTCCGCCATTGTCTCTCTTCTGAACAAGCATGCCACCAGGACGAAGTTCCCATTTGATTTCAGTCCTAATGCCTCCACACGCTTTCTCAGCTCCTCCTTTAATGCTATTCCCACCATTATTCAGCTTAGAACTGCTTCTGCTAAACCTCTTTGACCTCAACTTGATCATTGTTCTTCTCTCTTTCTCTTTCTCTTTCTCTTTTAGCTTTCTCTATCTCTCAAAACTCAAAAGTCAGTGATGGAGGAAAAGAAGTGTTGGGGTTAGCTAGTTATATAATAGTAGAGAGAGAGAGAGAGTGTGTGCATTTGGATTAAGGAAACTAAGAATGAATAAAATAAAAGCAGCCATTGAGTATTACCAAAAGATTAAAAAAAGAAAAAGAAGAAACTTTGCATGTTAGTGAATTAAATGGGACAATGAGAATGTGACACGTACATGGTGAAGAATATGGGCATGGTGTTTGTAATGCTAATATTATGGGCAGATAAGGCACATGGGGGAGTGGGTGCTTCAAGACACGCTTGCTTGATTAGCGGGCCAAACGTAATCAACTTTATTGGTCGGTTGGTCTTTTAATAAAATTTGGGTTTATTCATTTTCATTTTTTTTAATGCTTCTTTGAATCTTTGATTGTGTGTCTATGAGCTTCGATCTTCGTTTAAGAACCGTTAATATATAACGGCTTGTTTGGGGAAACCAAAAAGTAGAACCACCAAGTGTTTTTGGCAGTGCTGTATTGTCCCCTACTTTTGTGAACATCTTTTTCTTTTCCTCTTTTTTCTTTTTCTTTTTATTTTTTTTTTAAAAAGGCTTCATTTCTCTCTTTTGTATAGTAGTTAATTAAGAAGGTTTCCTTTTGGGAATTATATAGGCAGCTTTGAATTTGATGTAAGTATTCATCAATTAAGTGGTGAACTCTAAGGTTTTCTATTCCCATTTCATTGAAAATGAAAGAAAAAAAAAATTATCCTGATTTGAGTGTCATGTTTATATGATTAATCAGTTTATCAATTAAAAAATGTTAAAAAAATATAGAACATAACATATTGAAATTTGTGGAGTATAAGGTGAAATTCTAAGAATAGAACCATTGGCGAAGAGAGGATATTTTGAGGGGTGGGGAGGGCCCCTTACTTTCGAAATCATCCTCACCCTCGTTTGCTTTTCATATAAAAAAATCGTATACTTTTCATATAAAAAAATGAAAGCATATCTAAATTTTAGTTAATGATCCACCTTTTTTTTTTTAAGAATTATATTACATTAATATATATATATATATATATATATATATATATATATATATATATATATATATATATATATGACTACTATATCTCCCAACCTCTTCTCGTATTATAGTTATTCTAAACCATCTCATTAATATAAACTAACATATAACCCATGAAAATGCATAGAAGCATTTAATATTAAACACAATTTTTATTATAAAATATAAATAATTAGCCAATTACTAAAAAAATAGTATGTAACACATGCATACATATAAATATATTTAAAATTAAACACAATTTTTATCATAAAAATATAAATATTTAGTAAAATTATTATTTTTAGTAAACGTAATTAGTTACATATTAAAATTCTTACCTTAATTTTAATACTACTTATGATCATGTTTTTCTAATTTTTAATAAAATAGAACGTGTGGTGATTTTTATTGAATATATGTGATTGCTTTTTTCAAAAAATAATTTATAGTTCATTAATATTAGATTCTTAGTATTTTGTACTCATTAACTTACTTGGCACAAATATTAAAAAACTTAAATGGACATATGACACAAACTTAAGTAGATAATTATTGTGTAGTCCCTACATAAATTTAGACACATAGTACAAATTATATTCTAATTTCAAATTCGATTTAATTGAACATTCTCTGAGCTTTACTTTTATATATATTTATATATATATATATATATATATATATATATATATATATATATATATATATATATATATATATATATTGTGAGGACCCGAGGACCTAAGAGCCCGAGGACCCGAAGAAAGGAAGGCCAACATTTAGAATGAAAAGATGAGGTCTCTCAGGTGTGCCCGAAGATGAGGTGGCGTGGACGATAACTAAATAAGGGGCATGTTACAAATATCCGGTTGTAATGGGATCGACTTGGAAGGTTGCATTAAATGCTTGGCAACAACCATTCGGCCGCATTAATTAGCAAGCATCTCCTCTATCCGTCGCATTAATGTGGACATGACACGAACGATGCGGGATGTAAAGTGGAATCTTGTTCCATTGCCGACGGACAAGTGTCACGGGAGAAGGACCGCATTGCAAGGTGTAAGGCTACGATGAAAATAGAGAATAGTATAAATAGGAATCAAGAGATTACGAGTAAAGGGCTTTTTGTTGTTGAACCTCTCTACCAAATGTGTTGTATGAGGACTCTAAGTGAATAGAGCAACAGTGAACGTTCGAAGTTGATTTTATGAGCTTTTGGTCCTTACAATTGGCGCCGTCTGTGGGAACAACAACAGCGTAGCATATTCCATTTAGAGGTGTATGGGGGAGGTGTATTTGGAAGGGGAAGAATCAGTAAGCTCACGAAGCAGGGACGTAGCTGTAAGTCTCCAGCGTGATAAGGGGAAAGGGCCTACTTCGGGGGTGGTGAAGGCATATGATGGCGATCTTAGGGCTGAGCAACGATCGTTAACTGAGGGGCATATGTCTCGCGACGATGTGTTGCGACAGATGCAATGCGAAGATAGCGTACTTACGCAAGCGTGTGGATAGTAAGAAGCGAAGACGTAAGGATAATGCTAGCTCTTCCAAGGATAGTTCGAAGCAAAACCCAGGAGGAATTCATCCCCCAATGTTTGAGCCTACTCAAAGTATGACCCGTGCTAGTGTGTCTTCGGGCGTTAGGGCAAAGCAGCTGAAAGTGACGAAGATGCCCGATACTGATGGAATATATCGCGAGGACGGGAGTGATGCAATGGGTAAAGCCCTGAGACAAATTGCCAAATCCCCTTTTGTGGCAAGGATAAACAGGGCAAAGCAACCTCGTAGGTTTTCCCAACCCATCTTTACTGTGTATAATGGGAGGACTGACCCTGTGGAGCACGTTAGTCATTTTAGTCAGAAGATGGCCGTTTATTCGAATAATGAGGCATTGATGTGTAGAGTTTTTCCCTCCAGTTTGGGGCCCGTGGCTATGAGGTGGTTTGATGCTTTGGCAGAAGGTTCCCTGAGGTCTTTTGAGGAATTGACTAGGGCATTTGGATCAAGGTTCATAACTTGTACAAGGATTCCAAAACCTTTGGATGCTCTACTGTCTATGTCCATGAGGGAAGGTGAAACACTCAAAACCTATTCTGACCGATACTGGAAACGTATAATGAAATTGATGGGGATGTGCAGTGTAGCCGTGAGAACTTTCAAGGTGGGTCTTCCCACTGAGTACGGGTTAAGGAAGTCTTTGACAATGAAGGCCGCGATAGATATGCGTCGGCTTATGGACCGGATAGATAAATATAAACGGGTAGAGGAGGATCGTATGCAAAGCAAAGGCAAAGTGAAAGGGTATCTAGAGAGGAAGGATCTTCGGGAAGGGGGTTTCAAGGTATTCGGCCCAAACGAGACTTTACAAGCCATCCGAGGACCGCCGAGCCTCCTCTAGTTAACTCACTGCTTTAAGGAGCCCGTGCATCACATCTTGGAGAAAATTCGGCATGAGCCATATTTTAGGCCACCAAACAAAATGAGTGGCGACGCATCCTTGAGGAACCAAAACCTCCAATCGCCATTACCATCGGGATAAGGGGGCATACCACGGAGAAGTGCAGACGTTGCGCGACCATTTAAATCAATTGATTAGGGCCGGGAAGATCAACCACTTATTGGCAAAGCCGAATGGGAACCAGGAACAACTAGATACTGGAAATTTTGGGGTGGCCCCTCAACCATCTTTAGGCACTATTAACGTCATCTTGACCAGTACCGAGAGGAGACTTTGGGAACCCTTCTCGGATCATGTCCGTTCAAAACAAGTGTGGGATCGAGGACGTGGAAGAGAATCATCAAACAAATAAAAGACTCAGATCCTCGGTGACGCTTACTTTGGGTTTTTCTGATAAGGATAAAGAGGGAACGTTTCAACCCCACGACGATGCCTTGGTCGTCACAGTTCGTATCGGGGGATATGATGTAAGACGAGTCTTGGTGGATGATGGAAGTGGTGCCGAGATTATGTATCCGGACCTATTCAATGGATTAAAGTTGAAAGAAGAGGACTTGGAAAAATACGACCATCCCTTGGTCGGTTTTGATGGAAACCAGGTGATCCCACGAGGAATGATTAAGCTCGCCCAGGTGTGGAAGGTTCTGAGGTACAGGTAAACTTCATAGTTGTTATGGCATATTCTCCATACACGGCCATTTTGGCCAGACCGTGGTTGCATGCAATGGAGGCAGTTTCATCAACTTTACATGTGATGGTGAAGTACCCTACAGGGGGAAGCATGGGGGTGTTACATGGCAGTCAAACGGTGGCTAGGCAATGTCTAATGTCTGCCACTATTCGTACGGGCCGAGGTCCGTTGGAAGGGGAAGTTCCTGAAACATCATAGCAATTAAAGGAGGTTGCTCAGGAAGTCGGCCCAGTTGAAGATGAAGGGTCTACCGAGAAGCTAACCAAGGTAATTATTGGGGAAGATAAAGAGAAGTATTTTCAAGTCGGATCCAAGCTGCCGACAAGGGAAAGAGAAGAGTTGATTCAATTCCTGCGAGATAACATTGATGTTTTTGCATGGACGACTTATGATGTGCCGTGAATTAATCCAGAGGTTATCTCGCCACCATTTGAATGTTAACCCTCATGCGACGCCTAGACGACAACCTCCCCGGCGAGCATCTCAAGAGCACGCCGAGGCAGTTAAAGAAGAGGAGGTTGGGAAGCTAAAGCAAGCCGGTGCGATCAAGGAGATCTTCTATCCCGAATGGCCGGCCAATACCGTCGTAGTAAAAAGAAGAATGGGAAATGGAGAGCGTATTGGATTTACAGGACCGAATAGGGCATGTCCCAAGGATCCTTTCCCTATTCCTAGAATTGACCAATTAGTGGATGCAACCGTGGGGCACCCCGAACGAGCTTCTTGGATGCGTTCCAAGGATATCACCAAATCCCGTTGTCACCGAATGATCAGGAGAAGACGGCTTTTCGTGCCCCGAATGGTAATTACCATTACCGAGTAATGCCCTTTGGTCTAAAGAATGCAGGTCCACTTATCAACGAATGGTGACCGAATGTTCGATGCGCTTGGACGTAACATGGAAGCTTATATCGATGACATGGTAATCAAAGTAAGAAGACAAGACCATCTCGACAGATTTGCAGGAGACCTTCTGTTAAGAAAGTATAAGTTACGCTTGAATGCATCAAAGTGTTCTTTCGGAGTGGGCTCGGGAAAATTTTTGGGGTACATGATTACTCATCGGGAATTGAAGTTAATCCCGACCAAATTAAGGCTGTCTTAGGATTGCATCCCCCTCGGAGCCCGAAAGAGGTGCGAGGTTAGCCGGCATGATTGGTGCCTTGAACAAAACAGGTTCATCGGCGTACAAAGAGGTGCCGCCCATTTTATCACCTTTTGCACAGGTGGAAAGATTTCCAGTGGTCTAACGAATGCAATTTGGCTTTTGAGGATTTAAAGCAATATCTATCTAGACCGCCGATACTATCAACGCCCGAGAAGGAAGAAGTGCTATATGCTTATCTAGCCGTCACAAATTACTCCGTAAGTCTTGTCTTAATACGGAATGATGACGGGGTCCAGAAACCAATATACTATGTCAGCAAGTCCTTGCAAGAAGTTGAACAGCGATATCTACTGCTGGAAAAAGCGCTTCTAGCCGTGGTGCACGCAACAAGGAAATTGCCTCATTACTTCCAAGCTCACACCGTGGTGGTACTCACTCAGTTGCCTCTACAAGTTATCACGCGGAAATCGGATTATACGGGTCGTGTAGCAAAGTGGGGAACCAAGTTGGGGGCTTATGATATCAAGTATATGCCCCGGACGGCTATCAAAGGGCAAATCCTTACCGACTTCATGGCCGAGTTCACGGACGGACAGGCTTATCCCGAAGATGCCGTGATGTCAATAATGTCCATTGGAACGGAAAACATCACTCCATGGGAAGTCTACACGGATGGGGCATCAAATCGAAAGGGAGCCGGGGTTGGAGTTGTGTTAATATCCCCCGAGAAACTAGTCATTGAAAAGTCATTGAGGTTGGGATTCCCAGCAACTAATAATGAGGCCGAGTACGAGGCTCTCTTAGTGGGCTCCCAGATGGTTAAACATTTGGGAGGAAAAGTAGTGAGGGTGTTCTGTGATTCCCGATTGGTGGTCGAGCAAGTTAATGGAGAGTTTGAGGCAAAAGATGAGCGAATGAAAAGCTATCTGAAACGAGTCCAAGCGGTGTTGGGTTTGTTTGTCAGCTTTCAAGGTACAAGAAGTCCCAAGGGGACATAACTCTCATGCTGATTCATTAGCAATGTTAGCCACTTCACTGGGATCGAAGTTACCGCGTATGGTTATGGTGGAGGATTTGTTGTCCTCTAGCTTAACCAAAGATCCCGTAGTACGGGTTCACGGCATTCATGTAGGCCCAAGCCGGATGGACCCAATTATAGCTTTCTTACAAGACGGAATACTACCGAAGATAGAAAGATGGCCGAGACAATACGAAGAAGCGCACCCCGTGCGGCTATCGGAGGAGAAAAACTCTATAGGCGTTCCTATGCAGGTCCGTACCTCCTTTGCGTGCATCCGGAAGCCGTGGAACCTTTGCTGGAAGAATTGCATGAGGGTGTGTGTGGAAGCCACACTGGAGGAAGATCATTAGCTCATAGAGCCATGACCCAAGGGTATTGGTGGCCAAGCATGCAGAGAACCTCTCAAGAGTATGCCAAGAAGTGTGATCAATGTCAAAGGTTTGCACCCAATGTACATCAACCCGGGAGGTAACTTAAATCCGTTGTCCAGCCACGCTTTGCGCTAAGTGGGGTTTAGATATCGTCGGGCCGTTTCCTCGGGCAATGTAATAGGAGATGGCTCATCGTCGGCACGGATTACTTCACGAAATGGGTGGAGGCCGAGCCATTAGCCAACATTAGGGATGTGGATGCAAAAAGATTCATGCGGAAAAATATCATAACTCGCTTCGGGTCCCACACACCTTGATATCCGATAATGGTCTTCAATTTGATAGCAAAGTTTTCCGGCGATCGCGCAAATGGGAATAAGAAATGGATATTCCACGCCGTACTATCCCCAAGGAAATGGACAGGCCGAAGCAACAAATAAAGTCATCTTGGCGGTGTTTGAAGAAACGATTGGATGACGCTAAAGGAGGCCGGGTAGAAGAATTACCTCATGTATTACGGGCTTATCGTACTACACCCCGAAGATCAACAAAGCGAGACTCCCTTTTCAATGACGTATGGGATGGAAGCTATAATACCATTGGAGTCGTGTTTTCCCACCCTAAAGTCCGACCGGTATGACGAAGCGAGCAATCATGATCTGATGAATAATTGTTTGAATACTATCGAGGAAAGAGAAGTAGCCAATGTGAAGACGGGCAACTATCGCCAGAAGCTGTGAGTACATATGACAAGGGAGTTAGGACCATGCCCTTGGTACCAGGGAGATTTGGTACTAAGAAAGGTAGTGGGGGTAGCAAAGAATCCCGCTGGGGAAAATTGGGTCCTAACCGGGAAGGCCCATATAGAATTACCTCAATGGTGTATGGGGGCTTATCGTTTAGAGGATCTGGATGGAAGGGTGATTCCTCGCCCTTGGAATGTAAATAACTTACGACGATATTATTATTAAGAAAAGAATCTCCTTTTGTATGAGGCTTCTGTTCGTTTCAATTCTGTATCGGCAAAAACCTAAGTGTTAAACTGACCTTAGTGCTTGTTCGGCTCCTCGGGCCACAAGTCTAAGAGAAATTAATCACTTGCAAAAACTAAGTGTTAAACTGACCTTAGTGCTTGTTCGGCTCCTCGGGCCACAAGTCTAAGAGAAATTAATCACTTGCAAAAAGCATAAGTGTTAAACTGACCTTAGTGCTTGTTCGGCTCCTCGGGCCACAAGTCTAAGAGAAATTAATCACTTGCAAAAACTAAGTGTTAAACTGACCTTAGTGCTTGTTCGGCTCCTCGTGCCACAAGTCTAAGAGAAATTAAGCACTTGCAAAAGCATAAGTAGCAACCGACCTTAGTGCTTGTTCGGCTCCTCGGGCCACAAGTCTAAGGGAAATTAATCACTTGCAAAAACTAAGTGTTAAACTGACCTTAGTGCTTGTTCGGCTCCTCGGGCCACAAGTCTAAGAGAAATTAATCACTTGCAAAAACCTAAGTGTTAAACTGACCTTAGTGCTTGTTCGGCTCCTCGGGCCACAAGTCTAAGAGAAATTAATCACTTGCAAAAACCAAAGTGTTAAACTGACCTTAGTGCTTGTTCGGCTCCTCGGGACAAAAATAAAAGAGAAATTAATCACTTGAAAAAACTAAGTGTTAAACTGACCTTAGTGCTTGTTCGGCTCCTCGGGCCACAAGTCTAAGAAAAATTAATCACTTGCATACCATCACACAGGAATTGTAAGTCCAACAAAATCACGGCTAGAGAGATCTCAAATATGTAAAGCACTAACATAAAACAAATCATTGAGCTTTGTTGTTCAATAGCATATTGAACCTCGAACTTTCCGTTTCAAACGTCAAAGAAGGTCAAGTGGTGGAATTATGGTGCTCGTGTCAAACCGTTCATGGTTCTTAAAATCACAAGTGTAATGAACTACTTCGTAGTAGAATTATGATTGTTAGTTCAAGTAAGTTTTTATCCGGACACATACAAAATGACAAATAAAAATGACAAGCATATTGTAGTAAGACGTGTATATGAAACGAAGAAAAGAGCGAAGTATTCATTTCTCAAAGAAATGTCGTTACAAAACCGGGCAATCATATGGCCCCTTACATCCGTAAGAAAAATATATATAAAGTAAAAAACAAGGCAAAAGCTACGAAAGGACTAAGCAAGAAATAAGGCAAAAACTACGAAAGGACTACGCAATGCTTGCTTGTCTTTTCTTTTCTCTGTCTTTCTTTTTCTTCTTTTTTGGCTCTTCGGCCTAATTCTCCCTCGATTACTTCATCCACGGGCCGGGCTGGGGGGAAGAAGGGTCCTTTGAGACCGGGTATCGTAGCGGAGCAAGCGAGGGTAGGCATTACGGGATCAGCTTGTCGTGTCGGAGGAGTAGGGGCTAAGCATAAAGCGGGGGATAATAAATGTTGTCGGGAAGACGAGATCTTGCGTCGGCATCCACTCCCGCGAGCGTCCAAAGCGCGGCCCCACACCTCCGAGCAGCACGTTCCGGCAACTCCTCTGCTGCGCTTAAGCCGTCGAAGCTTTTTCATCCCAAGATCATAGGCCGCTGCTCGGCAAATGTACCGCTCTTGCTCCTTCTTGGCCGGCGGTTCTTTCGTTTGTTTGAGCTCGACAACAAGGAGAGGCAAGCCCGCTTTCGAGCCTGCTTTGGCCTCAAGAGCAAGATTTGCTTGCGACTCATAGCTTTTCGTAGGCCGACTCGCATTCTTGTGAGCTTTTTCTACCTCGACAGTGAGTGAGTGGTCTCCTTTAAGTTCGGCTCGGCTTCTCTTTTGTGCCTTTATTGTAGCCTCGGCATTTTGAAATCACTTTTCGGGCAAGATCTAGGGAATGATCTACCCACTCCTCGGCCATGAATGAAGCCTCGGACCGCCTATGATATATTTGAGTTAATAAGGTTAGTCATGATAAATAATTAAACTCATACTTAGAATGCACCAAAAACTTCGAAAAATACCTTGGCTAAGTCCTCGCTTCAAAGACAAGAAAACCTCCCTCTTACGGAAGGACCGCAACTCGCCATGTCTTCGGGAAGGCATAGAGCCTTCTCTAGACACTCGGCCACCAAGCTCGAGCTTCCCTTCTTCGGATCCCGCATCGGCGTCATCCAAAACAGGCTGCCCGAGCCGAGAGTGAAGTTGGGCCGGGTTGATGCTTTCCTTGTAGATTCACCACTCGGGGTCTTTCGAAGAACCGATTAGGGAGCAACCTTTCTTGGAAGGGGCCTTTGCAGCTCGGTATCTTTAACGCAGGGGTCAAGGTTTTCCCCTTCTTCGATGTCTATAACATGTTTGCTACTCGACCCCTTTTGCGTTTTTTATCCGTCGCCTCCGAGGGGGTGCCCGAGTAACACCGGAGGTAACGGGACGAGGAGGAACCGACACTGCCGGCGAAGAGCCGCCGTACGTGTGCCCGTAGTGGGGCCAACGGGTCGGGTTCTTTTCTTGGAAACCCATTCGATCGGTGGACGGTTGGGAACTCGGAAGGAGCGTCCGGGCGGTAGAACACCTCAAAGTCTTCCTCTCGTCACCTCGAGAGAAGGGAGCTCGGGCGTGGCGGCTTTTTCCTCAACAACGGGATTAGCGGCTTGCTCCAAAGGAGGATAGATCGGTTGGGCGGCGAGTGAAGCAGGAGTTGTGCGTCCGACCCGCGGGGGAGGTACGGCCGATAAGAATCCCGGGGAGGAAACGCGTCAATTTGAGCTAGCCTTAAATCTCTTGCTCTTATCACGTTCTTCGGGCTTTGGAAGCGTTTAGTAGAGGGGTTGTATCCGAGGATGAGGTGGGCTGCTCGGAGCTGTCCGTCCTATGTACGAATATCTCCGATCGAAGAATCTGTTCAAATCGGCACGGTTCACGGCGGACGCATTCGGCGTATGGTAATCGTCGCAACAAAAAATGAAGGCATTTAAACAAATACGTGGTGTGGTGTAAAGCACGTAAAGAATATGGTTAGTCCTAAGTGCTAGGTTAGTCCTCTGAACCCTACCCCGGTACCCACTTCTCGGGTAGGGCAATGCAATCCGTCATGCCAATTGCCCGAGATGACAAGATAATCTTCATCCATCCCTTTGCTTGAATCGGGTAAACGGGAAATCAGCCTAACAGAAGGGATTCTACACTTCATATAGTATTTAGTCCCGTCCCCTTTTTGGCGTTTATATACCCAATTTACATCCCTGCCAGTCAAGTTGGTTCCCGCTTTTCGATTAAGGGCATCCGCGCATCCTAAAATTCTAAGGACATTCGGGGAGCATTGCGAGGGGTAAGTCTATAATTTATTAGAAAATCCCTAGTTACTCTACCCATAGGAATTTCCATATACCCCTCAATAAATGCAATCATCGGAATCAAAATGGATTCAGGTGGCCGAGACACCAGTGGAATATCTTCTACCTCACAATACGTAATATCTACGTCATTGGGGATCCGATATCGGACCTTGAAAGCGGCTTTTGCCTCATCCGTATTCACTAACTTAGCGTATCTACCCATTAACCCCCGCTGCAAGAGGAGGAAAGCAAGCAAGAAGAGAAAAAATGAAAGGAAAATGAACACACCTCTGAAGATCGCTTAAGGATGGTCCTCGGGAGCTTACTTTTCTTTCAATCCTTCGAAATGGCAAAATGAACTTTATCCGGCGTAAAAAGTTGCTTTTATAAAGTGGGGGAAGTGGAAGTCGAAGTAATGGGGTAAAAGAATAAGAGCGGTAACTTTCCGCTCATAATTAAGAGCAAAATCTGAACCGTACATTTCTCATCCAACCGTAGAACGTGCGCGGAAAAGAAGCGTCGCGCCATAAATGCCTCAACGTGGGATACGAGGCGCGATGCGGATCATGGGGCAAAGGTGAAGAGACGTCCGTACGTGTGAAAGCATAAAATGGATAAGAAGCGTGTATAAGAAGTTAAAACTTAGTTATTAATACATGATTCATAACTCAAGTTTTAAAGTTTGGTGAGGACCCGAGGACCTAAGAGCCCGAGGACCCGAAGAAAGGAAGGCCAACATTTAGAATGAAAGACGAGGTCTCTCCGTGTGCCCGAAGATGAGGTGGCGTGGACGATAACTAAATAAGGGGCATGTTACAAATATCTCGGGTTGTAATAAGCCGACTTGGAAGGTTGCAAGGTTGCATTAAATGCTTGGCAACAACCATTCGGCCACATTAATTAGCAAGCATCTCCTCTATCCGTCGCATTAATGTGGACATGACTGAACAAGCACGGGATGTAAAGTGGAATCTTGTTCCATTGCCGACGGACAAGTGTCACGGGAGAAGGACCGCAGATTGCAAGGTGTAAGGCTACGATGAAAATAGAGAATAGTATAAATAGGAATCAAGAGATTACGAGTAAAGGGCTTTTTGTTGTTGAACCCTCTCTACCAAATGTATTGTATGAGGACTCTTAAGTGAATAGAGCAACAGGAACGTTCAGAAGTTGATTTTATGAGCTTTTGGTCCTTACATATATATATATATATAGATTATTTATATATGATTTTTCCTCTTATTACATTTATGCCATACTTAGCTTATTAAAGCAAAAATATATTTAAGGTATATGTTTTTATTGTTCTTAGATTGTATGTAGCTCATTGAATTAAAGTATATTCAACATTTATGCTCCAAAAGTAAAAACCTTCTTTATTTTCAAAAAAAGATTGTTTTAGAAAAATTTTGCATTTGGAAAATTAAAGATATGGACACTATATTTTTATTATTTTATTTTTAGAAGAAAGAAAATTTGTGAATTATGTGGTTAGAAGTTAAGATCCTTATCGTATTTGTCATCTTTAAAAAATAAGGTTTCTCGTTAATTTGTATCTTTTTATTATATTGAATTGTATTGATTTAAGCATATAATGTGATATTTTTATTTAAAATTGATTAATTTCTATATGTTTTGACTATTAGCATACTCTAATTGTGTAATCTCTAATTATTTAAAAAAAATCTCAATTTATACTTTTAAAGAATATTATTTTTAATTAATATGATTTTAAAAATAGTTCTTAGTTTACAAACTGGTTTAGATGAAAAGAAGAATGTTTTGACCAATGTAAAAACTAATCCAATAGGACCAATACAGATATTTTTGTTGTATATAAGAAAATAACATAAATTAAATTATGTTGTAGGTCATTCTTTGGATTTTTAAATTTGTTTTTTCATATATTTTACTTCATCCCTATGGAAAATCTTCATGGCTCCAGCGATAATTAGAACAAAGGATTTCTATGCTGTATGTAGCTATGTAAGTGCCTAAGTCATTGAATGCACCAAGAAAATATATCAAAAATCTCAAATGCTGCTAATCTAAATGCCAAAGGAAAAAATTCCACTCTTCCATCCTGGATTTTGAACCATGTAGAAGGAGATGGTCCAGGCCCGGCTTTCTTTGTATAATTGTTTCTTCTTTTGTTTCAATATATTATCCTTAATTAATTATAAAATAAAATAAAATGCAATAGGAAAAAAATTAGAATTAGATTTTCTTATATCCATAAACCCATATTCTAATTCATATTCTAATTCTTGACTTTCTTCTTCTGCTTAATCTTTTAATTCCCCAAAGAGAAAAACGTTGGTTTCCAAAAATAACTTTGGATGTCCATCTCAAACTGATCATAGGGATGTTTGATGTTTCATCTAAAAAAAAGTTCTCATTTTGTAACTTAACTGGCATTTTTGATATTTTCAACGAACATGTCCAAAGTTCAAATCCTTTCAATCTCAATTATCGATGCGATAGAAATGTCTCAGATTATTGATGCGATAGAGATGTCTCAAATCACATCTTTCACCTTTGGAGTTAAAAGAAACCCCTGATCATAGGTAGCTAAAATAAAAATATTATGCATCTTTTACCTTGGAGATAAAAGAAACCCCTGATCATAGGTAGCTAAAATATTATGCAGACTGGTCCTAAAACAATATTTTCTCCTGGATCCAGAAGGCCATAGCTCTTAAATGCCCCATGGAATATATGTTACATTAAACAAAGAACCAAAGCTATTTTGTCTTTTTTGTGTCTTGACTCTTAAACTTGTGATTTTGGTTTATAAATAATGTTAGGTAACTAGTTTGGCGGGACTTGAGATTTCTTTTTGGGTTTACTATTTGTAGGGTTGTTGGCTATGCTTTAGGGTATCAACCCATGTGGGAGAGACTCCTAGAAAAATACATATACAGTCACTCTCAACCATTTCTTATCTCCCTCAACATATATTGAAAGGTTCTCCAATCAATTTTATACAAATCTTTTTTTTTAAAGACAAATTATCATCCGAGATTTAGGGATAAGTAACCAATTTAATAAAGAAGTATCCTCTAAACACACACCAAATTAACTAGCTCTCCTTGCCTAAGTGCATGACAACTGCTAATTAATTGACTACCAGAAATGTACAATACATACATATGAGGTACCCATATTATAAAATTTACAGGTTCCACCTATTAGAGACCTTATTAGCACTTGTAAAAGAAGAAATATAAAGAGGAATTGAAGGAAAAAGGCATGAAATTTATATAAGGTGTCAGGGCTGAGGACACCCCACATGTTCTGGTAATGGCTGCTAGTGCAAGAGATAATGCTCACAGGTTTTCTGAAAACCAGCACCTTGCTAAGCAAAAGGTACTTGTCATGGGCCCTACATGTTCAGGGGACACATTTCTCATCTTGTGGCATGTATGTATGATCCAAGTTTAGGCAAAGGCACTATTATAATTGAAGAAGAATTATTAGCATATATATAACCTGCCTCAATTAAGGGTTTTTTTTTAATGATATTGGCCAACATGGAGGGCCAGATGGAAATTAAATTCAAGTATATCAGTTTGGACAAAGTTTGTGGTTTAGTTAGCTCAATTGATATGGATTATTATTGTCAAATAAGATATTTGGAGTGTGATCTCTGCCTACACCAAAAATTAATTGGTATTTTAGCATGATAATAAAAAACAATCTTTAGGAGCGAATGTCATATATTAAAACTCTATCTAAAAAAAATAGACAAAATTTGGCTCAAAATATATTTGGAGTTAATTTTTACAACACTCAATAAAAAAAATTAACATAATAACATATTTTGAAAATCTAACTGTTACAGTACATTTTCTGTACGTTCTGATCACGCATGTCAAATTTCATGTCAATTGGATGTTATTTACTTTTCGATTCATAAACTTATTTTTTATGTATAATATTTTATTACAAAAAAAAAAAAAAAAAAAAAAAACTAGAAATTTAAACATTTGTTGATAACATAACTAATATTTGATTTTCTTAAAATTTTACAAACATGAAAAGTACAAGAAAAAAAAAATATAATCTAATGATAAATTTGTATTCACATCCAACAAAATGATATTAAGAAATACTGCAGAGCCAAACTTTGTCATTTCAGTTTCTATTAGGCAACCCACGCTCTATGATCCCAAATTCCCAATGATCATTGGGATTGAGACTTAAAACCATGTGTTTCGTATTTAGTTTCTAAAAAAAAAAGGTGTTTCGTATTTAACTTCAGGTGGCTAGTTAAAAAATATTTACAGTCCCAAAGAAAATGTATTTAATAAATTACCCTTTCTTGGAACACAGAGATATATGATATCTAGGAAGGCATGCTCACACATATTACAAATTACAAAGGGAAAATGCAGTGGAAGATTGATTCCTTCACGCACCCCACAAGATTTGCTTCTTGTTGGCATGCTAATCAGAAGATATAGCCAGAGATTTTATGCGCATCAAAGCGATCTTAAGCTCAATTATAAAGTATCATGCATGGGTTGTACTAGAATATTGTGCAGAACCAGTATCACTGCCTATACCTTATTATTCTTGTGCTTATGATAACAGTATAAGATGAGCCACAATTGAATTTTATGCCTGCTTATATTTATGATATCCAGAAGCATATCAAAATCCAAATAATACATATTCATAATCATCGTGCTTATTAATATTTAATATTCTTCGTTTCCATTGTGATGATTGGTGAATCTTCTTGCCTTTTAATCCTTAGTCCTGTCATAATTAGAAATAGTATTACATTCATAATTACAAGATTTTGGTCCTATGTACAATAAAAAGAAAGACACGAGACTTGATGCCCTAGTCATAGAAAATTATAAGGGAAAAAGTTTGATCTATGTCCCATAGACTA
Organism: Castanea sativa; assembly: GCF_040712315.1. Taxonomy (NCBI): domain Eukaryota; kingdom Viridiplantae; phylum Streptophyta; class Magnoliopsida; order Fagales; family Fagaceae; genus Castanea; species Castanea sativa. The sequence continues at coordinate 64,891,265 of NC_134013.1, read as the reverse complement.
AGATCAAGGGCTAACTTACTGAGTGGAAAGGTATTAAACACCCATCCCGCACATCCTTAGTTGATCTCCTAGGATACACTAGCCAATATAAATAAATCCACCTACTTTGAACCAAACAAGGAAAAACAATCCATGAAAGCATTGAAAGGAAATATGAAAATGACAAAATTTAGTTACAAAATTGATTGTAGTTTTAGACTACAACCTTAATATATTTTTATTGGAGGTGAATTTTGACAAATCTACTATTGGATTACATCTTCTTCTTATATCCTTCATGTTTGCAAAATTTTGAGAAAATTAAAGATCAATAGTTATGTCATCAATAAATTATTTAAATTACAAATTTTTGTAGTTTAAAATTATGCATAAAATATTAGCTTATAGATCATATAGTAAATGATATCAGATTGACATAAAATTTGATATGTGTATTAAGAGAGGAAAAAACATGCAATTCAATGGTTAGATTTTCAAAATATGTAGTAATGTTTATTTTATTGAAAAAATTTGTAGCCTAAGATTACAGCCAATTTTGTAGCTAAACTTTGTCCATATGAAAAACTCTGTAGTTTGCATAATACACAATATAACAATTTTGAGATTTTTTTTTTTTTTTTTTTTGTGCAAAAGAACACCATTTTGCTAATAATTTCGTTAGTTAGTATCGTTTCCAAACTATTTAGGAAACAAACATCTCAAGTCTTTTAGACTCGACTTTACTATAGAAACTCAAGTCTTAGAGACTCGAGTTCCATGTGCTAGCAGAGCCATTGTGGAAAATTGTCCACGTGGAACTCAAGTTCCTCAAAACAAAACCAAAAGAACATTATCACACATACCTTCATCTCCTCACGCTCATAGCTTCAGCTTCAGGTTGATTCTTCTACTCCTCATGCTCACAGCCTCAGGTCTCACCTTCAATTTCTCATAGCTATTCACTCCTCACAGGTCTGTATAGCATCCTTCTAGGTCTCGCCTTCAAATCCTTCCAGTTTGTGTTCACTCCTCACATAAACATCTCACTAGGAAAACCAAACCCAAACCCAACAAACACGCCAATCAAAACCTGCAAAACCAAATCCAATAAACACACCAATTGGAACCTGAAAAACCAAACCCAACAAATGCACCACCACCTCATCTCAATCATACATTGCAAATTCAAACTTAACAAACTCATCGCGATCGGAACCTGCAAAGAGAGGGAGAAAATTCACGGGCTTTGATTTGGAGTTTTGACCAAGAAAGATAGGGAACGAGATTTAAGAGAGAACCTTAGTAGTGAGCTTCACCCTTGAAGGCTTGATTTGGGCTTGATCTAGAGAATAGGCTAGATACTAGAGAGAAGAAGAGAGGTTCAGAGGCAAAGAAACGGAAAGAGAAGAGAAGACGAAATTGTCTGTAAGTTTTTTGATTTTTTTTTTCTTTTGGTTTTGTTTTGTGGAACTCGAATTTCTAAGGCTCAAGTCCCATGTGCATTTTTATTCAACATATAGAACTCAAGTCTTAGAGACTTGAGTTGCTACATTGAACTCGAGTCTAAGATACTCGAGATATTAGTTTTTTAAATAGTTTGAAAACGATGCTAACTAACAAAATTGTTAGCATTTTGATGTTAAATTGAAAAAAAAAAATTCCCAATTATGGAAAACGAGGTTAGCAATGAACGTGTTATAGACACAACAAATAATAATAATGCATGGAAAAAACCTAGATGCAATTCTATATGTGACATATGGCATACGCATGATGAACAAATCCAATTTAGATCTACATGGCAAGTGTATGATCTTTCTTTTCTTTTTTTCTTTTTTTTTTTGAGAAATCAAGTGTATGATTTAATTAATTGCATCATGTTTTGGCTATTAATGACATGGATAGTTCAGGGTAGTGGCTTTCTCTATCATTGTAGCTTGGCTTCAAATTTTTATTACATCATGTTTTGGCCATTATCTTATAATGTTTGGGATAGGATCCTGAGATCTTTGCAAGGTTATGTTTCTATGTGGGAAATTTACAGACTACATTGCTCCCCTTAGTTGAGATATTGCATCACCATCCCAAGTTGCTATGCAATCTCAACTGAACTCATTCTTGTCCAGATGATGTCATAATTTCACCCATCAGGTTTTTGTCTAGAATTAAAGCATGAAATTTTTTCATATACAATTAAATTTATAACTCTGCAATTTGGGTTGGCTTCGCAGTAGCAGTACTAGGATGAAAGCTCAGTGGTTTCAATCTCTTTGCTCACACATATAAACAGTAATAAAGTAACTTAGATTTCTCATGAAAACACTAGCATGGAGGCTAAATTTTCTTCACTGAATGGCTCCAACTATGTGCCTCTCTTACTCTAAAAAATTTGCTTAATTAGAATGTGTTTAAATAGGTGTTTGATTAGGGTTGAAGCACAACTGAATACATAGTTCAAATCTAAACAAAGAATTTGTTTTCCGCAATCTCACTTGAGCGGGAACTTGCTTGAATTGGGTTAATGAGGGCTCGTTTAGTAGAGGAGTTTGAGTAGTATTTTTTGAAACACGTGTGGGTGAAAAAGTGTGTGAAAATGCTTGTAATATTGTTTAAAAACTGAAAATGTGAGTTTAAGATGCTCTACCAAATAGGGCATGAGTTTCTTGAGTAAGGCTGTTTATTCTTGCTTGAGCGAACTCTTTTAGCAACAATTCTTCCGACTTTCTTTTACACACTTTAACCCATTTTACATCAATATAAAATACATCAAGAATTCAGTTTGATTATAAGCAAATGTCATGAAATGAAAGAAGCCAACACTAAAAAAACCCAACACAAATAAGTGAAAATATCAACCAAATACTTAATTTTATATCACACTTTTATCACCTTACCCAACACGTTCAAGGGCCCAATGATTAAAAAAAGAAAAGAAAAGCCCCCCTTCCTAATTTCTACTCAAGTCTTTGGAGCCCATGATAGGCTTATTTTGCGAATGCCAATTCGCAGTTTAGGCCCAATGAAAGTCAAAAGAGTTAACCTTAACTCCAATTTGGCACTTCGACGTCGTCTCATCTTTTGGCTTTACAATCTTAAAAAATGATCTCCTTGGCAGAATCAGTTTAGCTGACTATTTAGCTGACCGCTCATTCTCGTTGTCGTTGCAAATAAATGAATGGCTGTGAGAGAACCACAGCGCCAGTGAGAATACAATACGGAATGCTCACTACCCACTTCAGAGATCCACTCAATTTTGCAACTTTCTTTCTTGCTCTTCAACCTTTAAGGTAAGAACCCATCAACCCCATCTCCATTAAAGTTTGTTATCTCCCAACCAAGCATGCTTCTACTTTTTGTAAGCTAGAAAGTTTACAAGAAACAAAAAAATTTTCATGAGAGGAAATGCTATGCCTTGTTAATTTTTAGTAGGATTTTCAGTTCTGGGTTTTAGTCTTGACTGATAACTTGTATAGAAAATGCAATTTTTAACTACTTTGCCATTGAAGGGTGACCTTTGGGTGGTATCTCAATTGGGTTTTGAACTGGGTTCTTGTAGAATTGAAACTAGAAGGAGAAGGAAAAAGTTAAGGGGTCTTGGTGTTCATGTTTGTCATAGTAGAAGTGCTGGTCTCTTATTACTTTCAAATAATTCAAGAGTTGTTAAGCAAGGAGGTTGCTGTGGGAGCTCCAAATTTGATTTGGGATTTGGGTACTCTAAGCTTAAAGTTGCTCTCTTTTGTATGCCAATGACAAGTTCTTTTGGTGCCTTGGTTGCATTGGCGTGTGCATTGGAGCAACAAGCAATAGGAAATGAATTTCTTATAGAAGGATTGGATTTGGCTAATGGGGTGTCAGGGGAAATTGATAGAAAGGATGCTGATTATAATAAATCGGGTGAAGTAAATGATGGCAATTATAAAAGAGAAGGTGATGGTGCTGAAAGTGGGGAAGGAGATGGGGAAGAGAAGAGTACAAAAGTTGATGTTCGTTCACTAGCACAGAGCTTATGGTTTGCAAGAACTGTAGATGATGTGGAGGAGGTTCTTAAGGACATGGGTGACTTGCCCTCTCAAGTATACTCATCCATGATTAGAGGTTTTGGTAAAGACAAGAGAATGAGTTCCGCGATTGCCGTTGTTGAGTGGCTCAAGAAAAAGAAGCATGAAACTAATGGTTTGATTGGCCCAAATCTTTTCATATATAATAGTCTGTTGGGTGCAGTAAAACAATCTGAAGAATATGGAGAAATGGAGAAAGTCTTGGATGATATGGCTCAGGAAGGGGTCTTACCTAATGTTGTAACTTACAACACTTTGATGGCAATTTACTTGGACCAAGGTCGAACTACTGAGGCTCTTGATATTCTTGAAGAGATACAAAAGAAGGGCTGGAGCCCTTCTCCAGTTTCCTATTCTACAGCATTGTTGACTTATCGAAGAATGGAAGATGGGAATGGAGCTTTAAGGTTCTTTATTGAGTTCAGGGAAAAGTATCATAAAGGTGACATAAGGAAAGATGCTAATGAAGATTGGGAAAATGAATTTGTTAAGCTTGAGAAGTTAACACTACGTGTTTGCTACCAAGTGATGCGTCGGTGGCTTGTGAACGGTGAGAATTTGAGCGCAAATGTGTTGAAACTTCTCACAGATATGGATAATGCTAGCCTTCCACTTGGTCGGGCAGAACAAGAGCGGCTTTTGTGGGCTTGTACTCGTGAAGAGCATTACATTGTGGCAAAGGAACTGTACACTAAAATTAGAGAAAGGCACTCTCAAATTAGCTTATCAGTCTGTAACCATGTGATTTGGCTGATGGGGAAGGCAAAGAAGTGGTGGGCAGCTTTGGAGATATATGAGGATTTATTGGACAAGGGGCCAAAACCAAATAACCTGTCACAGGAGCTGATAATTTCTCACTTTAATGTTCTTCTCACTGCAGCTAAGAAAAGGGGAATTTGGAGATGGGGTGTTAGGTTGCTTAACAAGATGGAAGAAAAAGGCCTTAAACCTGGAAGTAGGGAATGGAATGCAGTTCTTATTGCCTGTTCCAAGGCTTCAGAAACTTCTGCTGCAGTGGAAATATTTAAGAGGATGGTTGAACAAGGCGAAAAACCTACAATAATCTCCTATGGAGCCTTGCTTAGTGCACTGGAGAAGAATAAATTGTATGATGAGGCTCGCCGGGTTTGGGACCATATGATCAGGGTAGGTCTTGAACCAAACCTGTATGCCTACACAATTATGGCTTCAGTTCTCACTGGACAAGGAAAGTTAAACTTGGTTGATGCCATCATTAAGGAAATGGTTTCAACAGGTAATGAGCCAACAGTTGTGACATACAATGCAATAATTAGTGCTTGTGCACGCAACGGAATGAGTGGTGCAGCATATGAATGGTTTCACCGCATGAAATTTCAGAGCATCACCCCAAATGAGATTACTTATGAAATGCTAATCGAGGCTCTTGCAAAGGATGCTAAACCAAGGCTTGCGTATGAGTTATATCTGAGGGCTCAGAATGAAGGCCTTAACCTCTCTTCAAAGGCTTATGATGCAGTTCTGCAATCCTCTCAGGTTTATGAAGCAAACGTTGATAAGAGTGTTTTAGGGCCTCGGCCTCCGGATAAAACCAAATGACCACAAATTACAAAAACTTTGACAGAATCCTGTAACTTGGCAGATGTTCCCAGCAGAAGTAAACCATTTGACACAAAGGAAATTTACATTTCACAAACAGAAGGAAACCCATAAGTGATTTGTTACTAAAAACTCCATATGATAAGCTTTTTTTTCTCCCATATTGTTGTGCATATGGCCGTGTAACCAACCTCTTTCAGGTGCAGCTCCTATATGTAACAAACGTAATCTTCTATCTTATGCAAAATTCGTTAACACGAGTACTTACTAATTAAGCACACTCAGATATGGAAAGTAATAGCATGTGTGAGGCTATCAATAAATTATTCAATCTTTTTGTCTATGAGAGAACATTGGATAAAGATCCAACACCATGTTCAATTTCAAAACCAATGTCACAAACGACTGAACAAGAGGCCAATTAAGATTGGGGAAAAAAAAAAACTCAGTCAATGTTAGGGACACAATCTTTTTCGTAAGTGACTTGTCATTTCTTGAGGTGTCAAAATATGAGTGGTACCACATCATTTTTATAAGACCTCATCATTGAAATTAGTTATATTGTGTACCATATGCAACAACCATCTCTAACCCTTATAAAAAAAAATAAAAAAATAAAAATAAAAATCACAACACTAGAAGTATGCTTGTCTAACGTAGTGATAAAATAAGTTATATAATTTTTTTTAAAACATTCACTAAAATTATTTAATTAAATATTAAAATAAACAATGGAAACTTTTCTTCAAGTTGCATGACAGAAGCTCATTGTGTAAACCAAGTTCTTATTAAAAAAAAAAAAAAAGGTGAATGATTAAAATAATCTTAAATAAATAATGAAACTCATCAATTATCTTGATGTAAGTGTAGTACTTCAGAATTAAACTTTTGTAAGAGTTTTACCTAGAGCAAATTATCTTGATAATTTTAGTGAATCACAATTCACACAACGAAAACAATTGTTCCGTATGCACGCATTTACATTGAGTCATATGGTGTAAACACAACATGACCTATTGCCTGGCAAGCATCCTGTATTGCCTAAGTCCTCCAGGCATTGATTGTTCAGTAGGTTGGTGCTGCTAGGGTCACGTCTATTGGTGATCTCCCTATTATTTTACTTTTTTTTTTCTTTCTTTTTTTCCTGAAATTCCCTACCATTTGTTTACTTAAAAGATATTTTTAAATACTAAACAATAAAACATTTTAAAAAAAAACTTTTGATAACACAATTTTTAAGTGGAGTAGTGTTTTAATTTTTTTTAAATTTTAGAAATAGAGTTTCATTTAAGAGTAAACCATCTTAATAATTTTAATTTAATTTATGTAATTCACATGACTAAAGCATGCTATACAATTTTAAATAAGTAAAAAGAGTTACATCATACTTTTGGTGCAGTAGTCACTCCACAAGTATAAGTGTTTGTGGGGTGTGAAATGCAAAGATCAGAGTTCAAGTGCATATATATATATATATATATATATATAAAGAGAGAGAGAGAGAGAGAGAGAGAGAGAGAGAGATGGGTTCAAGTTACACCTTTTTTTTTTTTGAGAAAATGTTCAAGTTACACCTAGTGTAATTATACAAAAGTTACACATTTTTTAAACAGTAGATTTCTAAAAATTCTAATGATTAGAAAATCGCTATAATTGTGCTTGGCCATTCTTGGGGTGCTTTAGGTAGGCATATTTTTGTTGCTAATACCTATTCTCCCATATTGACCTACATTATTTCATTTGCCAAGACATGTAAAACCACCGCACACCCTTGGTGCGATGGTCACTCCACAAGTATAAGTGTTTGTGGGGTGTGGGGGGCAAGGGCCGGAGTTCAAGTTTCTAGGAGGGAGCTTCACATACATATACACTTAGATTAGGTTAGAGTAGAATTCTATTTTGTATTAAAAAAAATTATTATAATCAATGTCATCTTTAAAATTAATTACTTTTCATATTAGCTAACCTAATTACTTTGAGGCTTTAAAAAAAAAACCTAATTAATTTGAGAGAATATTAGATTATATTATTTTCTACTTTCTTTCTCTTTCCTAATTAATTCATCCCTAAGCTTGCACAAGTGCCTATTCTCAATTTTCTTTGAAACAAGTCTTTTTCCCATGGGTTTATGTCAAGAAAGAAGTCTTTTTCCCATGAGTCTTAAGGCTAGAGAATTAATTTCTTGACTGGACCTATACCATCTTATATGTGCAAAAATGGTAAAATGATTCAACGGCTTGTTTATGTATTGTCCAATTAAATGTTAAATACGTTTTGTTCACGTAACAACAGATTAAATGTCTACAGAATTTTTTGCTTCACCATTAATCTATCTAGCTAATCATTACATATATATGTCCAACAATTTAGTTGACAATGATGGCGTTTGATTGAACAAATTGCAATTCACAACAAGAGTCAATATGCCAAACTAACTCCTGGTATTTCCAAAAACTCATCAGTCACTCCAAAAGTCACCACCTCTGCAACTTTTCCACTCACTGATATTTTTGGTCCATTAGAAATAAAATATGCAACTCAAGAATGTTGAGAATGGGCCCTTTTGCAAGGTTAAGGATGAATTAGAGGGTGTTTGGTACATGTACTTAAACAACAGTTTTTAGTTTTTAAATAACATTACACACTTTTTCATCTACACGTATTTTTAAAAAATACAAACAACGTTACTAAAATAACATTACTAAACGGCCCTTAATTAGGAGAGAGAAAGAAAGTAGAAAAGAAAATAATATAATATTTTCTCAAATTAATTAGGTTAGCTAATATGGAAAGTAATTAATTTTAAGAGAAATGATATGTCCACAATATTTTTACAACAAATCTTAAGTGGCAGGTTGTTACTAGTTATTATTGTTAGGGCAAAAAAGTAATCTTAGTGTTAGGTTCAAATTTGAACCAATAACAACTAACCACCTATGATTTGTTGTGAAAATGTTGTAAAAATATTGTGGATGTAGCATTTCTCTAATTTTAAAAATGACTCAAATTAATTAGGTTAACTAATATGGAAAGAAATTAATTTTAAAGATGACATTGATTATAGTGATTTTTTAACCATTAGATTTCTTAGAAATCTACAATTTAAAAAATGCGTAACTTTTGTAAAGATACATCAGGTGTAACTGGAAAATTATTAGGCACTCCTAGAGTACCATAAATGTGTACTCTCCCCTTTCACATGAATTTAATTAGAGAGACCCACAATTATGTGGAGGAAGGAGTATGCATTTAGAGTACTCAATAATTTTTCAGTGTAACTTGAACCCATCTCTCTCTCTCTCTCTCTCTCTCACACACACACACATATATATATATATATACACATATATATATATATATATATATATATATATATATTATCTATAAAAGTAATGCTAAGAATAACTTCTTTTATAGCCTTTTCACAATTTGTTTAGTTAGTTATGATTATAACAATATTCCTTTTACATAAGTCGGTATATATATATATATATATTATCTATAAAAGTAATGCTAAGAATAACTTCTTTTATAGCCTTTTCACAATTTGTTTAGTTAGTTATGATTATAACTATATTCCTTTTACATAAGTCGGTCATTAATGCCATTCACAACCGTCCATTTAAAAGAAGTTAAGAATTTTGTATCTCTATATTTTATTTTTGAGAATCATATCCCTATATTTATTATTATATCTATAATGATTACACAATTTTATTTTATAATATATGATTTTTCTTTATATACAAAAAGTAGTTGAAGGAAACATTAGTATTTTATCTGGTGGGTGTCTGACAAAAAAGAATCTGGATTTATCAAACTATATTCATAAAACCAAAGTAAACCAACGATTGAATATAGTAATATGTTTGACTATAACATAATTGAACATTTTGTACAAGATGCTTATTGTCCACAAGCCTATGATTTGAATTAAAATAAATGGCCTGGCTGGGTTGTCAACATTATGTCTCAGGTTCTCAAAATGGAAGTGTGGGGAGTAAAAAGACCCTGATAGAAATGTGGGCCTTTGAGCCATGCTAAGGAGGCCGACCTGCTCTTGGGTTTGGAATTTGTTAGTACTACGGGTCGGCCCTTACGCCGAGGACCCGAGAGTACAGCCGATGGTGGATTTCTCCTCGGACGGACACTGGAGAACCAGGGACTTCATGGTAAAGGTTGGGAAATGACACGGCCAGGAACAATGGTTAAAAGGGGTGAACCCTTGAATGTCCTGGAAGCGCCGATGTTAGGGAAATACCAAAGGTAAAGGCTGCCACATCCGCATTAAAGACCCTGCACCTACCACACTAGCCGCATTAATGGGGAAGTGACACCTGAACAGTGGAGGAGAAACTTTTGGTTACTATTCAAAGGCACTTAGAAAAGAAATATCTAGGCTAACAGGGAGTTAGGGCAACACGTGTACAAAGTATCAAAAAGAAGAGTATTTAAGGAGCAACCTAGAACAGAAAAAGGGGGGGTGACTTTTTTGTAATCAAAAAGAAAAAGAAGAAAAGGGCAAGAGATAATATAAGAACAACTCTTGGCTTACGTCCGAGGAGGTTGATTTACAATATTCCTTGTTGTTTTCAAGTGTTAGTAATCTTTGACTCGTCAATAATTCCTTAGCCACTTCTAACCTGGGTTCCAAGCCCACACTCTACAAATTCATATTGTTTAAGGCTCATTGGGCCTGAGCCCGTAACTGTTCTTGGGGCCAGGTGCAATTGTGCGCTTACAATTGGCGCTGTCTGTGGGAAATCTAGTCTAGAAGAGGTAGGGATATTATGGCAGGCTTAGGTGCTCACCATGCAGAGTCACAGGGATCACAGCCGGAAGATCATTTCGAACGTCTTGAACATCGAAGGGATCGTAAGGGGAGTGTCCATACTGAATACCTAGGTGCTAGCCATATTCGTGAGGGGAGTAGCACCACCCACGACGAGGGTTCTAAATCCATGCAGAAGGAAATCAACCGTTTAAAGAGAAAGCTACGCCGCGCCAAGCGTAGGTTTTCACCGTCCTCATCTAATTCTTCCCCAGAGGAGGATAGGGAGGCGGCTACGGCTCGGGTCGCGCTCTCCCACCGGTGCAACATCCTCGGTGAGGAGGACGACCGGTAGCCAACTCGCGGACGTAAGAAGCCTCATTCTAGGGGCTTAGGCAACGATGCTATGAGTAGGGCGTTACACCGGCTCTCCAAATCTCCATTTGCACGGAGGATTGAGAAAGGAAGGCTTCCCGAAAGGTTTACCCGGCCTGCTTTCACCATCATAATGGCCGGGACTGATCCGGTGGAGCATGTGAGTCACTTTAACCAGAGGATGGCGGTGCACTCTCACAACGAGACCCTGATGTGTAAAGTTTTCCCCTCTAGCCTAGGACCTGTTGCTATGAGGTGGTTCAACGGCCTTAAGTCGGGGTCTATAAGTTCGTTTGGGGAGCTCACTAGAGCATTTGCATCACGGTTCATTATGTGTAGTAGAGTACCTTGGCCATTGGACTCGCTGTTATCCATGACCATGAGGGAAGGGGAGACGTTGAAAGCATACTCCGATCGTTATTGGGAGATGTTTAATGAAATAGATGGCAACTTTGATGAGGTGGCGCTTAATACCTTTAAGGTAGGCCTCCCTACAGATTACGACCTGAGAAAGTCTTTGACTAAAAAGACTGTTCGCAGTGTACGTCGCCTCATGGACCGTATTGACGAGTATAAGAGAGTGGAGGAAGACCAACAGCAGGGAAAGGGAAAGGAGAAGGTTATCCCGCGAGAGAAGGGATTTCAGGTCGGACAGATACCACAATAATAGGCCGAGGAGAGATTACGTTGGACAGTCCGCCTCGGCAGCACCTCAGGCCGTGAACACTGTATTTCGGGAACCAGTACATCAGCTGCTGGAGAAAGTTCGTAAGGAACCCTTTTTTAAATGACCTGATAAGATGGCAGGAGACCCTGCGAAGAGGAATCGTAACCTCTTTTGCCAGTACCACCGGGATGTGGGCCACACTACAGAGAACTGTCGGACCCTGTGGAACCATCTAGAGTAGCTCGTTAGTGAGGGAAAATTAAAGCAGCACTTGTGTCAGCCCACTGGGCAGGTCAGTCAAGTTGGCTCGAACAACCAGAGGAACAATACATCTCGGCCAGCATTGGGAACAATTAATGTTATCTTCGCTGCCCCTGGTAGGACCGGCTCAGGTCCCACTAGGGTAATGGCGGTTTCCCATCCTTCGGCCGAGGATGCGGGTCGCAGGCCGAAGAGATTGAAGGGCACTTTGCCGTCTTGGAATTTCTCAGAGGAGGATAAGGTGGGGACTATCCGCCAGCTGACGATGCTCTTGTGGTCGCCCTCAAAATAGGGAACTATGATGTGAGGAGGGTGATGATAGATCGGGGGCGGCGGTGCGGATATCATGTACCACGATACGTTTAAGGGGTTGAGGTTGAAGTTGGAAGACCTTACTCCTTATGATTCGCGCTTATAAGCTTCGAAGGGAGAGCCGTTGTGCGAGAGGGACGATCCGTTTGCCCGTTCAATCCGGCTCGAAACTTGATTGAGGTGGATTTCATTGTGGTTGACGCGTACTCACCATATACGGCCATCCTCGCCGAGGCCTTGGGCGCACGCGCTTGGAGCCGTCTCCTCTACCTTACATGTTAAAGTTAAGTTCCCTTCGGGGGAATGTGTTGAGGAAATCCTCGGCGGCCAATCGGTAGCCGGGCGGTGCATATCCTTTGCGATATTGCATCGGACGAGCGAGACTTCGGCTTTAATCACCAAAGACTTATAGCGAGTTAACGGCTCACGATTCATACGGAGTGGTGACGAGGAGATGAGACACGTTGCGAGGGGTTGGAGAAGTTTCCGGTAGCCGATGACGGCCGGAGAGATTCTTCCAAGTCGGAGTACTTTTGCCACGAGAGAAGATGAAATTGTTAGGATTCTTGAAGGACAATGTTGATATTTTCGCGTGGGATCCTTATGAAGCTCCGGGCGTGGATCCGGGCTTCATTTGTCATCACTTAAATGTCAACCCCGGCTATTATTCCGAGAAGGCAACCACCTCGGCGCTCCTCGAGAGAACATTCCGAGGAAATTTGTGAAGGAAGAGGTGCTTAAACTTAAGAGAGTGGTGCTATCGAAGAGGTTTTCTACCCGAGTGGTTGGCCCGTACGGTTGTTGTCAAAAGAAGAATGGAACGTGGAGGGTATGTGTGGACTTCACGATGCGAACAAGGCTGTCCTAAAGATTCGTTCCCAATGCCACGTATTGATCAGGCGGTGGATGCCCTTGTCGGACATCCTCGGATGAGTTTTTTGGACGCCTTCCGGGGTTACCACCGAGATTCCACTTAGCATTAGAGGACCGGGGAGAAAGCTTGCCTTCATTACAAATAGGAAATTATCATTATAAGGTCATGCCATTCGGCTTAAAGAATGCTAGGGCTACCTATCAAAAGAATGATGACCGAGAATGTTCGAACGGCAAATGGGGAAAACCATTGAGGTATATGTTGACGATATGGTGGTGAAAAGCAAAACAATACCCTCGCACGTGAAAGATTTGGCCGACACTTTTCGGATATTGAGAAAGTACAAGTTGCGCCTCGAACGCCTCGAAAGTGCTCTTTCGGCGTGGGGTACGGGAAAATTTTGGGATACATGATTACTCGTAGAGGCATAGAGGTAAATCCGGTGCGGGTCGAGGCTATTCGGGACTTGCGGTCTCCTCGGAACCCAAAAGAAATCCGAAGCTAACGAGAATGATTGCCGCCTTGAATAGATTCATATCTCGGTCGGTGACCGGTGTCGTCCTTTCTTCAAGCTGTTGAATAAGTGGAAAGGGTTTCGGTGGACCGAGATTTGCGAGTCAGCTTTTCAACGAGCTCGAAGCAATATCTTTCTCGGCCACCCATTTTGTCTCGTAGGCGATACATGAGATTTTGTTTGCTTATCTGGACCGCGGTGGCGGAGTCACGCGGTCGGCTTGGTGCGATAAGAGATGATAACGGGGTGCAAAGACCGGTATATTATGTTAGTAAGTCTTTAGGTGAAGCCGAGGTGCGTTATCAACCCTTAGAGAAAGCGCTCCTAGCCGTGGTTCATGCCACGCGAAAGCTTCCCCATTATTTTCGGTCTCGCACACGGTGCTACGTAGTACGATTACTCGGGCGAGGATAGCAAAGTGGGGGACCATCTGAGGGCTTTTGGTGTTAAATACAAGCCCGAACCTCGATGAAGGGCCGGGTCCTCGCTGACTTGGTGGCGGAATTTGCGAGCCATTCTTGGAAGAAACTCGAAAGAGGCCCATGGAGTGAAAAATCAGTTGGGGTAATCACGAGTTGCGGTGTCTCCGATTTGGGAAGTGTATGTGGATGGGGCTGCTAATCGAGAGAGGTGCATTATTGGACTTGTTCTAATGTCCCTGAAGGGATTGTCTTTGAAAAATCTTTAAGATTGGCCTTCTCGGCTACTAACGCAATGAGCGAGTATGAAGCGATCTTGGTAGGCATGCGGATGGTACGTAAGATGGGTGGTAAGGAAGTCCATGTCTTCTCGGACTCTCGGCGAGGTGGTCGGCCAGGTCATGGGGACCATGGAGGCTAGAGACCCCGAGAATGCGGGAATATTTGGCCCGAGATCAACGCCTTGACGGGCGAGTTTGATTCCTTCGCCTTAACCCATATCTCTCGGAGCGGAAACACCCATGCGGACTCTAGCCACGGCAACTACCTCGGCTTAAGGTTTACCTAGGGTTATCCTCGTTCAGGATTTACTAAAACCCTCTGTTGTCATTGCCGATGCACCTCGCATCCATTTAATAAGGCCTGGACCTAGTTGGATTGACTCGATCGTATCTTTTCTTATGAATGATGTCCTCCCTGAAGATAAATGCGAGGCGAGATAAGATACGGCGAAAGGCGCCGCGTTTACGGTTGTCCGAGGGACCGAAGCTGTAAAAACAATCCTTTTCGGGACCGTACTTGTTGTGTGTACACACGACTCAACGGAAGGGCTTGGAAGAACTGCACGAAGGGATTTGTGGTAGCCACACGGGAAGATCCTTAGCCCACTGAGCTCTAACTCGGGGTTGCGGTGACGATATGCAAAGGGAGGCTCACGACTATGCCGGGGAAATGCGATCAATGTCGGAGGTTCGCCCCTAATATTCATCAACTGGAGGAGTTCTTAACCCCCTTTCCGGTCCTTGGCCCTTCGCACGGTGGGGTAGACATAGTTGGGTCATTCCCAAGGGGCAACGGAGTAACAAAAGATGGCTTCTCGTGGGAACGAGACTATTTCACTAAATGGGTCGAGGCCGAGCCCTTAGCAAATATTAGAGATGTTGACTCCAAGAAGTTCGTACGGAAAAACATCGTCACTAGGTCGGAATACCACACACGCTCGTCTCGGACAATGGTGTCCGAGTTCGATAGTAAGGCTTTTAGGAAGTATTGTGGTGACATGGGTATCATAAATAGATATTCCACACCGGTTTATCCTCGGGGAAATGGGCAAGCGAGGCCGTTAACAAGGTCATTGTCGGTGGGGTGAAGAAAAGGTTGGACGATGCGAAAGGCGGATGGGTGGAAGAGCTCCCTCATGTTACGTGGACGTATCGGACCACACCGCGCGAGTCCACTAGAGAAACGCCATTCTATGACTTATGGGGCCGAGGCGGTGATACCTTTGGAATACGGTTTTCCTACCCTAAAGACAAGTTTTTTTAGCCGGAGAACAACGATGGACTCTGGAGAAAGGTCTCGATTTACTTGAGGAACGACGCAGGCAGCTATGGTTCAAATGGCTTACTATCAACGAAGGCTGAAACGAGGATATGATGCCCACGTGAGGCTAAGGCCATTTGCACTGGTGATCTTGTGCTAAGAAAAGTTGTTGGCACCTCTAAAACCCGGCACTGGGGTAAGCTAGGACCCAAGCTAGGAAGGCCACATATCGCATTGTGTAAGTAGCGAGGCATAGGGTCATATCGGCTGACCTAGATGAGAGAGTTGTACCACGCCCATGGAATGTAAATAATCTTAGAAGATATTATTATTAATGAAATGTGCTTTTGTCGAGTGAACGTTCCAAAGTTATGAGTACCTCGACGCATGCGGCCCTACTATCTTTAAGAATCAAACAGAAACTTGGTTAAGTGCAGTCCTCGGACCACAAACCTTGTGGAAATTGATGTCTTGTCATTTGTTAAACAGAACCTTAGTTATGCCAGGTCTTCGGACCTCCTACTTTGGGGAAATTAACATTTGAAGCTACTATCTTTAAGAATCAAACAGAAACTTGGTTAAGTGCAGTCCTCGGACCACAAACCTTGTGGAAATTGATGTCTTGTCATTTGTTAAACAGAACCTTAGTTATGCCGGGTCTTCGGACCTCCTACTTTGGGGAAATTAACATTTGAAGCTACATCTTTAAGAATCAAACAGAAACTTGGTTAAGTGCAGTCCTCGGACCACAAACCTTGTGGAAATTGATGTCTTGTCATTTGTTAAACAGAACCTTAGTTATGCTGGGTCTTCGGAACTCCTACTTTGGGGAAATTAACATTTGAAGTTACAATTTTTAAGAATCAAACGGAAAATTGGTTAAGCCTTATCTTCGGACCACGACTTTGATCAAAGTTTAACTCCTTATTATGTCTGGATGTTAAGGCGTTACTGTTTATTAACTCGGATCTAAAGTTTCATATCTTTAAGTGATAAGCAAATTTGTGTAAGGAATGGTCCTCGGACCTTACATCCTACTAGAAACGGTGCTATACATTACAAGGGTTTGATCGTTATATGAGGTCTTTTCTTCTTTTTAATCAAGGCATTGTTTAAATATCTCAACCATGTCACCTTCTGTTAAATCTTTAATAACATGCGCGTAATTACGTGGAAGTTATGATTGTGCAATCCTTGGAGTTAGATTTATTTACTCTGAGAAACGTTTGCTATGTATTAATGGGAAACTTTTGCGATAAGTATAAAAAGAATAAAGTAAAAACAGATGCAACACGGGTGAAAACCAAATAAAGTTGTTCTTCATTAATCATTTGGGCATGCATTACATATAAAGGCTGAACATGGAGAAAGAGAAGCCCTAAGCTAGGTCCTGAGCTTTAGGAGGAAGATCTTTCTGAGAAGTCTTTGGTTCCTTGTCTCTTTTAGCTCCGAACTGAAAAGGAGACAGAACCTTTTGTCCTTTGTCTGCTACTTTCGTTGGAGGGACATTGGATTCCATGGCTTGGCTAAGGCCCTTCTCGGCATCTCCGCCTCCTTCCTTGTCTTTATTGGAACCCAAAGGTTCTGTAGGATCTGGAATTGGCTTCGGGACCATGGGAGGAAGAGCAGGAAGATTTGTCTCAGGGGTAGGAGTAGCAGCAGGAGCCTCTTCAATCTCCTATATCTCCAGGGGAAGCCAAACATTCTCGAACTTCCTCAGATCCAAGGATAGAGGAACTCCTGCTACGTTTAAAGCTTCCCCCCAGACTTTCTGACAGTACTCCCAGCACAAAGCCGCGAAGTCCTCGTCGGTGCTCCTCAGTGGTTGCTACCCACTTCCTCGAAACTCGCACCTTGGCGGCTTGTAAAGAGAGTTGGAATGAAGTCGGCTTCTTCCTTCATCGGCGCAAGTTTTTTTTTCCAAATCCGGCGTTCCCGTTGGGCTCGGGCGAGCTCATCATCTTTTTCGCGAAGGAGCTTGCGCTGCCACTTCTATACGCAGGTCTTTATAGTCTTGAGTTTGACTCGGCCCCATTTTTCTCTCTCCTCGGCTCGGCCACCTCCGAGGTAAGCTTTTCATTCTCGGCAAGAAGCTGTGCCCAGGGACTTCTCTGTCTCCCGGCCTAATCTCAGCTCGATCCTGGCCTTCTTCCGAGTGTCTTCTATAAATTTCTCGGCTACAAAGACCTCCTGAATGGCCTGTAACAAAGTGTGATGGAATCAGGAGTAGTAAACAAACTTATGAATATTGTTAAAGTGGAATCTTCCTAAAAAGGGGTAAACTTACCAGCGCTAAATCCCTTTTTAAAGAGAGGAATAGTTGTGGCTGCCTCATTTTTTCCAAGGTCTCCATGTCCTTGGGCAACAAAAGAGGGCGCTCCAACACTTCGGCCAAGTGGTGGGCATGGCCTTGTTGAACTGCCCATATACTGGATTGGCAGGAAATGGGAGCGCCGTCCAGTCTTAAGTCGAGGGACCAGGTGGTCGGTGCTCGGCGCACCTCGGCCTCTTTCCTGATTTCCCCACTTTCAACTGAGCGGGCCCTACCCTTGCCTTTGTCCAGCTTCTGCTGCTGAACCGTTGGGGGTTGTTGTCGTGGTTTCTTGGGGTCCTTACTGATCGTCCCCTCAATATCCCATTTTCTCTTCTTCTTGGGATCCTCGGCTGGAAGTTTTGGCTCAGCTGGAGGAGGGGGAGGTGGCAAAGATGGGGGAACTTGGGACGTCCCCGTCTTTTTCTCCATAACCTTCGCAGCTCTGTTGGTTAGGAGACCCTTCATCCTGCCCATATCTTCCTCGGATTCGTCCTCGGGTAGGGCAACTACCAACCCTGCAATTCCAGAGGCCTCGGTGGCTTCTTCCTCCTCGTCGGAAAGTACGACGAATTGATTCCCTCGAGGTCTCTCGGTGTCTTCAAAATGGAATTGGTCTATCTCCTCGTCTAGTGTATGTGAAGAAGACACCTGCTCTTCTGGAATAATAGTTGCCTGAGCGTGCACGGCGAGGGGAATTGCCGCTATGGGTTGGTTGAACAAAACGGTGTAGGGGGCGTCAGGGATCTCGCGGTCGTCCAAAAAGTGGGGCCGGGCCACGTTTATTCTCCTACGTCTTCGGTCACCCGCAATTATGGCGTTCTCTATCTCCTGGAAGTCCGAGGATATGGGAGTGTACCCCAGAATGAGATGAGCAGCCCTGAGTTGTAAGTCTTCGCTAACGAACACCTCGGATCGAAGTACTCGGTTTAGGTCTGCGATGTTACAGTGACTTAAACGAGGACGCACGTGTTGCTTATCTGCAAAAAAAGACGTCAAAACAAACAAGCCTGATCAGATTTACACAGATATTAATAAGTTTAGGTCATTATGAATACTCATTTTTGTGTGTGTTAGAGGGAGTTGCGTTGTGGGGAGATTAATCCTATGGCATCGCACACAGGTCCCATTTCCGGCGGGACGAGTGGAGGCCGTCGTACCGGTTCCCAGAAACGATCAAGTAGTCATCCTTCATGCCTTTGTTGGATTTAGGCAGACAGGAGATTAGCCTAACGACGCTGGAACGGGATTTAATATAGTAACCCACCTTGGAGAGTTTGTGGGACTCGTACAGAAAGACGACGTCGTGCCAAGTGAGGGTTAGACCCATTTGCTCGTTTAGAGCATCGACACTACCCAAAACTCTAAAAACGTTTGGGAGGCACTGATCGGGACACAACGGTGGTTGCGAAGGTATTCCCTAGTTACGGGTTTCATTGGGAGGGTCATCCCACCCTTATGAAGGCTATCATTGGGATGATAACATCTCCCTCTTTCCTAGAAGCCGGCCACGGCCTGGGGCAATACTTTAAACCCACATCGCGGGAATGTGATACTTGGCCTCACAAAGCCTTCCATTCCGGCGGCGGTATCAACTAGACACTTAAACCTACCCATTGGAAAGAAACGAAAGATTAAACTCTAAGAGGGAGAATGCTTATAGTGACGAGAGGACAAGGGTTAAGTGAGGAGAAAAGGTCAAGAATAGAAAGAACAAAAACTTACAAAGTTGAGGATGTGCAAATTTTCACGGTTTTGCTGCGGGTAAAGTATGATGGCTGATGTTTTGATGGGATTAACCCACAGGGAATTAAATGAAGGCGCGAGGTTCCCGAAGCGTCACGGCGTGCGGAAAAGCGGCCTCGAAATTATATTTATCCCGCCCAAATTTTCGTGGAGTAATGAGGGCCGTTGGATGCCCGTCTCGCCGTTGAACGTGGGGGACAAAGTGTAGCTTGGCGATAATAAATGCGCGCGTTTTTGAAAATAAAACCGCCCAGTGGCATCTTCTGGGACGCGAAACGATTTCCACACGTGCTATCACTCACAAAGTGTGTGGAGCAGGTTCTCGTCAGATCAAAACCCTATTTTTCTCCTCAGACGTCGAAAATTAGAGTTCTGAGGGGCTATTGTGGGGAGTAAAAAGACCCTGATAGGAATGTGGGCCTTTGGGCCATGCTAAGGAAGGCCGACCTGCTCTTGGGTTTGGAATTTGTTAGTACTACGGGTCGCCCCTTACGCCGAGGACCCGAGAGTACAGCCGAGGGTGGATTTCTCCTCGGACGGACATTGGAGAACCAGGGACTTCATGGTAAAGGTTGGGAAATGACACGGCCAGGACCAATGGTTAAAAGGGGTGAACCCTTGAATGTCCTGGAAGCGCCGATGTTAGGGAAATACCAAAGGTAAAGGCTGCCACATCCGTATTAAAGACCCTGCACCTACCACACTGGCCGCATTAATGGGGAAGTGACACCTGAACAGTGGAGGGGAAACTTCTGGTTACTATTCAAAGGCACTTAGAAAAGAAATATCTAGGCTAAGGGGGAGTTAGGGCAACACGTGTACAAAGTATCAAAAAGAAGAGTATCTAAGGAGCAACCTAGAACAGAAAAAGGGGGGTGACTTTTTTGTAATCAAAAAGAAAAAGAAGAAAAGGGCAAGAGATAATATAAGAACAACTCTTGGCTTACGTCCGAGGAGGTTGATTTACAATATTCCTTGTTGTTTTCAAGTGTTAGTAATCTTTGACTCGTCAATAATTCCCTAGCCACTTCTAACCTGGGTTCCAAGCCCACACTCTACAAATTCATATTGTTTAAGGCTCATTGGGCCTGAGCCCGTAACTGTTCTTGGGGCCAGGTGCAATTGTGCGCTTACAAGAAGCTAATTCAAGAATCTGATAGCATGAACAAAATGACCTTTATCATTTATCTATAATGATTACAATGGGACAATGCCTCCTAATTATTTTCAGGTGTTTAATATGATAAGTAAATTATTTTAAGTAAACCATCAAAATTGATGGCTCAGTCACTAGAGCCGCTAGTAAGACTGGTGAATGAACTACCGGAATTGGAAATTGAAACGGTGGCTCCAGCGTCTGCCAAAAAAATAGTCTTTGGAGACTAGATTGCCAACATTGGTGGACAAAATAGTGTTTTTCACCACAGGATTGCCGACATAATTGGTGGCTAGAGCGGCACATAGGTTATTAGACCTTGGGCATCGGTTGCCGTAACAATGTCTCCAATGATTGGAAATTCGGAACTAGTCACCGAAACAACGGCTCTAGTTACTCAACCGCCAACATCGGCTGCCCAGCCAATCGAACCGGTGACCTAGCCACTTAATGGCGTGAGAAGAAACCACCATGTGTTTTTTGTAAAATATTTTACTAAAATTTTAAAGGTAAAATGTTTTACAACTTTTTTTAAAGAATTTTACAGTTAAGGAAAATATTTTACAAGCTTGATCATATTTTACATGCAAACAAACACTACCTAAAAATGGGAAGACATTTTTCAAAAAATATTTTATTTCAAAATAAACGCAATGTTAAAGTTCAAACCACAAACATCAACCACTACAAAAATATATCAATATCACTAAGTTATTACTTGAATTCCACCCAGTAACATTATTAAGGACGCTTTTATTGTAGTGCCAATGCAAATTCATGTGAAAAATGAATTTATTCAATAATAAAATAATTGTGTATTCCTAGAATTGTTTTTTTATTATCCATATCTTTGGAGCAGTGCAATTTTTTTTTGGTGAACAATACTGTGATGTTTGCAGATTCTTCCAACGGCATTGTCCAAGCCAAAACAGAGAATCATTCTCAGCATGTATCTTAACTTTCAACTTGTTCCGTGCAGGAAAAAGAAAAAGACACAGACTTTTAACTTGTTATATACTCCAGAAATTACTGGAAACTACGTAGAGACAACCCAGCATCTCTCATTATTATGTTATTATTTTTTTTGCTTGTGGACCAAGATGATACCTTCCGTGCTCAATCGAATGAAAAATATTTATGTTGATTACTTCTTATTAATTCTGCTTCTTTCACTGATTCGAAAAGAGATTCACAACCATAGAAGGACACAATTTTATTTATTGATCCTTGGCATTCAGCCTCAACACGAACCAGCACTTTGTCAATAATGCATAATTAGGGTAAAATCACAAATAAAATTTCTATAACTCTATAGAATTAAGTTTTTATTGAAAGCAGTTCATTCAAAAAAAAAAAAGTTTTTATTGAAAGCCTAGAGTTATATAACTGACTTAGGTTTTTTTTTTAAAAAAAAATGAACAAAAGAAAAGAAAAGGAAAATGTTATAACTGATTTCTGGAACCGTTAGTTGGAACCATTATTTAGCATGATGGTATAAAATCTATCCCACTTAAATCAAACAAAAAATGAAAAAATAAATAAGGATGTCATAAATTCACCGCCCAGCACGACTTGTCTTACCTCACTTTGTCCTGTGCAAATTTTCTATGTCTCCAAGCAGCGAATAGAGGAGGACGGGTTCTACTCGTCTTGCCTTGAACATGCATGTGTGTATTATTTATTTATAAAATCTTTTTTTATACATATCTTACTTAAAATTATTTTTGTATAAATTTTATTACCATTCCCTAAGAACAATTTTTTCCCACCATCCAAGCACTTATTTTCTCTCTCTAGGCACTCTCATTATTATTTTTTTTTTTCATCTCTACTTTATTAATATCGAAACCAATCCTTTAAGGAAATAAAATACCTCCAACCTGCTCTAAACCCATCTTGTCCCATTTTTGGGACGTGCAGATTTTTCCCACCCCAACAAAGGAACAGGACTCTTCTAATTCAACCTCGTCCTCTCTTGTTGCCATATTCTTACCC
The DNA here is from genome assembly GCF_040712315.1 of Castanea sativa. Lineage (NCBI taxonomy): Eukaryota > Viridiplantae > Streptophyta > Magnoliopsida > Fagales > Fagaceae > Castanea > Castanea sativa. The sequence goes on along the minus strand of NC_134013.1, from coordinate 64,868,707 downwards.
AAAAAGACGAACCACATTTGGTGGAAATTGGGTGTAGGGTCCAGAAACTCCTATCTCAATCTCATTTGTTCATCCTTAAAGCACTATGGACTTCGCTGTATCTACATTTGATTAAATATTCATCACCATAATTAAGGTCTTAGTTGACAGAGAGTTATGTATGTGGTATTGTGGTCCCGTCCATGATCGCTGGCTGAACCAATTTTGGGGGCTTTAAAAATACAAGTTAAAAGTTACAAGAAATTTACCCAAAGGAATTTCCACGAACTCACTGAGTAAATTGTGAACCAAACAACATATTGATATAGATACAACTATTATATGTGACAGAATTGGAAGCCAGTCAAAGTCATTTTGCGTCACAACAGTTACGTAAAAGCCTTTGCTTAAGAGAGTTTACTTTCTCTAAACATATCTTAACGTCATCATTATTTTGCACTTGTAATAATAATAAGATAACGTCACGTCAAAGATTGAGAGACTATCACAAAATTAATTACATCCCAGGCACGCTAAATGGATATTTGACCTTGCTAATTAGTAATTATTAAGTAATTACGTCACACTATCAGAATTCAATAGATACCATGATCGAATCTAAGAATATTTATTTTTGATAGCCAAAAATATATCCCATGATAGAATATTTATTGGTCATTATAACTCTTTCTATTCAGGGATAATTATCCTTTTATGAAAAATTCTTAAATGGTTGTAATAATTATTCTTTAAATGCACATAACAACTTTATTATAAAATAATCCTAAAAAAGTACTTTGTGTGTGTAGGCAGCACAAATGCACAAAATATTAGTAACATTGTTTGTATTTTTTGAAAATACGTGTAAGTGAAAAAGTGTAAAAATACGTATAAATGTGTAATATTGTTTAAACACTAAAAACTATTACTCTAAACACTGAAAACTGTTGCTCAAAACATACCAAATAGCTCCTTAATCTCTTCCTCTTTCAATGATCCCCAAAAACATAAACATTCCCATTTCAATTCAAAACCTCTAATTCTAGTTGCCAAATCAAACATATCTACATATGTGTATGTGTGTGTGTATATATATGAGATGGATTTAAGTTACACATTTTTTAAACTATTGGATTTAAGTAGATCCAACGATATAAAAAAAAAACTAAAAAAAAAACTCATTAATGCTAATATCCTAATTGACCTCATTTATTATCTTTTATTTAATACATTTCATACCTATCACTAAACCCCCCCAAAAAAAAAGTCTACATCTCTCTCTCTCCACCATAATCACATTTTTCTCTACTCTCTCTTTCTCCTCGGTTGCTTTTATCTAACTCAATTCCATTGTCTTTCTCTTGAGGATCATGCTAATGAGTGCTTTTAGAGTATTAGTTAACAATTTATTTTAGAAAAATTTTGACATAACTTTTATAGGAAATAAAAAAAGTTATCAAAACATTAATTATTTTTTTTCCCATAAAAACTTTATTTAAATGAATTGTTAACCAATATCTTAAGAGCATTTGTTAGCATTTTCCTTCTCTTAATCCCAATCTCATCGCCATGCTCCTTGCCTCATCAACATGAACACTCCAAATCTTGTCTCATGAAATAAAATCACAGTAATAATAGCAACGTAGTTCTTTCAACAATATTCTAGACATTTTTGTTGGTGTCTTTTTGTAAGCAGCACACATATTTTTATACTCATTATTTTTTGACTACAACAATGATTATTACTAAAGCCAAAAAAAAAAAAAATTGTGCCATTATGAATGTAGAAAGAGCTAATGTAATGATTATCACTCAGATTTTATTTTTCTTTTTAGAAATAAGTATGAAATATATCAAATAAGGGATAATAAATGATATCAATTAAAATATTAGCATTAATGAGGTTTTATTTTTGACCGTTGGATCTGCTTAAATTCAATGGCTTAAAAAAATGTGTAACTTTAAAGAATTACACCAACTGTAACTTGAACTCATCTCTCATATATATATATATATATATATATATATATATATATATATATATATATATATGTATGTATGTATGTATGTATGTATGTATGTATGTATGTATGTATGTATGTATGTATGTATGTATGTATGTATGTATGTATGTATGCGTGTGTGTGTGAATATGTTTTCTTAGTTTTTAATTTTATTTTGATATATTTGTTGATTTGCAAAAACAAGCAATGATATTAACTATAAAATCATTATTATTTCAGGATGATTGTTGTGGGGAATGACAAGACCCTGATGGGAATGTGGGCCTTTGGGCCATGCTAAGGAAGGCCGACCTGCTCTTGGGTTTGGTATTTGTTAGTACTACGGGTCGGCCCATACGCCGAGGATCCGAGAGTACAGCCGAGGGTGAATTTCTCCTCGGACGGACACTGGAGAACCAGGGACTTCATGGTAAAGGTTAGGGAACGATACGGCCAAGACCAATGGTCAAAAGGGATGAACCCTTGAATGTCCTGGAAGCACCGATGTTGGGGAAATACCAAAGGTAAAGGCTGCCACATCCGCATTAAAGACCCTGCACCTACCACCCTGGCCGCATTAATGGGGAAGTGACACCTGAACAGTGGAAGGGAAACTTCTGGTTACTATTCAAAGGCACTGAGAAAAGAAATATCTAGGCTAAGGGGGAGTTAGGGCAACACGTGTACAAAGTATCAAAAAGAAGAGTATTTAAGGAGCAACCTAGAACAGCAAAGTGGGGGACCTTGGGTAATCTAAAAAGAAAAAAAAAGAGAAAGTGATAATATAAGAACAACTCTTGGCTTACGTCCGAGGAGGTTGATTTACAATATTCCTTCTTGTCTCCAAGTGTTTATAGTCTTTGGCTTGTCGTTTAATCCCAAAACACTTCTAACCTGGGTTTCAAGCCCACACTCTACAAATTCATATTGTTTAAGGCTCATTGGGCCTGAGCCCATAACTGTTCTTGGGGCCAGGTGCAATTATGCGCTTACAATTGTGTTGGATCCCAAATAATATTATCACAAATATTAGTAATTCAAAATAAAATCAAATACAAGAACGCAAATTTTACGTGGAAAACCCTTTCTCTTTGAAGGGAAAAATCATAGGACAATTTTCGAATAATTTCACTATTATCAAATCAATTACAATAATTCTTATGTATGTCTCACGGCTAAAGAAAAATCTCTCTTATTTTTCTTTGCTCTCTCACACACACACACATTATCTCTTTCAAAGGTGACAACATTTTGCTTTCTCCTTTTTTATTTTCTTTTCCATGCACAACTCTTTCTTGACTGTCTTCTTTTTCTCTAAGCGACTCCCTTTTGGCTACTCTCTCTTCTTTTTCTTTCTTGTGCAGCTTCCTCTATCTTTGCTCTTTCACATATTCTCTGTGTCTTTTAGAAGGCAGCATTACCTTGTTCTCTCCTTTCTCTTGCATTCCTCCCAAGCTCAAATCCATTTTCTCTCTCTTGGTTTCACGCTCTATTTTCCCTCTCTCCATAAGGAGGACCCTTGGGCCAAAGCCAAAACCAAGGCCAAAACCATTAAATTCTTTGTAGCATTGTCTATTTATAAGGCTTTTTTCCTATTCTCTCTTGGACTAGGAATATATTACTTCTTTAACAAGGAATAGATTTTCTTCCATGAAATATTCTTTCCTTTTACAACAAGGAAATCCAAATTAATTTTTTCTTTTTCAACTAAGAAACCTAATTGACTTTCCAAGTTACAATTGTAATTTGAGGCAATTTCCTAATAGATTGAATTCCACAACAAGTGTAAATCTAATTGTATAAGTAAGATGTTCTAGATACACAAATTTGAGGCTTTAGTTCAATTTCACAACTAAACATCTTGATTCTTAATAGAAACAATTATTCAATTTAAACATCTCCTATTCTCGGTAATATGAATTGTTATTTATAACATAGTTTTTCATTTAATATACCAAACATACCCTAACTATTTTAAAACAAATCTAATAAGAGTTTGTTTAAGAATACATTATTTTATATTTTTGTTAGATATCAACTCGTGTTAATTGTTGGGCCAAATCATACCTTTTGAATCAGTTCCGTCCAAAAAATCAGTAACTTAAGTTCGATGATTCAACTTGGTCATTTAGGAACTTAATCACTTATGGCCTGTTTGGATGTTTAAAAAAGGAGGGGGAGTAGAGTAGAGGGAAGGGGAGTAATTCAATTACCTTGTTTGGGAGTTTTTTAAGGAAGGAGGGGGAGGGGTTTGAAGGGGTTTCAACTACCTCCAACTCCCTCATTTTTAATTTCCCCAAATTGGAGAGATTTAGAGGGAGAGTAGAGTACATAAAATTATTAATAAAGTAAATTACCTAATTTACCCTTATTATATTTATAAAATTACAATGTTAAAAACAAGGGGAAGGGCTAATTACTCTCTTCTCCCTTACTAATTATAAAAACATCCAAACAAAGTGGAGGGTAATCATTCTCCTCTACTCTCCTCCCCACTACTCCCCTCTCCTCTACTCTCCTCCCTCTCTAAACTCTCAAACAGGCCATTAGGATTTTCTATTTTTATTGATAATTTTCACATTTTTGATAAAATCCTCTAAAGTCGAGGTATTTTTCGTACCACACACGGTAATCTATAAAGTTAGATGTTACTTCGAGCCAATCACAGCATCATAAATTTCACTTCTTTTTTTATTTTTTTGAAAACACCATAAAATTCAGTTCAAACAACCTAAAAACAATAATAAGAGACCAATGTTAGTTTTTTTTTTTTTTTGGAGAAGAAGAGACCAATGTTAGTTAAAAATCAGTTTCTACTCAAACAGTAAAATTGAGTTTAAACATCAATTTGAGCATAACTTATTAAACCGTAATTGAACATAAAACGATTTTTTTTTCTCAAATAGTTTACTTGCCTTTGCGGACGCGGTGGTTTAAACTTTAAATAAAACATACGACATGTTTATTTTCTTTGGTTTTCGATTAATGCTTTTATTTTTTTTAAAGATAATATATAGTAATTTTTTTTATAGTAGGAAAAGAAAAAAACAGAAAAAGAAGATAATATCGAATACGACAATTTGGTTGCTAAAGCCTTTTGATTTTCCAAGTGAGTTGGCTACTGAGTCTGAGCGAAAATGATGTCTGATCTACTCTCTTCTCCGCAGCCTCCGCTTGGCGCTGGAAGCCCCTACCACGAGTGCTTTAAAATAAAAAAAATCAGTACATTTCCAAATTAACACGTTAAAAAAAATGTAAATTTCCAAATTAGCATAGCAAAACGGCTAACTCTTTCTATTAAAAAATAAAAAAATGAAAAGGCTAATTCTAATATGCAACTAACTCTTTTGCACTTTATTCTCAAAAAAAAAAAAAAGCTAATTTGCACATATTTTCATATTTATCTTATATGACAAATTGTGATTGACGTGAATCTAGTATTTTATTTTTTCTTTATTTATAATCAGTCACATATACTCATAAATAACTAAAAATGAATGTAAAATTAGTTGTGACCTTAGATTTTTTCTATCAAAAAATTTATATCAAAGATTGTAGGGTACACGTATAATTTAGCATGCTAAGAATGTTTAAAAAAAAAATTATTATTAGCTTTACTCAACTCTCAATTTTCTATGCGCGTTAAACATGTTGCCAAAATTGTTTTGCTTCCTCCACGTAATGATTAGTTAAGATGTCCAATAGCAATCTTTAACTTAGTGTGGAACATTCTCAAAAAAAAAAAAAAAAACTTTAGTGTGGAAGTAGTAAAAACAAAGTGCTTATAAAACACTCCAACAAGTGGCTTTTGCTTGTTAACAAGTGGCTTTTGCTTGTTTCTATGCAAATTTTTACTTGTTATACATGTTTTTCTTTCTTTTTATTGAAGAAGCCACATAGACAGACAGAACCTAAGTTGCTTTGGTTTGGCTTTTTAATAGAAACACAAATGAAAGAAAGATAAAAACTCTGCTTATTTATTATTCTTTTGATAGCAACCGCTCTATCCACGATCCCTCCTAATTTGAGGCCTTATAACAACGGTTATTGAACCGCCTTGTGTTCAATCCCAGGAAACCCATCTGATGTTTTTTCATATTTTAATTTCAAATTAAACCTTGACGTTAAAAAAAAAAAAAAAACACTAGCTTCCCTGAGAAAAAAGAAGACAAAGGCTTAAAGAATAACATTCTTTGTTATCCGTTTTTCGTTGTCATTTGGTCCTGAAGAAGAGTAAAAGAACTGATCTTGAGTAAGTTTCTGATGTGGGTTTTCAACAATTTTGCTTACTGGTGTGTTGGGTATTTGTTATTTTTTGGTTTCATGGTACTTAATTTTGTTGCTTGAGTTGTTGAAAATAGTATATTTTTTGTGATTGCAGGTGGAAATTGGAGTTGACTCTGAGATGGGTATGTAGTTATTTGGGGGAGATCTGGTTGGGTAAGGAGTAAGGAGAGAGAGAGAGATGGAACCCCCAAGGGGGGTTTTGGCTTCAGTGTGGAACTTTATTTGCTTTCTACCTTTCTTCAATGGACTTCTTATTCTGGGAGTCATTAAAGGTCTGTTGTCAATTTGTTCCTGGGTTTTGTTTTCTCTTTTGGTTTCATTCTTGTTATGGCCTTTTTTTCTCCTCAAAATTAATCATGTAATTATATATGTATTTGCTTCTTATGTTATTTAGGAAAAAGATAGTTTTGAACAAATGAATTAATTAATCTTTTCAGTACTACTACAATACACTGTCCATGTGTAATTCCTTTTTTAATTTATACCTGATGTTTTTTGAGTTTAGTTTTGCTTCTGTTTGCTTTGTTAGAAGGTGTTCTGGAGTTTAACATTTGAAAATTGATAGACAGAAATGATTGCTTCAGGATTGTGCTTTCTTTCTCCCTCTTTTCATCTTGCCTTTAAGCTGCTTCCTGGGTTTCTTAGTTTGATTTCATTGTTATTGCATCATTATTTGCTCCTCATGCTAGACCTGAGTCCTTGCCTAGTTTAGTTTCTCTTCCTTGGAATTTTCTTTAACAGGGCATTTTGATTCATGTCTATATCACCTAGTTAAGATGCTAGTTTTCGTGCATCATGTGCAAAACAAATACCTATGCCTTGAGGATGATGTTTGAATTGTGTATGCAGAGAAATTAGAATAGTCATTTTAGCTAGTCATGTATACGAAGCATTGACCGGTGAATCAAAATATATTGCCAGAATGAGGAGTGTGACTTTTAATAAACACGTCAAATTTTTAATGAAACTTGTTTCAGGTATCATTCTCTGCCCATTGGTATGTCTTATCATGACAGTTGGAATTTCTTCTCTCATAATTGGTCTTTGGCCTGTACATATTGCCTGGACATATTATTGCGTTCTGAGGTGCTTTCATGGTCCCTCCACCTTCCCATTGTGATTTCCTGATTTATTTATCTATTTTCGTTAATTTTTTTTCTCATAGTATTGAATATTGATGTCTTTAATGAGCAGAGCCAAGCGATTAGGACCTGTTTTGAAGCTTGTTCTCTGTATTTCCGTTCTACCTGTGCCCTTGATTTTGTGGCCAGTAGTTGGTATTGTTGGAAGTATCATAAGTGGAGCAGCATATGGCTTTCTTTCACCAATATTTGCTACTTTTGATGCTGTTGGAGTAGGAAAGACTAGTAAATTATACCACTGTTTTTATGTATGTCTTCAATACATGATTTCTTTTCTTTATAAAATTCTCTATTCTCACGTTGCCTGTCACAAGAGACATTCTTTTTTAAACTGTATTTGCAGGATGGAACTAAGGAAACTGTTAAAGGGTCCTTCACTATTGTCAGGGATTTTAGGGATGTTTGTTACCATTCCTACTTCTCAGTTATGGATGACCTACGTCTAAAAGGACCTCCAGATGTGAAATATTTTGAGATTAGGTTTTCTCTCTGTCTGCTGTCTACATTTGCTTCTTATTTCATTTATATTGCTGCTCATAAAACCATAAAATAGAGTTTAGACTATATCATTGAAAACAAATCCTTCATTACAATATGAAGGCTTTTAATGATGAACATGGACTCTTAAGTTCTTATAGTTTGCATTTGCTAAACTATTTATAATTTCCATGTGTTAACTTTATTTTCGTGATGGATGGAGTAATTAGAGATGAGAATATACTTTCCTGTATTTCTTTTTGTTTCAAACTCCATGTTTTCAATCTTGGAACATGAATTGTATTTGTAGGTCTCTTGAAGTATTTTCTGCTTATTATCTTTGAAAGATTATTTGTGGAGAAAAGACATTTTTCAGCCTCTAGAATATGCTTGATGTTCAAAACTTATATTCTATCCTTATGGCAATTCAGAGATGTTTGACTTGACGTCAACATCCACAATCAAGTTTGAGAAATTATATCTCATGCTGTAGGTGGAACTAATTGACATTCACACAAGGTGAATTGTCCAATGCTTTGGTTAATTGATCCTAGTTAACACACACTACTAGCATGTGGAATTCACACAAAGGGCAGTACTAATTGACTGTACAAGATATGATTGGCAGAAGGGTTGTTACAGAGGCCCAGGGGGTTCAAATGAAGGGTTGTTACACTTGGAGCCCAGGGGTTCAAATGAACTCCCTGAATTGGACCAAAAAAAATTATTAATGTATTTTTATCTTATTTTTCCTGTTTTGACACTTAAAATAAAAATTTGAATACCCTAGCCTTAACAACTGAAATAAACTTAAATATGATCATCTTAATTCTTAACAATATCTTGACCTTTTTAAACACAAAGAAAAATCTCAATAGCAAACCAAGTTGATCTAAAATTTAGGAAAAAATTTTAATCAGCTCAAAAACAAAACTAGAATTTGCTATTTTTAAACCTTAAAAAAAGCTCATTTAGATCTTAACAAATTTTAAATAAATCAATCAAATGGGAAATTAGTGGGTGAATGATTGCTTGACTGTGTACATTGAAACAGATGTAGCTAATAAAATTAATAATGAAGATATCATGTAACAATTTTAAAATATGAAACATTATAGAAGACAATTGTAAAACTTTATGTATTACGATTTTTTTTTTTGGTAATGTCGATATATTTAATTTATCTTTTGTTTAAAATTTTGTATAATTTATGTTTCTTATTGAACCCCCTAGAAAATAATCCTGGAGCTGCCACTGGGTTGTTAACAGATATATTTATGGTATGATTGTCCACAAGCGCATCATTTAATGGGACAGGCTTTAGTCAAGCTTTTAAAAACAATAGTAGAAATTATCTGATGGTCATGATTAGCCCAGTCATCTTGTTTTATTCACAAAAACCTAGTCTTTTCCTTCCCCATAATATAACGACATGACACTGATAATTGATTTTTTTGTTTTTAATCTTGTTAGTTGTTCTGGATATGTGAATTAGTGTGCCCATGTTTGTGCTTTGTTGGGGGTGGGGGGGGGGGGGGGTTGTTTCCCCTCTTTTTATTTTCTCTTTAGATAATATCTTAGTTTAAGACTAGCTTGATAAGTGTAGAAACCCTTTGGATTTTAGATTTTTATTTTTCCATTGTATACAGAAGTTAAGTTTTGTGGAGTTCTTTCCATGCTGAACTTATTTTGTTTTATTAAGGTGTTTTTTTTTTCTTTGGTGTTAACTTCCTTGCAGATTGCTTTATCTTCCTGGGGCAGTAATTGCTGGAGTTCTTGGTTTAGTTGTTGATTTTCCATTAGTCTCATTCATTGCTCTATGCAAAAGCATCTACATGCTCTTTAAGGGATGGCACCGTTTGTTTCATGACCTTATAGGTCGTGAAGGCCCTTTCTTGGAGACAATATGCGTACCTTTTGCTGGTCTTGCTATTATACTCTGGCCATTGGCTGTTGTTGGGGCAGTGTTAGGCTCCATGGTTGCCAGTATTTTTCTTGGTGCTTATGCAGGGGTGGTTGCTTACCAGGTAAGACTGTATGCTAGATGAGGTAATGTTGTTTTTTAGTCGTATAGTTAATACAGTTTGTTATAAATTGCTGCTTTTTTTCTTTGCTGATGAGCAGATGGAGGTAGCATTCAAATTGAGTTAATTTGTTGTTCACATGTTTGTTTTGTACAAGAATCACTCTTACTACTAGAGAATGACACTATCTGATTTTTCTAGTAACTATAATAAATTTTCATGGTCAGATTCCATTGTAAACAGAATGAATAGTTACTTTGCCTGTTTTCAATGATGTTTTAACACCTCCAAAAGTGATGGTTGCTATTGTTGATTACCATTTTCTTCAACTGATCATTGTTAGTAGATGTTTCAGCTTAAGATTGAAATATATTGCAAGTTATCTCAGCTTTTAGCATTTAGTCTGTGTAATCATTTCAAGCAATTGCACCTAAGCTATAATCACCAAATTATGATTCTCATGTCGGAGACTTTGAGATCATATGAGATAGCGAGACCTTTTATTGGTGTCCTGATTGCAGGTGACATAAATTGATTGTTTGGTCTTTGGATTACAGGAGTCCTCATTTTGGTTTGGTCTTTGCTATATTGTTGCGGCCTTGTCCATATATGATGAATATAGCAATGATGTTCTTGACATGCCAGAAGGATCTATCTTTCCTAGGTTTTGTTCAGCACTCTAATCCTCTTTGGTTGTGAAAAGTTTTCATGCACTTTGACTTGATTCTCATAAAATTCTGATATTAACAGGCCTAAATATCGAAATAAGGAAGCAGAATCACAGCCCACCTCTCGTACACCTTCTATCTCAAGGCCCAATTCTTTCCGAAATCCTCCTTCCCGCACAACGTCAATCAAGAACCCTATGGCTGAGCTGAAGGCATTTGAGGTATCTTGTATATATTGCATTTAAAATTAAAGGAATGCTTCTCTCTGGAATGAAGTTCCCTCTATTTGCATGTGTTTGAGATGCGTGACTTAGTTGCATAATTCTAATTTTGAAGACACCAAATTTTTTAGCTCATGGTTTAGGTGCTGAATGAAAGTATTTTCATGTCTCATGTAGCTACTTGATAGCTTATTCAAGCAGTGTCAACGCTTTGCCGAAATAATGCTTTCTGAAGGACTAATAACACTTGAAGACATTGAAGGTGCCAAGACTAGCAGAGTTATTAGCATCGGGTTACCAGCTTACTGCTTTCTTCAGATGCTTCTGCGCTCTGCAAAAGCCAATGCTGTGGGTTTATTGTTAGGTAGTGCTGCACCTTCCTACATATGTTCCCTTAAATTAAATTTTTTTTGTATCATTCTTCTTTTTTATAATTTGCAACAGTCTTGATGGCTAATAAAGAAATTGCTTTTGTAATTGATTGATATAGCTGACGAGGTTACAGACGTCACTAGCACAAACAGACCAAAAGATACCTTCTTTGATTGGTTTCTTAATCCACTTCTTATCCTTAAAGATCAGATTAAAGCTGAGAATCTTTCTGAGGCAGAAGAGGATTATTTCTCCAAGTTAGTTTTGTTGAGTGGAGATCCAGTGAGGTTGAAAAACTCAAATATTGGCTCTCCCCCTGAATCTGAACGTAAACGAGCTGAACTTGATGCACTAGCTCGAAGGTAATAAAGTGAATAATATTTGCAGAATCTTCCTAGTTCCCAGAATTATTTATTTTTCTTTTAATGCCCCTTTTAGTTGTGCTTCATTTATCCTTTTTTTTTTTTGTTAAAAAATAATGATGAAGGCTTCAAGGGATCACCAAATCTATCTCAAGGTATCCAACTTTTAGGCGTCGTTTTGAGGCTCTTGTCAAGACCCTATCCGATAATCTTGTCAAGAAGAATGATCACAGTGGATCAAACAATGGGCCTCAAACAATTCCAAGATCAAAGAGTGCCTTTGCACGAATGTTTAGCCAGCAATCTTTCAAGTACAAGACAAACAATCACGGTTCTGATCCGGAGTCACAAACAGCAGTGAGAAAGGTGGAAATTTTATGATGAGAGATGCTAAATGTAATTTTTGTACCAATCTTAATATTCTTTATTCCTTGATTTCCTAATTGGTCATTTTAAGTTGTAACCTTTATTTATTCTCATATTTGCCGTCTCCATCATGACAGATAAAAGAAGCATTTATTTCTATGTTGTACAAAGAAAATGCAATGGAAGAGAAAGATAGATATGGGTTTTGTTTTCTTTTTCCATTCTCTGAATATCTGTGTGGTTTCCGCACCCCCCCCCCCCCCACCCTACCACCACCACCACCACCACCACCACCACCACAAAAGGCAAAAGTTTATGCATTAGCTCTCCTTTCTCCACTATTTGTACTAAACAACAGACTTACTCACTTTTTCTACAATTTCCAGTGTATTCGGATTGAAAGCACCATTATGAAGTTCACTAAATTAGCAAATCACAGGATAAGACATAAGCTATTGGTGGCTTTGATAATCAAATTATAAGTTGTTCCTAATTTGATATGAACTCATTGTCACACTAGATGAGACACTCGGAAAAAGGTTCTTTGATTGGTCCATGTCCTTTCAGGTATCTTGATGATTGAGGAAGAAGAACCAAGGTTCTTTGGACAAATTCTGTGACAATGAAATGTGACTTGTCTCTTGTCTGCTGGGTCTTGTTGCCTAATGTTGATGGATTGTGATTTGTGAGTCAACGTAAGCACATCGAAGGGCAATCTTGTGCTATTTTTTGTTTGCTAGCTAATGACCTAGTTTAAGAATCTGTAAGTAGTCGCAAATTTGTGAGGACTTTTATAGGTTTACATTGTAGAATGTAGACGCACAATGTTGTACACGTTTGCAAAATGATTGATTTAAAATGTATTGACAAATAATTTTTGTCTTTTCTTTTGTTCAAATGTTATTAATATTGAATGGTTACCAGTTTTTTTTTTCATAGTATATTCAGTCTAGAATCTTAGTATATTTTTTTTCCTCATTTAAAAAACAAAAAACAAAAACAAAACGGTTCATACTTTAGCCCCCCCAAAGCTAAAATCCCAGCTCCGACCTGGGTAAATTTACCATTAATTTTGAAGAATTCATGTTATCTCATACTATACTATATAATGCCTACCTGTCAATTTCGTAATGGCTTGTCTTTCCTAGTTTTGTTGCTGATATGTCAGCTGTGTGTTGCTTTCTCAAATTAATTAGGAACTCAAAGTAATTGTGTTTATACTTCAGAAACCTTCTCAGACTTTCCTCAAGGCAACTATTACTTATATTATTTTAGAGCTATGGCGATCACAGCAACAAATACTATTGCTAGAAGCAAGCAGCCTTTGCAAGTGATTGGCTTAATTTTGCAGCACATGCATAATGCATTGCAGTCACATAGTTACCTATTATGCCTTCGGTTTTAACTTCTTTTCCACATAGACCTGTGGCTCTCGGCCAAAACTAGTTTCTCATACTTCTCTAATTCCGAGAGAAGACACATTAGCTTTAAGTGATGCTATTTGTGCTACAATTTTCATTGTGCGGTACAAGATTTTTGTAACTATCTTTTGGTGATAATCAATCTCGTTTAATATTAGTAAGAATGCTTTATCATCTAACTTGATAGTGTTTAATGAAAACACAACTCAAATGAAAAGAGCCCCATTAGAAGGCTGAATTGCATTTTCATCTCTATGGTAGTCCTCCACGTCCACCAGGCACAAGGAAATTACAGAGATGAAAATCTTAATAAAGAAATGGGCCAAGCAATGGGTGGAGGCCAACTAACTCCTACATAGTTCGAAGCAATTTTTTTTTCCAATTTTATATGCAACTTTTATTAACTAAAAACCTTTATTCCCTTGAGAAATTGATGATTTTAGCTTTTCTAACCGCATTGCACCTTTGTTTGAATGGGTTTATGTTGGAATATTTACGCGTGCATAATAATGTAATTAGTTGAGTAGTGAGTCTTCATATTGGATATTAACATTAAAAATGAGTAGTTAATAAAATTTAATTGGACCCAAACCTATCAAATTAAGCTTTTAGGTCAAATGGTGTCCTTATATATCTAAAAACTAAAGCATAGTATTTATTGTTGCTGTGCTCTTTTTAAGCACATCGACGTAGTATTTTGGTCCATTTAGTCCACTTCGGTCCAATGCGGTCCACTTCGGTTCTATTCGATCCAATTCGGTGCTTTTGTTTTACTTCGATCCTATTCAGTCCATTCAGTCATATCATTACACTTCGGTCTAATTCGGATCACTTTAGTCTATTCAGTCCACTTCAGTCTAATTCGGTTCATTTCAGTCCATCTTGAACTTTTTGGGCCTTAAATTGATTCTTTTTGTAGATTGCCTTTTCAATTTTTGGGTCAAATTTTCTTTTCTTTTTTATTCTTAATTTTTAGGTTGAAAAGTTTGTAATTTTATTTTATTTGGACCAAACTTTTAATTTTTGGTTAAAAAATACAAACAAAATAAGTATTAGAAATTAGACATGTGCCCCTAAAAAATGATGAATATTCAAAATATTACCTTAAAATTCAAGTTTCAATAATATGGGCACCATACTTATATTTTGGGGAAAAATGCTACAATTGTAAACCTATATAATAATTTAAACTTAATGTAATATGTTACATATATTCCATGAAATAAGGGCGTGTATATATATTTAACATTCTTAGACATGTCCAAATTAGTCAATTGATTATGGTATATTTAAAAAGAATTCATTTTTAATAATATCTTCTACATTTATATAAAATGGTATCATAATTATATAATTTAAATCTTCTTAATAAATTACGTTTTTCACTATGAATTTTTGTTGAATGCAAAATATTTTATATGTTGCATTACATAAAATTTATAAATAAATAAAATATATTTAAATAAATACATGCATTATTTTACCCACAAATTTTATATTATATTCTTATTAAATAATTATATTACATTTGCATCGATAACCTCCTGAAGTCTCCTCAACCTGTTATCCTTTTATATATCACATTTTTCAAGATATAATTATAAAGCAAAGCACATGAACAATTAAAGAAAAAAAAAAAGATTCCATCATCAGAGGTCTAAACAAATCCCACGTTAGATTTACAACAACATCTCTGAACAAAAAAATAACTTAGTCTTATGGAACCCTAAAAATTCAAAAACTGGACAATAGAACTAAATAACTTCCCACCTAGCATAACACTAGGGTGACTATATAACATTAGAAGCAACGAATGACAACACAAACTGAAGAAAGACTAATGCAGAGACTCCAAGTGAAGAAACTGCAACATGGGAACCAGATGATGATTTGCCACCACCAGATGGAGACTCTTCCTCATGTGATATCACTTTTACGATCATCCTCTGACCCTTCTCGCAGTGCCCGGATACTCCACTGATGAAGTAGAAAGGACGCGGCTGATTCAACCTGAAAACTGAATTCCCATTGTTGGAGAAGAAGCTGGGGTGAGAGGAATTGCACCTCTTATACTCTGTCTCATTCACCTCCATAACTGAGTCCTTCCTGTACTTAAAACCTGTGTTTACAAAAATAAAACACAAACACCAAAATAAATAAATAAAATATATAGGAAGTACATTGTCATTGATAAGAAATATATTTCACAACTTTTTTGCAACCTACTAAAGTGATGAATTGTTATTAAATTTTATATGGATTATTATTGATACCATTTTATTATCTACACATCAATAATTATGAACAAAATTGTGTATATAGACTCACTGAAAATATAAAGATCAAACTAGTTAAACACGTGTATAGTATATGAATGCATGTTTGAAGTGCTATAAACCCAACACTTTTTCACAACCTTCTCATACCTTAGCAAATTGTTATTGATTTCACATGAGATCATCATTGACACATCTTTTTTGTTCACTACTCATAATTTTTTTGAAAAAAGTTGTGTTTATATAGGCCTACTGAAAACATGCGCCATAAACATCAAACTAGTTAAGTGTAAGTGATTGTGAGCGCATGTTTGTGCATGTGATTGTGAATGCATGTTTGTGTATATATACTTACGGACAGTGTCACCAACTTGGAAGCGGTTTTCTGAGGCCCAGTCATTGTAGATTTTGCTGTCATTGGCTGGTGGGACTACCCAACCATGGGTGCCTCCAACTTCGAACTCAAAGGAAGAGACTGAGAAATTGTGAAGAGAGCAGAATACGGTAAACAAGAACACAATTAGAACTGTGGTGGAACTCTTGGAGAAAGAAGCCATTGGAAGCCTTTGCAAAGGCTCTCAAAAGAGACTAGGATATATGCTACGGGAAGAGATCAGTTGAGTGTAAACACGGAGTTTTGAGGGTGTGATATGTGAGTAATAATAGTGGGAGTTGTGATATTGGCTTATAATAAGGGGAATCCGCCAGAGAGCGTGGGTGTGAAGTAGGGCTTGAGATGAGAGAGAGTGGATGGACATGAAGGTAGTGGGAGGTTGTGGCTTTTTCTTTGACTTGGTCAGTTCCTCTAATCGATATTCAAGAACTAGTAATTTTGAAGCGGAAATGTTTTCCCACGTTGCCAACAATCATGGATAATGGGTCAGTTGGTCTAATCACTTGGATGAAACCCTATTTTTCTTTTCTTTTTCAATGGTAATTTGATGGTTATAATACGAGGAAAAAGGGATTTAAAAGTTAATTTTCATTCAAAATATCAATAGGCTGTTGCACAACAAAAATCTTGCACTACAAAAAACGCGCACTATAGCCGCGTCTTTTAGTCGCGTTTATGAAAAACACGGCTATACCTGACCTATAGCCGCGTTTAAAAGAAACGCGGCTATAGACCAAACCTATAGCGCCGTTTCCTAGAGACGCGGCTTCAGACCCAACCTATAGTTGCGTTTTGTTAAACGCGGTCATAGGTTAGGTCTAAAGCCGCGTTTCTAGTGTCTTGAGCTGCGTTTTAAGTCCGGACTATAGCCGCGTTTATCAAAACGCGGCTATAGGTCCAGTCAAATAATATATATATTTTAAAAAGATGACTTGTGTATCCAAATAAATTTTTTTTTTTTATATATATAAGGGGGAGCTATAGCCGCATTTTCAAAAACACGGCTATAGGTCCATATATATTTTTTTACGCTGATAACCTGAGCATCCGAATAATTTTTTTTAATATAAGGGCGGGGCTATAGCCGCGTTTTTAAAAACGCGGCTATAGGTCCAGTCAAATAATATATATATTTTAAAAAGATTACCTGTGCATCCGAATAAATTTTTTTTTTTTTATAAGGGAGGGGCTATAGGTCCAGTGAAATAATATATATATTTTTAAAAAGGATGAGCTGTACGTGCATCCGAATAAATTGATATTTTAACATAAGAGAGGGGCTATAGCCGCGTTTTCAAAAACGCGGCTATAGATAACACCATTAAAAAAACCCAGAACCCCACTTTCCCACCTACCCCCACTCTTATCTTTTCTTTCTTATCTTTTCTTTCTTGGTCATTGTTGTCTGCTTTCTTCAGTTCTTTCTTTCTTTCTTCTCTGCAAGTCACGCCCAGCTCTCCTTTCTTTTTTTTTCTTTTTTTTTTCCTTCTTCACTCCAACACTGCTCTCTTTTTTTTCTTTGTTTCTTTACTGCTGCTTCTTCTTTCTTTTTTTCTCTCTTTCCTTCTTTTTTTCTCTCGTTCCTTCTTTTTTTTTTTTCAACACAACGCACACACCGGTACACTCCACACCACCATATACTTCATTTTTCAAGCAAGGGTCACTGGAAAACTTCATAAGAAAAGCTAAAGGCTCACTCATCTCTACTATTTGAGGTAAAAATTCTCTAATTTTTTTATGAGTATTATACTTTTGCTAGAAGTTATTTTTGCTATTGTGTTGTTGATATTGTGCTTATGTTTAAATAGGTTTGTGTTCTTGAGCTTTTGTGTTCTTTGAATGAATTTAGTGTTAAATTTGGGTTGGTTTTGTTGAATGAGAGGAGATTCATGGTTTGTATTGTTATATTTTGGAGCACATTGCATTTGTATTGTCAGTATATTGTGTTTGATTTTGAATTTTATGGGTGTGTTTGATTTTAAAATTTTTGGGTTTGTGTTTGATTTTAAATTTTTTGAGTTTGTGTTTAATTTAAAAAAAAATTTTGTTTGAATTTTGAATTTTTTGGGGAAAAAAAAACCCAGAAAATTTTTTTTGTTTTAAAAAAAAAGCTGAATTTTTGAATTTTTTGGGGAAAAAAAACCCCAGTAAATTTTTTTTTTGTTTTTAAAAAGACCTATAGCCGCGGTTTAAACGCAGCTCAAAGCAGGTTTGTAGCTGCGTTTTTAAAAAACGCGGCTTCAGGTCTGGTCTGTAGCCGCGGTTTTAAAAACGCGGCTACAGACCCGCAGGGTCTGTTGCTGCGCCACTAAGGCCGGGGTTGTAAACGCGGCCATAGAAAACGCGGCTTCAGGTCTATAGCCGCGTTTTCAGGGTCTATAGCCGCATTTTTGAAACGCGGCTATAGACCCCGTATTTTGTAGTGTTGGCACTTGATAAATGAACTTTTTTTTATAGGACTTATTTTTAGAAAAATTGTCAATGATATTTTATTCAGATAGCAAATAGATCAGTGTTAACAAAATTGACAATGTTTTGGAGAAATAGACTTCATCCAAACTAAAAATAAAAAAAGATAATCTAGCTCTGATAGTTAAGGCATTTTTAAATACATTATCTTATTTAAAGGTATGAGAGGAGTTTACATAAGACAAGGTGTCTTTAGGTAAATGACCAATTAAAAACAAATGTAAACATATCACCATATATTCTTTAGAGCATTGATGATTATTTCGGAATCTCCTTCTAAAGCAGAATTGTCTCACCCAACTCACTGATAGGACTTGAATGAAACTTGAACTTGTTTAGTTCGGCAAATCAAATTCAACCAAAGTCACATGAGGATCAACTAAATTGATGAGGATCAACTAAATTTGATAGGGAATAAGACTTTGTTTTATACTAAAAAAGGTCAGTCACACCTCACAAGGACATGACTGACCCCTTTTTTTTTCCTAGTAAATCATGGCTAGGGAATTATTCAATATTAGCTACTAGAGTTTGAATCATTTTATAGAGCAAGCAGGCTGCGTTAATATTTTGAAGTCAATCTTCTAATTCCAAACATTGCAATCACCAACAGTTGCGTTTTTTTTTGTGGGGGGGGGGGGGGGGGGGTGCATTAGATCTTTTACAATATTGATTGCCATGAATATATATACCCTAAGAAAAACCGAACAATACTAATCAAAGAAACACATATTTTGTTAACCACTAGCTTCATCAACTCTTTGCTCAAATATTTAATAAACCTTGGATTTTATTTTCACCCCACCTCTTCATCAACACTATTTTTTTTTAATATTTCAATATCAAGAGGTGGGATGATTTGAACCTTGAACTTTTTTGTTGAAAATACAAAAAAATATCAATTGAGCAACAAAATTCTTGACAAACCCAACATTATTATCACTTGGCAAACATCACGGCTATTATTACTTAACAATACCATTTTAAAAATTATTTTGACAATTAAGACAACATTTTCAAAATAGGAAATTTCCCAAGACAACTTTCAAACATTTCTATTTTGCCAAAAAAATTTTACAAGCATCATATGGGTAACAAATATTCCTGATCCTATATGACCTACCCTACTTAAGCAAATTTTCCCTATCTTGAAGAGCCAATGAGGCATATACTTTAATGGATAAAATTTAGTTACAAAATTAGTTGTAGCCTAAAGTTATAATCTTACTCAATATCATAAATATTACTACATATTTTAAAAATCTATTCGTTGGATTGTATGTACTTTAAGCTCTTAATACACATGTTAAATTTTATGCCAATCAAATATTATTTACTTTATAATCTATAAAATTATATTTTATGCATAATTTTAAACTATAAAAACTTGCAATTTAAATAATTTATTAATGACATAGTTATTGATCTTTAATTTTCTAGAAATTTTACAAGTATGGAGGATATAAGAAAAAAATGTAATCCAATAGTAGATTTGTCAAAATTCACCTCCAATAAAAAGATATTGAGTAAGGTTGATTTTTAAGATACAACCAATTTGTAACTAAATTTTGTCATAATTTAATCCTTTTTTTTTACATATTCTATTAATTTATAAATTTTTTTTTTTATAACATTTTCTCTTATCATCCCCAAAATAATTGTTTTCTCTCTTGTATTGTTATAATTTTATTTCCTTTCTCTTTCGTCTCCACCTTGTTAATATTGAAGTCCACTCATTAGAGATGAAAAAGTACAAGGTACTTCTGATCCGACCCTAAACCATCCTATTACCATATTTAGTCCAAACAACACTAAAAGCTTAATTGTTTGGGCACGTATAATGGATATTTGTTTTGTAATAAGGACCTCGAAAACTAGCAGATAAAAAGGATGTTACATAAGTTGATTACTCTAATTTGTCACCTTTTAAGCACGATATATAACAAATTGGGAACGAGTTATTTAGTTAAGGACAAAAGCACAATCACATTCCTTGGATTTCAAATAACAAAGCAATACACCAAGTTAAATAACATCTTCATGAGACTAAAAAAAAAAAATCAAAAATCAAAAAGACAATCAAGGAGATTCAGAAAGAATACATGAACTTTAGAAAAGTGCACTTGTATTTGTCGTCTTTCTTTAATTTCCTCCTATATCACATAAACAAAGATTGGCAATATGAAAGGGGTTTAACAAAAATATCATGTAAAAGCTGAAATTGAGCGGAAATGGAAAGTAGCCGCCATATGTGTTCCCCACTGGCAATCTGAAAGGCACACATGAATTTATCCTATACCAGGATACCACCACCATGCATGGTCACATTATGTCATCTCACAGCTATGAAGCTAGTCAAATTCAGAAACAGCAAAACCATTTTTACTGCATCCAAAACACATAGAATAATAAGAAATGTCAAGAGTCTGTTACCATTTTTTCACCCCCTCTGCTTCGTCTGAGATCCTTGGTTCTTGGTCTTTCTTATCAGGCGTTGGTCATGGGACCCCCATCTATCCTTATGATCGCTACCTGGGTCCAAGGATTTGATCTGGACAGGACCTCTTTTGTTTCCTTTCTTTTGAGGTGCGTGTCTTCCCCCATGTCAATGTCATCTCCTGAACCATCCGCGTCCTTTCTAGGATCCTTTCTTTGAGCCCAGAGAGCCCATCCACGTCCTGGGCCTGAATCTTCTATCTCCACAGACTCCTTTGCTTTTTTGTTCTCTTTTTCCTTACTGGACCTCCTTGGGCCTTCAAATCTCCTTTTCCATCTTATTGGGCCGAATTTCCCTTCCTTTAAGGCCCAAATCCTCAATTACATTTTGGCCTCAACACCCTATCTTTCACTTAATTATGACTCCTTGTTTAAAAGAAAGAAAAAAAAAAAAAAAATTGGCTTCAAGTATAGTCTAATAATAATTGCATTTTTGTAGTGCCTATGTTGTGAACTTGTGATTAGAATTATATCGCACTTTTCCACAGTTCCACTATAAAAAATGATGTCTCTTTTTCCTTAAATGTCAAATAATATATACTTTTATAGCAAGAAATTAATTCTTTCGATTCATCTTTCATTTTTAAATATTTAAGACTCTTCTTTGAGAAACAAAAAAATATATATATTTAAGACTCTTAAGAAGTAGCTGAAGTTGGTTTTAATTAGGTCACGCAATAATTTAGAATTTATAACAAAAATATATAGGAAGTGTATAAAGGATTGATCTTGAGCCAGTATAGAGAATCTTGAGATATTATAAATGAATTTTTTAAGAGAACTTCCCCAACCACTAAGATATTTAAAGTGATTCTGCTAAACTTAGTTTACTAAATATATATTTTCCTAGTAGTCTAGCAACTTTGAATTGACCATTTGACATTTTTTTTTATTAATGATAAAAAAAAACCATTTAAAGCCTTAATAAAAAAATAAAAAAGGTTTCATCAAAAAAACAAAAAATTAAATAGATTTGATTGTAAAAAAAAAATGTAATTAAGTATTAAATTCTTTGATTCTTTCATTTTTAAAAAAAAAAAAAACAGATCGATTATTCCCTTATAAAAAATTGATTATTTCTTTATAAAAATAATATGCTAACACAAGCTCATGGGTAGCCCATTAGGCCCAACCCAGTACCCCAGCTTGTTAAAGACAAAATGGGCATTGCCCATAGACAGGGTTATAAGTTGGAGTTTTCTCTTTCGGCCCAACTTGAGCCGGCCCATTAACTAGTTAATAGCCCATTGTGCCCATAGACCAAGTAAAAATGGGCTGGCCCATTGACAACCCTTAACGCTACGACTAGTGCTAATATTCCCACTTCTTTCTTCTTCTTCTTCTTCTTTTTTTTCACTCTCTCACACGCATATTCAAGACTCTCTCTATCTCTCTTCTTATTTTTTTTTCTTTCTTCACTTTCTCAGTTTCTCTCACATGCAAACACAGGCTCTCTCGTTAGTTCGCATTTTGCATCTCCCCAATTCTTCTAATCGAAGTATTGACTCTCTCACTCAGACTCTTTCAAGGCTAGTTGTTTTCCATCTTTGCGATTCTTTAGGGTTTAATTTCATATATTCATTTATTGATTTATTAATTTAGGGTTTGATTTAGGGTTAGTTTCATATATTGATATTAACTTTCATATATCAACTCTGTCTAATCGAAGTATTGACTCTCTCACTCAGACTCTTTTAAGGTTAGTTGTTTTCCATCCTTGCAATTCTTTAGGGTTTAATTTCATATATTGATATTAATTTAGGGTTTAATTTAGGAATTACTTTCATATATCAACTTTGTCTAATTAAAGTATTGACTCTCTCCCTCAGACTCTTTCAAGGTTAGTTGTTTTCCATCTTTGCAATTCTTTAGGGTTTAATTTCATATATTGATTTATTAATTTAGGGTTTGATTTAGGGTTAATTTCATATATTGGTATTAATTTAGGGTTAATTTAATATATTGGTATTAATTTAGGGTTAATTTTATATATTGGTACTAATTTATGGTTAATTTCATATATTAATATTAATTTAGGGTTTAAATTTCATACATGAATAACCACTTTATTGGATTGGTTGTCTGCTTTGCAAAACCAAACATTTTTTTTTTATTCTTGTCCTTTTTATTCTTGATTGTTGACTTTGTACACTCCCGATGTACTAGGGTGTGTTTGGATACCGCTTATTTTACTGAAAACTAAAAACACTATAGCAAAATAATTTTTAAATGTGTAAATAGTGTCGTGGGACCCATTTTTAATGAAAGTTTTGTTGAAAAAAGAGGTTTGTGGGTCCCGTGAATAGTGCACTAGACCCACTGGAAAAACCACCACAACCACAAAACGCAAAAAAAAGGGAAACGCAGATGTAGACGCAGACGTGTTCCATTTTATTATTACCCAAACAGGTACTAGGTGTCCTTTTTTATATCAATAAAGATTATTACTTATAAAAAAAAAAAAAAAACTAAGAATGTGACTCTTTTTCTTGCAGTAAGAGAAGTCAACGCTCATTAAAGTGGTTATTCATGTGCATGCTCAATATCAAGTTATACACAAACACTTGATTAATGGGACTGAATTAGAGATGGGTTTCCACTTTCCAATATTTGTTTTATTCACACAAAATTACTTATCCAAGGAGCTGTGGTAAGTGAATTTGGTGAAAAATAGGCATGCATTATAGTACTTGACAGTTAAAGTTCCACTTCCTCTTGAACTTAGTTAGAGGGGAAAAAAAAAAAAAGAGATTGTTATTCCACTCAGCCAAAAAGAAAGAGTACAAGTAGAGTTACAAAACACCACTTGTTCAAGCCCTAGTAGCATTATATTATAGAAACATGGTGTTGAAGTTCGATGTAGAAGTTATTTACTTTTATTCCAATATATTGATTCATTCATAATGCAATTCATTGACTCATATATTGATTGTGGGTTTTGTTTTTTTTTTTTTTTTTTCTCTAATACTGAAAGTTACTGATTTCTCTAATTGAATTTTAGGGATATGACTATGGCAGATATGTCACTTGAATCGACCTTAGAAAAGGTAGATAGAAGCAGAGTTTTACTTGTTTGCATCTCGTTTCATGGCAGTGAAGCACCTCATTCGGTTTATGGAATTAAAGTGGGGGACTTATTGGTTTCAAATTGGGAGGCTTTGTCTAGAGTTGCAGATCTTGGAGGTGAAAATCTTCCATATTGGATGAATTCTGCTTTGTTTGGTCCAAAAATATTGGTTGCAAATGGATTCAAGGCATCTGGTTTGGAAGTAGAATTTAGCAAAGACATTTTTCCGTTTGATCCCTTTGATCCTGCAAATGGATTTGAGAGCCAAGACTATGTTGCTGTTAAAAACTTCACAGCGGGATAGTCAAACCCTATATTGGTGTAAGTCAAGGGGAAATTATATGCACTTGCTGGATTGCCATTTGAGCCTTTTGATAATCTTCCCCAACCTTCATTTGAGGTATATGATCCTGCAATTCAGGACTGGTCCCCCCTCCCTCCCCCACCTTTTTTCATTTCTATATATCACCCTTTCGACTTCTATGGCTCCTCATCATCACCTCCCACATATTACCCTTTTGACTCCTCTGGCTCCTCATCATCACCTTCCTCATAATCACCTTTTACATCACATCACCTTCGTCATCATCACCTTTTGTTTGTATCAGAAGAGGGTTCATTTCCTTTAACAATGCAGTTAGGGAATCTACGATCTCTTTCTTTGGCCTTTTTTCCAAAGCATATGCATTTGACATTGCCACCAAGGAATGGATGGCCAGTATTGCCTTTATGAGGATGCCACTTCCATTCAATGGGATAAGAATCAATCAATCAATCAATATATATATATATATATATATATATATATATATATATATATATATATATATATATATAAAAGCAGAGACCTCATGTTAGAGAGTACGAGATTATGCCACGTGGAGCATTCCTTGAAGTTCTCTTTATGTAGGGTTCTAAATTAACAAAGTTTGCATTTATATCAAAGTATTAGTTCATTAAATTAGCCAATAGAGTAAATGCTTATATCATTAATTATTTATATAAAATGAATTTATATGATAATTTTTACAAATTCTATATAAGAGATCATTTTTAGTTGGAATAATAATAATAAATTTAGAATATGACATTCTTACTCATTATTAGTTTCTTTGACAACAATTGGCACAAGAGCCATAAAAAATTAAATATTTGTGAATTCACAAAATAAATCTTAGTCTTTTAAATTTCCTAACTCCTTTCAGTCACATGTAATATATAGTGTGTTATATCATTAATTATTTATATAAAATGAATTTATATGATAATTTTTACAAATTCTATATAAGAGATCATTTTTAGTTGGAATAATAATAATAAATTTAGAATATGACATTCTTACTCATTATTAGTTGCTTTGACAACAATTGGCACAAGAGCCATAAAAAATTAAATATTTGTGAATTCACAAAATAAATCTTAGTCCTTTAAATTTCCTAACTCCTTTCAGTCACATGTAATATATAGTGTGTGTTTTAATATAATTTTTCTACAATTTATACGAGATACAATGATTGAAGGATATATGCATTTTTTTAGAGGCATGAAACATGTATATCTACATTAACCACTATATCATGCAATTTTCAATTTGTGAACACATATATATAGTGTGATTTCTATTTTGTCTATAAAATAACTAAAGATTACAATTTTTACAGTGAAATTTATTCAAAAATTTTTTTATTCATCAATAGTTTGGGGATATGAATCATGAATGTCTCTATTGGAAATTGAGGTGCCAACCAATTAACCTACAAAATTCTTGGCAAACTTATTGAAATATTGGAGAAAACTAACAATAAGTTGCACCGCACATCATGCGGGAATTTAGCTAGTTATGATAACAGTCAGTACATCCAGTAATTACATTGTCATTGGGTTCGAAGAAGAAAATCATCAACTGTGTGCTTTCTTCCAGCATTATGCATCGGGTTTCATGAATTCAGTTGCTCTGCCTATTGCAATTCCCCCCATCTTTTGCAAGTCCCGTCCAAATTTTGTTCATCTAGGAGACAACAAAAAAAGAACTGTTCCAAATTTTCTTTGCGACTTTTAAAGTTTCAAAACCTAATCAGAAATATATATTCTAGAAGGAGAACTTGTGGGTGGATTACGACAGCATTTCTTTTTATATAAATTTTTTTTTATAGAATCGTTGATAACCTAGATTTCACAGAACACCCATTTTATGAAAGAATAGAAAATAGTGAAACATTCATCATCACTAAAGTCCTTGTTTCTAATGTTTTACCTTCGACTTAAACTCAGAAAACCCCAACATGGTCGTGAAATGCACTGGTTCATATATTTTGTGATATTGAAGTTGCAACAGTGATCTTATGTGATATTGAAGTTATCTTCTATGATATTGAAGTTGCAACAGTGATCTTCTGTGATATTGAAGTTGCAACAGTGATGTTGTTAGTATGCTACATATATAGTCAATTTTATTCTCACTTTTTCCACTCTTCACATTTTTTGACAATGAAACAACAAAGTTCTATGCATTTCACATCTCCTGAATGACTTTGTGGCTATAGATGATAGCTTACTGGATTTGTTTGTGTTCTTTTCTTGTATGATTTGTTGCATTCAACTTTCTGTCTGGTCAAATAGAGGATCAGTGAGTAGAAAGTTTGAAATTAGTTTGTACTTCTTCCTGCATTATGCATCAGGTTTCATGCATTCAGTTGCTTGGCCTATTGCAATTCCCCCCATCTTTTGTGGGTCCTGTCCAAATTTTGTTTATCTAGGAGATAGCAGATAAAGCACTGTTCCAAATTTTCTTTGCGACTTTTAAAATTTCAAAACCTAATCGGAAATATATATTCTAGATGGAGAACTTGTGGGTGGATTACGACAGCATTTCTTTTTATATAAATTTTTTTATAGAATCGTTGATAACCCAGATTTCACAGAACACCCATTTTATGAAAGAATAGAAAATCGTGAAACATTCATCATCACTAAAGGCCTTGTTTCACACTTTTTTACCTTCGACTTAAACTCAAACAACCCAAACATGGACCTGAAATGCACTGGTTCATATCTTCTGTGATATTGAAGTAGCAGCAGTGATCTTCTGTGATATTGAAGTTGCAACAGTGATCCTCAATGATATTGAAGTTGCAACAGTGATCTTATAGTTGAAGTTACAATAGTGATGTCGTTAGTATGCTACATATATAGTCCATTCTATATTAGATAATTTTATTCTCACTTTTTCCACTCTTCACATTTTTGGACAATGAAACAACAAAGTTCTACGCATTTTACACCTCCTGAATGACTTTGTGGCTGTAGAAGATAGATTACAGGATTTGTTTGTGTTCTTGTCTTGTTTGATTTGTTGTATTCAACTTTCTATCTAGTCAAATAGAGGACCAGTGAGTAGAAAGTTTTAAATTAGTTTGTACTACTTCCTGCATTATGCATCGAGTTTCATGCATTCAGTTGCTCTGCCTATTGCAATTCCCCCCATCTTTTGCAGGTCCCGTCCAAATTTTGTTCATCTAGGAGACAGCAGATAAAGCACTGTTCCAAATTTTCTTTGCAACTATTAAAGTTCCAAAACCTAATTGGAAATATATATTCTAGAAGGACAACTTGTGGGTGGATTACGACAACAATTCTTTTTATATAAATATTTTTTATAGGATCGCTGATAACCCAAATTTCACAGAACACCCATTTTATGAAAGAATAGAAAATCGTGAAACATTCATCACCACTAAAGTCCTTTTTTCTCACGTTTTTACCTTCGACTTAAACTCAGACAACCCCAACATGGTCGTGAAATGCATTGGTTCATATCTTCTGTGATATTGAAGTTGCAACAGTGATCTTCTGTGATATTGAAGTTGCAACAATGATCCTTTGTGATATTGAAGTTGCAACAGTGATCTTATAGTTGAAGTTACAACAGTGATGTTGTTAGTATGCTACATATATAGTCAATTCTGTATTAGACAATTTTGTTCTCACTTTTTCCACTCTTCACATTTTTTGACAATGAAACAACAAAGTTCTATGCATTTTACACCTCCTGAATGACTTTGTGGCTGTAGATGATACATTACAGGATTTGTTTGTGTTCTTGTCTTGTTTGATTTGTTGTATTCAACTTTCTGTCTGGTCAAATAGAGGATCAGTTAGTAGAAAGTTTGAAATTAGTTTGTACTTCTTCCTGCATTATGCATCAGGTTTCATGCATTCAGTTGCTCTGCCTATTGCAATTCCCCCAATCTTTTGCAGGTCCCGTCCAAATTTTGTTCATCTAGGAGACAACAGATAAAGCACTGTTCCAAATTTTCTTCGCGACTTTTAAAATTTCAAAACCTAATCGGAAATATATATTCTAGATGGAGAACTTGTGGGTGGATTACGACAGCATTTCTTCTTATATAAATTTTTTTATAGAATCGTTGATAACCTAGATTTCACAGAACACCCATTTTATGAAAGAATAGAAAATCGTGAAACATTCATCATCACCAAAGTCCTTGTTTCGCACTTTTTTACCTTCGACTTAAACTCAGACAACCCAAACATGGACCTGAAATGCACTGGTTCATATCTTCTGTGATATTGAAGTTGCAACAGTGATCTTCTGTAATATTGAAGTTATCTTCTGTGATATTGAAGTTGCAACAATGATCCTCAGTGATATTGAAGTTGCAACAGTGATCTTATAGTTGAAGTTACAACAGTGATGTTGTTAGTATGCTACATATATAGTCAATTTTGTATTAGACAATTTTGTTCTCACTTTTTCCACTCTTCACATTTTTTGACAATGAAACAACAAAGTTCTATGCATTTTACACCTCCTGAATGACTTTGTGGCTGTAGATGATAGCTTACTGGATTTGTTTGTGTTCTTGTCTTGTTTGATTTGTTGAATTCAACTTTTTGTCTGGTCAAATAGAGGATTAGCTAGTAGAAAGTTTGAAATTAGTTTGTACTTCTTCCTGCATTATGCATTGGGTTTCATGCATTCAATTGCTCTGCCTATTGCAATTCCCCCCATCTTTTGCGGGTCTCATCCAAATGTTGTTCATCTAGGAGACAACAGATAAAGCATTGTTTCAAATTTTCTTTTCGACTTTTAAAGTTTCAAAACCTAATCGGAAATATATATTCTTGAAGGAGAACTTGTGGGTGTATTATGACAGCATTTCTATTTATATAATTTTTTTTTTTTATAGAATCATTGATAACCCAGATTTCACAGAACACCCATTTTATGAAAGAATAGAAAATTGTGAAACATTCATCATCTCTAAAGTCCTTGTTTCTCACGTTTTCGCCTTTGACTTAAACTTTGACAACCCCAACACGGTCGTGAAATGCACTGGTTCATATCTTCTGTGATATTGAAGTTGCAAAAGTGATTTTATAGTTGAAGTTACAGCAGTGATCTTGTTAGTATGCTACATATATAGTCAACAATGATCTTCTGTGATATTAAAGTTGCAATAGTGATCTTATAGTTGAAGTTACAACAGTGATCTTGTTAGTGTGCTACATATATAGTCAATTATGTATTAGACAATTTTATTCTCACTTTTTACACTCTTCACATTTTTTTACAATGAAACAACAAAGTTCTATGCATTTTACACCTCCTGAATGACTTTGTGGCTGTAGATGATCGCTTACTGGATTTGTTTGTGTTCTTGTCTTGTTTGATTTGTTGTATTCAACTTTCTATCGGGTCAAATAGAGGATAAGTTAGTAGAAAGTATGAAATTAATTTGTACTTCTTCCTGCATTATGCATCGGGTTTCATGCATTCAGTTGCTCTACCTATTGCAATTCCCCCCCATATTTTGCAGGTCTTGTCCAAATTTTGTTCATCTAGGAGACAGTAGATAAAGTACTGTTCCAAATTTTCTTTGCGACTTTTAAAGTTTCAAGACCTAATCGGAAATATATATTCCAGAAGGAGAACTTGTGGGTGGATTAAGACAGCATTTCTTTTTATATAAATTTTTTTTATTAAACCGCTGATAACCTAGATTTCACAGAACACCCATTATATGAAAGAATAGAAAATTGTGAAACATTCATCGTCACTAAAGTCCTTGTTTCTCACATTTTTATCTTCGACTTAAACTCAGACAACCCAAACATGGTCGTGAACTACACTAGTTCATATCTTCTATGATATTGAAGTTGCAACAATGATCTTATTGTTGAAGTTACAATAGTGGTCTTGTTAGTATGCTACATATATAGTCAACAGTGATCTTCTGTGATATTGAAGTTGCAACGGTGATCTTATAGTTGAAGAGCATTTGGGGTGCTAAGGTGCCTTAGAAAGTTGCTTCTTCTTCTTCTTCTTCTTTTTCCTTTTTTCTTTTTTTTTTCCCCCTGTTTTACTTTCTGTTACATTGGGCAAAACACCGAGGGTCGTTAGTGGACAATCTTTGAAGATTTGTAGTTGAAATTAGATAGAGATTAGATAGACAATATTTTTAGTTTTTTGTATTTATTTTATAAGAAATTGGATAGTTGTAGACTCTTATTTGGATAAGGGTTAGATTTGAAATTAGATAGAGATTGGTATTTGAGTTCAATTAGAATTATTTTCTATTAGTTGTTATTTATTTAATTAATTTTGATACAAGATAGAAATTTGAGGATTGCTAGACTAATACAGAGAACTATTATTTATTTGTTTCATCTGATTTATGTCAATTTTTGATTGGTTGGGTCTTTGTATCCGATTTGATCAAACTTTTGATTTGATTTTTGGAATTTTCTAATTCTTCAGATAATCTTTGGATGCAGCAATAAAGGTTTTGTGAGAGGAGTAAATGAGTAAGGCTTCTGTCCAGTGCTCTAGTGTACTGGACGTGCCACATTGTGCTGCAATCTGTGCAGTAGAGCACTTGATGTAAGTCAAACTCTTATAAGAGCTATATTGATATGTACCTATCCATTCAAGAAAACCCTTTTTTTTCCCCCAACTGCTCAAAGTTGTTATCAAATTGTAGCACACTCTTTTCTAATAATCCTCAATTTTTTTATTAGTAAATGTGTTTGGTAAATTAGGTAGAATGGTACTCTTTTCTGGTAATCCTAAAGAAGATAAATTGCTTATTAAAAAATCCTGAGGAAGGCAAATTAAGATGGAGGGCAAAACAAAAAGTTGATAACAATAATGAGAATGATACTACAAAATGTTAATTAACTTGATTCGCTATCTTCTACTTTAGAACTCCAATGTGATCTGTCCCAGTTGATTTTATGGAATTGTAGTCGATTCGAGATGACTAATCACTAATCTCCAAGAACGAGGAAAGAAATGGAATTTTCGGTTTAGTTTTCTGTTGCCTCCTATTTTTAATTACTCACTTTAAATACATACAAAGTAACAAGGACAGATAACAATGAGTCAAAGACAATTATTCTCAGTTTCTCAAAAAAAAGACAATTATTCTCCCTTAGCCGAAACTAGATAATAACTATAAGACTATCACACCTATCCTTCTAAATAATAATAGCAATCTAATAACAAACGATGATAACAAAAGATAGAAAGCAATCTAATCTCCTAGTCACACGCAACTGAAGGAGTCCTTTATTGAACTAAATCCTTGGAGGCAATCTTAACACAATGATACAAGGAAAGGAAAAAGAGTAAAACTAACTTTATTCCTTGTCCTCTGATTTAGAGATTTAGAACTTCAATGACTCCCATAAGCATCTTGTCTGAACTCCCACCAGTACCTCTAGCCTACCTGGCCTCTTCCCCAACCTTCCTGGCTCTATCTCTCAATTTCTCATTTTTCAACAGTTCCCCAATCTTTCTTTCAATCTCTTCCCCCTTCACCAACAGCTCCACACCCCAACCCCAATCCCTTGCCCATATCCCCAACCCTGCATTCGCCACAGCTTCTGCATTTACCCTTTGGTCCCCATGTTGTCGCCATGCAAGCAAAGGCATTCCTCTTGAAGCTGCTTCCATTACTGAGTTCCACCCACAGTGATTTATGAACCCTCCAGTGGCTGGATGTGCTAAAATCTCTTGCTGGTTCACCCATCCCTTTACTACAATTCTGAACTGCCAAGTAGGTCTTCCAGCTCTTGGTTATCTTCTTTATCGACTTTACTGCTCTTGATTACCCACAGGAATCTACACCCATTTCTCTCAAGCCCATCTGCCAGTTCTCTTATTTGATCTTTTGACATGGCTGTTCTGCTTCCAAAGCTCACATAAACTACAGATTCTTCTGGTTGGTTGTCTAGCCATGGCAGGCTCTGGAATTGATCCTTACTAAGCTCATAAGGTTCGAACGGTCCCATTGGAAGGATTGGTACGGGATTGGACAAAGTCTTGCCACTCTTGACGACAGCAAGAGTTTCTGGTTCAAACCAGTCAAATGTGTTTATTATGATTCCTTTTGCTTCTGAGAAGGCTGGAGCATTTGAAACTATAAGTGCTGTAAAGAGATGATTTGGGTCAAAGAATGGTGTAGGAATGCTTAATATGGACAGAGGGGTCAGTCCTGGGATATTGACTTCGAAAGAACTGCTACTAAGTTAAGCAGGCTCTGAAGTAAGTATTGGAAGATACGCCATAAGAGAAAAAAATTTGACTGAGGTGGCGGAGACAATATAGTTGGTAATAGCAAGATCAGCAGCAACTTGTGTGATACTAGAAGGTAAAGAGAAGTCAGAAAAGATGGCAGAGAAAGATGGAGATGCAGATGATAACAAAGGATAGAGAAGATGGACATGGCGGCTGATGGCTGCAAATTGGAGAAAGAAAGGGTCATCAGTGGTGGAATTGGAGTGGTGGGAGGGAGTGATTTGGTAGTTGATACTTGATATGCTTAAGTTGTGGATGGGTGGAAAGGAACAAGGAAGTGTAAGTGGATTCTGTAGAGTGACCATACAGTTATTGGATAACAGCATGGAAGCAATCCTGAGGAAGGGGGTCAAGTGACCCATTCCAGCACTTGAAAAGAGAGCTATGTGGGAGGAGCTTGGGAACCAATGTTGTCAGCCATTGTTGGTGGTAAAGAGGTTTGTCTGTAGATTGACTCCCAGTCCTTGCCTTGGATGATAAAGTTGACTTTTGTTAACTAGAAGTCGAGTAGTATATTTTATATAGCTTTATGATTTTGGATTGGTGGTAGGGATATATATGAGTATTGAGTAGATAGATAGATTTCTTGGTGAAGCATATGCTTCATGTGAAACAATCTTAACCAAACGCTTAGTCTTCACCAACTAGTGAAGACGCAGTGGCCAACGTTGTCTCAGAAGTCACTGACTTTTGGGCTTTAAGTTATTACTTGTAAGTTGTAATGCAGAGTGCAAAAAATGATTAGTTGTTTCTTGAATTGTTTACTGACTTATTTGCCTTCGACTCTACTACATGCTTATTAAAATTAAGATACATAGTAAAGTAAATAGGTACATTTTGTATTATATAGGAATTGATGCAAGACTCTCTTGACTATCAGTTTGTATAAGAATTGTTGTTGAGAATGCAGGAAAGAGAGAGAAGAGAAATAAAAAGTGGAATTAAGAATTAAGTGGGTTTGACTATCATTGGTGATGACATTTTTATTATATGAATTGTGTTTTGCAACGAACGTACTCATCTTTCAAAAAAATAAAAAATAGTAAACTATATAATCAATCCTTAATCTTTACACAATATCTCAATTTAATCCTTAACGTTTCAAATGTGTCAATTTGGTCTCTAACCTTTTAGTATTGTGTCAAAATTGTCTTAACCATTAAGTGATGGATGGAAAATGTTGATGTGACTAATGGTCAAAATAAAATATTATTTTTTGCCACATAGACTGCCACATGTATTGTCACGTTAACATAAACTTAAAAAAAACTAGCACTATATGTCCTTCATTTTTCATTTTCTTTTTTCCTTTCATGTTCTTTTGCCTTACTTTCTTGGGAAATAAACAAGATTATAAACCCATAATTGAAAAATTCAACTTCATTTTCCTGCATTTTCCCATAAATCAAACAAGGGAAAAGCAATATTAATGAAAAAGCAAAGATTGCGAAACTAACAACATACCCATTTCTGAAAGAAACTTCAAATACACAATATTTATGTTGATTACAGAAATTTAAAGGCCCTCCACAAAGTCCACTATTATTTTCATAGCTCACAGGCGTAATTGTATTGATTCTAACAAGGTCTAATACTAGGCCTAACAACAAATTGTTAGCAACACTAAAGAATTTTATGGACTATTTTGATCTTTGGGTGGGATTGGGATTTAAGAAGAAATATAAAATGATGCTAACAAGCATGGCACTTTGACAGCATGTAGGAAGAGCAAGGGTAAAAGATTTGATCATTGATTGAGATTAATTAAAGAAGAGAAAATTTTGATTCCAATAAGCACGATAGTGTCGACGGCAAGCAAGAAAAACAAGGAAATTGGGTGAGTGGCTTAAGCTTCAAAGTTTTGTTTTTCCCTGGTTTGGTTGCTAAGAAGATGCAAGGAAATTGTAGTTTAATTTTTCAATTCTGGGTTTATAGTCCTGTTTGTTTCCCAAGAAAGCAAAGCAAAAGAAAATGAAAGGAGAAAAAATATATATATTTGAAGGACATGTGGCACTAGTTTTTTTTAAAGTTTATGCTAACGTAACAATACATGTGATAGTTTATGTGACAAAAAAAAATGTTTTATATTGACCGTTAGCCATTTTAACATTTTCCATCAATCCTTTAACATTTGAGACCATTTTGACATAAGACCAAAAGGTTAGGGACTAAATCGGCCCATTTGAAACGTGGAGGATTAAATTAAGATATAGTGTAAAGCTTAAGGACTAATTATGTAATTTACCTAATAAAAAAACCTATTCATCAGATCTACAATAAGTTTGAGCTTCTTAATTTATTGAAATTAAAAAGTGAAAAAAGTAAAATAATCATACAATTTATCTTATTGAAAAAGGATTGATAATGAATTTTCAAATTCAATCCAGACTCTCCTGCAACAAAAGAAAATGAAAAGAATTAAAAATTCGTAGTCATTGACTACTCTGCATGCAAGAATTAATAGGGTCACATGAACATGATGAGCAGATTGGAAAGAAAAGAAATGTTTGCTGAAAAAAAGAGGAAATAAAATAAATAAAAGAGTCTGTGAGCGTGTCATCCAAAACGCTATCCGTTTAGTGCTGCCAATTGCTTTCCAAAACGAAACCCCTCACTCACATGGTTTTTTCTGCTTCATCTACTCTGTGTCTCTCTCTGTAACTTCTTTCTTGGCGCCAAATTCTTCAGACTCTCTGTCTGTGTGTGTGTGTGTGTGTGTGTGTGAGAGAGAGAGAGAGAGAGAGCAATAATAAGCAAAATAAGTAGAATAATAAGAAATGAGCATAAGCCTCCTAGTCCGTACATCACTGAGTTCGCTCCGACTCCGAAACTCCTCTATCTCCAGTCTGTCCATGTCGTCTCTTCCGATTCCAAAAGGTAAGCAAGTTTATCATGTTTTCTTTAGGAATTGATTGTTTTTGTGCTTATCATATTACTAACCTTTTTTCTCATTTCTTCTTAAACCATATAAAAAGACATGTTTTTATGTCACTTGGTGGGTTCTGTTCTCATTTCTTCTTTTTCATTTGTGTTGATAATGGTTGCAATTATTTTGTCATGGTACATTTAATTATTGAATATTTTGATGATCCAAAACAACTTTATCTCTTTGCCAACAACACCTTCATTCTTGTTGCGGGTGTAGAGATAACCACCATGTTAGCATGGGTGCGGAGAAATGGTTGGACATTGAAATTTGGAGCTCCATCCATGAATGCTTTGAAGTTCTTAAGTCCCGTGGTTATCGAATACAGTGCTTTGAATAATTACAATCAGGTACTGAAATCTGAGCCCATCTTGTGTTTGGCTGACTCTTTGGTCTGTGTGTGCTTAGGTATCCATTTACAACAAGGATTGGTCACACCCAACTGCGATAGTTGTTGGAAATGAGAACAGGTGATTAACTTCTGTTGCAGCAATTGTTTCCTCTATTTGAAACTACAAATCAACGTCATGGATTCAAACTCACTAGTACTAACTTAGCAATCCAAAAAAATAAGTATTTTTTTAAAGACATCTGACATAGGACAGATTGGGGATTCTGTTTATGGTGCGGTTACCATAAATTGAGGATTTATAGTTTAGAGTTTTGAAAATAAAGGTTAGGGGTTCAAAGAATGACTAGGGTTTTGACAGGAAAAGAAACAAGTTTGACTTAAGGTTGTACGAGGTATGAAAAAATTGAGATTGATTCTGTCCACCGGTTATGAATAATATGCATGAATAGGAGAATAAATAGCTTGTTTGAAACTGAAATTGAGACTGGCTTTATTCATAGATTGTTAACAGTCATGTGGATAGTGTGTGTGGGCAGTACAGTACTATAAATAGTATAGCAAACAATGCTTGTGCATGAAAAAAGAAGAATAAGAAAAAATGGACTTATTTTTTAACCAAGAATGCTTCTTACTTGGCAACTCCAAGGGGTAGCACAATTGATTGGGAACCGCACCTCATGAGACTGGGGTCACTAGTTCCAATCTCCCTTTCTCCTTCCTTTTGGGGCCAAAATTTACTTATAAAAAAAACACAATGAATGCTTCTTACATGGCTTTACCTTACTCTTAGGCTTCCAAAGAGGATTTTTCTTCTCTAGCCGTGCAATTGTTTGACCATTACCCCTCTTTTCTTTGATATATATTCAGAGTTTTTGATAATCTCTATTCTCATTGAATTAATGTGACAAGTCCTACAGATACATTTTAGTGACGGGCTTCTATGTTGTGCACAAGAAAGATAGCCTACATCATATTAATTTTTAAGTCTGCTTGGGAGTATCGAAGGCACCGTGGAAAAGTAAGAACACTTCTAAGAACACTTCTAGGGGGCCAGAAAACAACTTTTTGTTGCTCTTTGGGACCACGATTTAACTTTCCTGTGCATAGTACTTGGAAAATTCTTTGGATCTTTTGTGATATTTTTTCCTAATGGGCGCGTCCTAAACTATTGTAAGTGCGATATTTTCCTCAAATTGAGAAGTTAATTAACTGCAAACTTTTTTTAAAATCTTTGCTTCTTATGTCATGTCACTACTATTTAAGCATGATGAGTTAAGGAAAAAGAAATCAACATTGAGATCAGTGTCTACGACATTTTTTTGCAACCATCTCGATGCCTTAGAACATGGTTAATTAATTTTTTCCTGGATGTAGCCTTATATACATCATTAAGTTCAATAAATTAGTTGATTCTCAAAGGTTCAGTAATTTAGTCTTCTTGTGAGGTCCATTCTGTGAAATAATTGCTACCAAAGGCCAAGCTTCAAAACATGGTTATATACATAATACATTTCGAAGTACAAAAAAAAACAAAACTAGCATTGCTTTGGGTTTTTTGTCTATTGATCTCATTCAAAAGAAAGGTGTTAACTGCAATTATAGCAGTTGGAAAATCAATTGTGGAGGAAAATCAATTGTGGAGCAATAAGTTATTTAATGAATTTTTTATCGAAATTCACATGCTTGGCAGTGGAAGGTTTTAACACAAAGTGAAAGAGTAAAAACAAAGGTAGATTAAAAGCAAAAAAGGAGGGAGATTAAAAAGAATGAGGTTGGTCTAAAAAACTATTATAGTTTAAGTTTTTGGGTTGGTCTTACCTTATGATATTTTAATTTTTAACGGAACTGCATAAAGACAAGAATCTCCAAATAGTCTTAGAAAAATGGTCTTCATGATACCTGTTGAACTTACTTACCAAGCAAGAAGACACTATAGATAGATGACATAAATTATATATATATATATATATATATATATATATATATATATATATATATTTTAGTGTTTGTGTATTTGCATGTGAGTGTTTGTGTTCATTTATCAAAAGATTAAATAAAAAAAAATAAAAAAAGGTCTTGGTGTTCAATGATGTGGACACCTGTCACCGCTTTCATTATTATTTTACCCACTAGTTGCTCACAAGTTACCTGTTAATTTACTTTTTTTTACGCTGGATTATTTTTTCAAGTGTTTCTAACTTTTAATTATATATAAAATGAAAAGGCTATGCTAAAATATTCTTTATATTTTGATTTGGTTGTGTACGTTGTTCATATTTTCTACCAGTTGATTACAGAATATCTTTTAAATTGCAAGTTCAACAGCTATAAAATGAAAAGGCTATGCTAAAATATTTTTTATATTTTCTTTTGGTTGTGTAGGTTGTTCATATTTTTTACTAGTTGATTACGGATTATTTGTTAAATTGCAAGTTCAACAGCTGGATTGTTTCGTAAAGTATGTCCAACTCTCAATTAATGAAATGACTACTATAAAATTGAGATTATATTATCTTTTGGTGTGCTAAAATAATTTTTATATTATCTTTTGGTTTCTACCAAATTATAAAGGATTATCTATTAAATTGCAAGTTCACACAAGCTGGAATATTTCTTCAGGTCTCTCTAAAATGAAATGCTTTGCTAAAATAGTCCTCATATTAATCCTTAGAACATGGTTAATTAATTATTTCCTGGATGTAGCCTTATGTACATCATTAATTTCAATAATTTAGTTGATTCTCAAAAAAGTTCAGTAATTTAGTCTCCTTGTGAGGTCCATTCTGTGAAATAATTGCTATCAAAGGCCAAGCTTCAAAACATGATTATATACATAATACATTTCAAATAACAAAAAAATAAAACTAGTATTGCTCTTGGTTTTTTGTCTATTGATCTCATTCAAAATGAAGGTGTTAACTGCAATTATAACAGTTAAAAAATCAATTGTGGATCAATAAGTTATTTAATGAATTTTTGACCGAAATTCACATGCTTGCAGTGGAAGGTTTTAACACAAAGTGAAAGAGTAAAAACAGAGGTTGATTAAAATCAAAAATTTATCATGCATAACGCACGGATCCTCATTTAGTTTGAATAAAGATGGTGTATATAGTGGATCTCAAGATTTAGGTTTTTAATTTTTTTTTAATTAAAAAAAAATACTTCCACAAATAAGTTAAGGGCATAGAAAAAATGTTAATAAATTAACGGAGATTAACTTTTTAAACGAGACCTAATTTTAAGCCAACAAATAATTTAGTACGAAGGGTATATTAAAGGAGAGTACATTTATTCGTACCACACCAAAAGTGGCAACCAATACCAATAGAACTTAGGGTGAGTTTGGTTGGGCTTTTTAAAAAAGTGCATAATGAAAAAGTTGAGTTTTGAAAAAGTGCATAATGAAAAAGTGATTTTTCAAAAAGCTGAGTGTTTGGTAAAATTTGTTAAAAGTCGCTTTTGAAAAGTGAGTGTTTAGCTAAAACTATAAAAGTTGCGGTTGAGGACAAATTACCAAAAAGGACAATGTATATATAAGGGAGTTTATTTCATACTTATAATTCAACTACTTCATATACTTACTAAATAATAATAATAATAATAAATTTATATTATTGGTATTATTTTAATAATGTTTGGGCAATTATTCTTTTTTAGTGGCATAATTATTTGTTATTACCATTAATGACTTCTTATTAATATTAATTAAATCTAAACAATTTTCATCATCATGAAGCACAAAATGAAAATGTAAAAAGATGATAAAATATACACCAATAATCCAAGTTTAAATTGTGCTATATAAAAATGTAAAAAGATATAAAATACATACCAATAATCCAAATATAAATTGTACTACATGATATTATACCAAAAAAAAAATACAACTACTAATTATTACCCCCCCAAATAGAATTTGCAATGGAATCACGAAGAACCACCATTGCGGCAGATCCGTTAAAGTTCCCGAGTTTTGCTCATAATCGCTACATGCTTCACTATTACGTTCTCTTCTAGAAATTGAATCTTCATTGGCATTTATGAACTCCCTATCATCCCTATCATTTAGTCTAACAAAATTATGAAGAGACATAGCAGATACAATAAGTATTTGGATATGGAATGGAAAAGATGGCATGTTTCTAATAATTCTCCATTTATTCTTCCACACACCAAAAGTGCGCTCAATCACACATCGAAGAGATGAGTGAGCATGATTAAATTTTTCATGTCTAGTTCTAGGGCCTCCACCTCTCCTTCGAAAGTCCTAAAGATGGTATGATATCCCTTTGTATGGTGCCAAATAGCCTTGCATCATTGGGTATCCAGAATCAACTACATAATATTTCCCTAAACAAAGAAATTCAATTGTATTAAACACACACACAATATGTCATTATAATGAACAATTGATTAACCAATTACAAACCTGGTGGTGGGTGCGGAAAGTTGTTACTTTGTGTACGAATAGTATCAAGAAAAATGTGGGTGTCGTGTGCCGCACCTTCCCATCCAGGCAAAACAAATGTGAATAACATATCAAAGTCACATGCAGCCATCACATTTTGGGTTGGATATCCCTTTCTTCCAAAGTATGGAATGGACTTCTCGCAGGTACAATCGCTTATCACATGTGTGCCATCAATCGCACCGATGTAATCCTAATAAAAACATTAATAGTTTTCAGTTCCACATGCATTGTATTATCTTATAGACAATAACACTTATTCAAATATACAATAGTACACATACTTTGAAATTTGACCAATAAATTGGATGGTCTTGTATTTTGGTTGGAACTTCACTAAAAGTTGGATCCGAAGGCTTTACATATGCTTCTGCAAAGCGAGCACCTAACAGAGTGATCATCTTCTCAAAATGTCTACTTATGGTTTCACTCGAATGCTGAAATAATTCTTGAACCATTCGGTTACATGTTCCATGACCAAGTATCACTAAACAGATTGCCACTAACTCTTCTAACACTGTAATGAAAATTTCAAATATGTTTGCATTACACATATATTAGTCCAAAGCTAATACTAAATATCACATAACTTAGTTTAAAGTTAATACAACATAGCAAATACAACATAGCTAACTTAGTTTAAAGCTAATACAACATAGTTAATACCACATAAGGTTAGTCACTTCTGCTGCCTAGAAATTATTGCTTGTAGCCACTGCAGCTGTGACTCTGGGTCCTTAAAAGTTAGGAACATCTCCCTACGTGACTTTTTTAGAAAGATAATGGAAGCTTCAACCACAAACGCAAAATCCACTCCAGGAAGTGCTTTCACAATCGCCATTACATTATCACTTGAACTTGGTGACTCTCGAGAAGTACCTTCAGACCTATTCTGACATACAGTTATTAACTGACTAATACGATTGTCCAACATTGCAGCTCCTCCTATCTTCTTCTTTTTCTTTTGTGAGGGTATTGATTCACTAGCTCGCTTTTGTCCTGAACTACGTGATTGACTAGTATTTCCTTGCTGCAAACTACCAATGTCTAAACTCATGTCACATTGGTTATCCTTAAATTCGAGCTACCATCCGAATCACCAAAGCACCCTCTTTTTGGCATTGTTGGAGGTAATGTACCCGAAGAAGGGGTCCATGCGGCTACCCCGATTGCCGCAACATCCCTAAACATTATCTCAAGTTGTTCTAGATTCTGTGGACCTTTCTCTCGGAATTTTTTAGCTTTGGGTAATTCCTACAAAATGTAATTGTAATTTTACTCATATAAGAATAATATAAAAAAAAAACTATCTCCAACTAACTACATATTAATAAAATACTCAACTCACCTTCAACTTCAGGTTCCACCAACAATCAGGAGCAGCAATCGTTCCCTTCACTGAATCCCAACCTAAACCTGTGTCAAGATTCCTCAATTTTTCCCACACTCTCCAATCACCTTTTAATACATCTCACCTACTTTTTAATTGGTCCTTATCATAGTTTTGACCGGTCTCCTCACAAAATTTGGTCACCAAATTGAACCAACCTTCGGGACTAAAGGCAGCACCTTTTGTTCTATTCCCGGCTTGAATTTGTTCCACATAAAGGTTACAAAAAGTAGTTGTCCACGATGAAT
Source organism: Castanea sativa (assembly GCF_040712315.1). Taxonomy (NCBI): domain Eukaryota; kingdom Viridiplantae; phylum Streptophyta; class Magnoliopsida; order Fagales; family Fagaceae; genus Castanea; species Castanea sativa. Next base: position 64,826,694 of record NC_134013.1, on the reverse strand, counting down.
TAATATCCCAATCTGCTCTAGCCTTTTTTTCCCATCTATAAAGTTAACTAACCATAAGAAATGCAAAAAATAGAAGATTGTAAAAAATGCAAAAAACGCACAATCAATAACACAAAAAATAAGTTTACACGTAAATGAGTGAAAATAATTAAATATGTGTCAATTTGCTCAAGTAACAAGTTCATATTTTTTATTATGCAGTGCATTCCTAGAGTATATATGAAGTATATTATGCGGCATTTAGGCCGCCGTACAACGCCATTTCGATGGGTCATGCCCAAGAAGAGCGGCCAATGATGCTATTTGGCACGCCCTGAAGAAGAAGACAGTGATGCAGCATCTGCCGGGCATGCCCCCACCGATGCACTCGCTGCCGATGGGTTATGCCCGGCCAGAGCGCCGATGCCGCCGCCGCCGATAGGTCATGCCTGTTAACGGGCGATGCCCACGTAGCTCACAGGCTGTGCCGGGCATGATGGGGCATGCCCAGCAGCAGCAGCTGATGAGAGCACTATATAAACTTCAATGAGAGCACTATATGGCTACAATGAGAGCACTCTATAAACTTCATTTAACATTGAGTTTATTTAATTACTCATGAAAAGTTGTTCTTACTTCTTACTTTTACATTGATGTATGGTGTTTTAATGAAAAAAAAACCAAGTGATGTACGGGGTTGTTCTTACTTCAATTTACAACGATGCGGGCTAGCTGCGCTGATGGGGCATGCCCGAGCCGGCAGCCTGCTCGCATCACTTCGTCGTCGGCTGATGGGGCATGCCCCGACGATGCCAGTGATTCTTTCTCGGGCCGGCGCAGGCTGGAACCAAGTTAGCCAAACAACAATTTTTGGTAAAAGTAGATCAAATACACCTTGTTTGTTCAGATCTAAAAAAAATTTTCCCACACGTAACTTCACAATGATAATTCCCCTAAATGCAATACAAACCAACTCAAATATAACAAACTCAAAATAGAGTGACTAAACTGTTACCCAAACCCTCTTTTTCCCAGGCTATGAACAAAACATATGACACACTAAGCTAAGCACAGACACATGCAGAGTTTCATAAACATTAAAAAAAAAAAAAAACATCAATAAATCATAATATGGTTTCATTTTGGCCAAACAAACAAATGGGGCTTTATTTCAAAACCATTTGCAACAATTTCTAAATCTGAAACAAATGGGGCTTTATTTCATTTTGGCCAAACACACTATCAACTAAAGAACCGAAACAAACAAACAAAGTTAGATCAAATACACCCAATCAACAAACAAATTTCAAAACCCAATCAACTAAAGAACCAAATGGGTCATCATTAAATCTCCAAACCCTCAAAAACTCAAAAAGGTACAAATAAAGTTAGATCAAATATACCCTGTTTCAGATCTTAAAAAAAAAAAAAAAAAAATTCGGATCACTGTTGGTACCTGGTGGAATTTGGTAGCAGATCAGTCTTGCTTGGTGCTTTTTTGATCAAATGCGTACCTTCAAAAAGATTGTCTCAGATCAGAAAATTTTTTTTTTTTTAAATTACAGATCAGAGAAAACGAAGAAAGCAGAAGACGAAGAAGAAGAAGAGGACGAAGAAGAAGAGGAAGAAGAAAGCAGAAGAGGAAGAAGAAGAAGAAGTCACGGATGACTTACTACAGGGAGATCGGTAGCAGCACGGAGAAGGCAGAGCAGAGAAGAGATGAGAGGAATTACACAGAAATTTCAGCAAAACAGAGAGATGAGATGAGAGAGTGATTCGGTAATTTTAGGTCTCAGCTCAACGGATAGCTGAAAACGTTGATGCGCGTTTTGCTTATGGACCTCCAGACCACCATTTTAGAAATCAGCGTTTTTGCCTTTGCCTTAAAACGCAACTTTTATCTAAAAGTTGCGTTTAGGCTTCACCAAACGCCCAGTCACTGCCAACTTTATGTAAAAGCTGCGTTTTGGGTCCTAAAAGCCCAACCAAACGGGCAGTTACTCGGAAACTCCAGAAAAGATATACTTACTTGTTAAGCAAATTGGACGACTAGACAACGGTGAGTCAACTTGTAATTACTGGGAAACACAAGAAGCATAGATTATTATTCTTCTTTTTCTCTGCATCAAAGCTGAGAGAAGAACAAATATGATGAGCTTTGAGATCTAAATTGCTAGCTGTACAGCAGCTAGCTTCTTGATCATTCTCTTTGCACTTTCATTTGATTGAATGAAAATCTAATTCATCCAGGAAAAAATTGGTGTCCTGTTTTTTTGGGATAGTTGGGTAGATAGATCTAATATTGTTGTTCTTTCTTAATTGAGGTTCCAAAGATATGTCAGATCTTGCGAAAGGGGGTGTTGTGGGGGCAGCTTTTGGAGAGGTATTTGCTATTTTGCATGATGCAGTCAAGCATGTGATAGGCCAAATCAAGATGTTCAAACCCGAACTTGAACTCTTACAATCCACGCTAGATGGTGTAGAATCAACCGTCCGACAAATAGAAGAATTAAGAATAGCTCTTAATTTCCCAGAAAAGGAAACAAAGAGCTTGGTGGAACAAATGAAGAAGGGCAAGGATCTTGTTGACAAGTGCTCCAAAATCAAGCGTTGGAATTGGAAGTATTATGTAAAAGCCTATTTTTATTCGAAAAAGCTTTCGAAGCTGAACAGGGCTATTGAAAGGTTCTGTCGGGTTAATTTGATAACACAAATCGCAGAGACTGGGATGGAGACTTTGAGCCAGGTGAATCAGAACGCAAGGATTGGGTCGGAGACTTTGACCCAGATGAAAGAGAACGCAATGACTGGGATGGAGACTTTGGCCGTGGCGAATCAGAACAAAACGATTGGGTCGGAGACTTTGACCCAGGTGAAGCAGAACACAAGGACTGAGTTGGAGATAAAGGCCGAGGTAAACAAGAACACAACGATTGGGCGGGAGACTTTGGACGGTGTGAAACACAACACAATGATTGGGTTGGAGACAAAGGCCGAGGTGAGTCAGAACACGAGGATTGGAAAGGAGACGTTGACGGCGGTGAGGACTATGAGTCTTGCTTTGGAGAGTCAGAAATCGGACGTGAAGAAGAAATATGGGACACTGTCGTGTGCGGTTCCTAAACCCAGGGATTATATTGTTGGGTTTGATTTGCATTTGAAGGAGTTGAAGAGGAAGCTGCTGATGGAAGAGGTATCTGTGCTTATATTGACTGCTCTTGGTGGTTGTGGGAAGACCACATTGGTCAAAATGCTTGGTTGGGATAAGGAAATTATAGGTATTTTTTCTCTCTCTCTCTCTCTCTCTCTCTAATTAAACCTGTTGCCAACTAAAATATGTCTAGTAAATACAAAAAAAATTTCATTTTTGTTTTCCCAACTACTAAATCCATTGTGTTCGTAACATTTTTCTTTAAATAAACATGGGGCGATACTTTTATTTTAGTTATTTATAATGATAGCATGTGAATACCTTATAATACCAAAAGAAAATGGTTAGGTCATTTAAAAACAAAATACATAGAGAACTTTATTGATGAATCTTAAAATGTATCATTGCTTGATTATTCCATATAAAATAAAGTTTAGCTACAAAGTTAGTTGTAGCTTTAGGTTACAATCTTACTTAATAAAATAAATATTACTATATATTTTGAAAATCTAACTCTTAAATTGTATGATCTTTATGCTCTTAATATATATAATTTTAATGCACACTTTTGTGTCAATCGAATATTATTTATTATATGATTTATAAATTTATATTTTATACATAATTTAAACTAAAAAAAATTGCAATTTAAACAATTTATTGATGATATAGTCATTGATCTTTAATTCTCTAGAAATTTTGCAAGCAGATATAATCCAATGGTAGATTTTATCAAAATTTACATCCAATAAAAAAATATTGAGTAAAAATGTAGTTTTTTACTACAATCAATTTCGTAGCTAAACTTTGTCTATATGTATGTATGTGTTTAACCGTAATTGGAACAAATGGGAATACTTCATTCACACAGAAGATTCCAATTTATGCAAGTGAATTGAACTATGTTTTGAAACAAATATTTGTGCGATTAGGTAAGATATGGTAGGCCATTGCTAATCGTGCTCATTCTTTTGTTTTAGTCCTTTCTCAGACATGAACTACGCCTTGGTGGCAGCTTTCTAACTACGTTGTGTTTGGATAGGCATATATATGGACAGAATATTTTTTGTCAACGTTTCAAAAACTCCCGACTTGAAGGTCATTGTACAAAACCTATTTAATCATAATTGTTATGATTGCCCTGAGTTTCAAAGTAATGAAGATGCAATCAACCAGCTGGAGCAACTGCTGAATCAAATTGGAACAAAAGTTACAAAACCTATATTGTTGATCTTGGATGATGTGTGGCCCGAATCAGGATCCCTTATTGAGAAGTTCAAGTTTAATATTCCAAATTATAAGATTGTGGTGACTTCAAGACAAGCAATTTCAAGATTTGATTTTGGACTTAATTTAAATCCATTAGATCATAAAGCTGCAATGGAACTTCTTCGTCACTCAGCATCATTGCAAGATGGGAGCTCTTACATTCTAGAAGAATGTATGGAAAAGGTACTTTGTCAGCATATATATATGAAATATGGTTAATTTTGTTTGTACTTTTGGGTTAAGGTGTGCATATAACCAAAGATACACATTCTATTTTTGGGTTTATGGGTCCATATACCATATACCATATATACTTGCCAAAATCATGTTTTCATACTTGCAAATGCATTATATTTAAGCTTGTTTGTTTTGTTTCCGGAAAACCAATTGTCCCCAAAACCTTTTTTTTTTTTTTTTTTGAGAAAGAATTGTCCCCAAAACTTAAGTGAAGACAAGGGAAAAGAGAGATATATATATATATATATATATATATATATATATATATATATATAAATATATATATATATATATATATATAATCATACAAACATCATTTTCATATTTTTGAACAAATGGTGGTTTAGAGTTTAGAGACAAAACAGTCTTGGCCAATATTACCCTTGTAACCAATGGACATAACAAAATGGGTAAGAATTGCTTACTCAAAAAAGGCCCGACCTAGACTCAAATTTTTTTACTCGAAGTAAAAACGGGTTGACCTGTGACTCAACCCACTTTTTGCAAGTCTAAATTAAGACTATTGGTTTTATTGTTTGTTGTGAGTTTTAAGGAAACAATTGAGACTTTTACATAATTGCGTGCAAATAAATTGAAAGATGAATGATTGAAGCATTCTGCAATAAGTATAGATTTTTAGATATCAAATAACAAATTACATGTCAAGATAATCTGATTACAATAAAGTTAAAAACATATATTTAAAATGATAGATATTTATGAGAAATATTCATAAGTGTGAAAAAAGTGAAGTCAAAGTATCAACGAAATTAGCATAAATTATGAATGCTTAGACCTATATTTTAACAACTCATGTCCAAATAAATGGCTTTTCAAAATAAATTATTAGATTTCTTAGAATGTGTGTTGCTTAACAATGACATGATATTCATAAAAGAGACCATGTATAAATAAGTAAACAATCAAACTTTAATTTATATTCTCAAATTAAAATAGAGTGCCAACCACAATTTTTAATGGATTATAAAATTAGTTTTCAAAATTGTAAACTTTTTTATATATTTTTATTCTTTATGAAATTAGTTATCCAATAAAGCATTTGTAATTTTATTTTATGTTTTGAGATGTTGATATTGTATAGAAATGAAACTTATGTTTTTGTTTTACTTATCCTTTGTGCTATTCTTTTTTTTTTTATTAGTAATGTTGGGATTTATATAATTTTAAAATTATTGAACAAATATTAATTTGTATAACTGAGCTCATTTTTTATATGAGTGGGGAGTTCAAAGTAATGTTTTTTACATTAAGAAATTTGTTGCGTGACTTTCTAAATGGTAAATAGAAATTGTTTTCTTTTTTCTTTTCAAATTATTTGAAAAAAATACAAGCCAACCTAACCCGCAACCCGATTGACCAGACCCGCTTTTTAACCCGCTTAAAATGACCCGTCTTGACCCACAATCTATCTGACTTGCACCCCGATGTGCCACGTTTACCTAATGACAAGAACTAATTTTATTCGGTTGCTTGAATTGCAGATAGTAAGATACTGCGGGGGGTTGCCAATAGCCCTTGAAGTGATTGGTAGTTCACTCCGTCGAAAGTCTGTAGAGGTTTGGCAAAGTACAGTAATGGGATGGTCTGAAGGTCATTCTATTTTTGACTCTGATAATGAGGTGCTTGCTTGTCTCCAAAAAAGCCTTGACTTTTCTGCTGACAAGATCATCCTCAAAGAGTATTTCATGGACCTAGGTTTATTTCGTGAAGACCAAAGAATCCCTGCTACTGCCCTCATTGATATTTGGAAAGAATTACATGAACCAAGCAAAAATGATGTCCATGCTATTGCTAATTTGCATGAACTCAACAGTCGGAATTTGGTTAGTCTAGTAATGACAAGGTTTGTTCAGACCTGATTTCTAAAGTGTGATTTTCTTGTAGGATAAGCTCTTCATTTGATCATTTCTAGTTGCTAGTTGTGATGTGATATCTCTATACATGACCTAAGGCCCAAAATATTGCATTATTTCTTCTAGCTTAATCAACTTCTGGCCACAATTGATAATATATATACACACCAAGGATGCTAAAGGTGATTACTAAAAAGAGACGACAAATTTTATATCAAACGATAAACAATAGGGGGTCCAATTACTCTGCCCAATAAAAGAAGGGAATCTCAACTTTTAATGGTCTATACCTTTTTGCTGCTTATCTTATAACCTTTTGGTTTTAATTGTTACAGATAGAAATTGATTGTCTCAATCCATGTCTTTCTTATCGTATCCATAGCCATGTTCGATTGCCATGGAATATATATTTTTCTTATGTGAGGACTGAAGAATTTGAATCTCTTATAAGCTTATACTTTTGTCATTCACCAGGAAAGATGCAGAAGAGGTCAATAACTATTACAATGAAGACTTCGTCACACAACATGATCTTCTTAGGGAGCTAGCTATCCAATTGAGCAGCCAGAAACCAATAATAGAAAGGACAAGACTGATTGTGGACATCAGGGAAAACAATCTACCAGACTGGTGGATGAAATCACAACGTATCAATGCACGCTTATTATCTGTCTCTACTGGTTAGTACATTTTTCTCTCTAACAAAGGCACACACACACAATGTAACCTACTAATGAGTATCTTGTTACACCATATGGAATTTTTTTTTTGCAGATGAGTTGTTTTCGTCAAGTTGGTGCAACATTCAAGCACCTGAAGATAAGGCTTTAATTCTGAATTTTCGAACCAGGAATTACACCTTACCTGAGTTTGTGAAGATTATGGTTAAACTCAAGGTTTTAATTGTCACTAATTATGGTTTCTTTCCTGCTGAATTAAGTAATTTTCAGCTACTCAATTCTCTCCCCAATCTAAAGAGAATTAGATTAGAGAAGGTTTCAATTTCTTCCCTTTACAATACCCTTGTACAATGGAGGAGTTTGAAGAAAATATCTTTGTTTATGTTTAATATTGGTCAAACTTTTGGGAATTCTACAATACAAGTTTCAGATTCATTTCCAAATCTAATGGAGATAAACATTGACTATTGCAATGATTTGGTGGAATTGCCTGCATGGTTGTGTGAGTTTCTCTAACTAAAAAAACTCAACATCACCAATTGTCATAAGTTGTCTGAACTGCCTAAAGAAATTGGAAAGTTGCTGAATTTAGAAGAGCTAAGGCTTAGGTCTTGTACCGAATTGTCAGAGTTGCCAGAGTCAATCAGAAGCCTCCATAAGTTATGCATTCTTGACATATCTAACTGCCTAAGCATTATCAAGTTGCCAAAACACATCAATGAGTTGCATAAATTGAAAGAGTTACACATGAAAGAGTGCCTAAGATTGCGTAAGCAGTTGCCATCATCAATTACTGATCTCAAGGAGTTGAGGCTTGTGGTATGTGATGAAGAGAGGGCCAAGTTATGGGAGCCTTTTGAGGAATCTTTCTCCAAATTAAAGGTAATGGTGGCTAAGAAAGATATCAACTTGAATTGGCTTTACAAATCATGAATTTTGAAACCTATTTCTTCTTGAAAAATTCTATAAATTTTATCATTTTTAATTGTTCTCTTCCATTCTTTGTTTCTGTGTTCTTTTTTCTTCTGTAATGATTGTGAAACAAGTAGCTTAGTAGACCAAAACAAGAATATTTTTTTAAGAGTTGCAATTTTACACATGATAATGTACCCTTTAAAAGTATTGAGAAAATTTAGGGCTGAGGGTTGTGAATGTGATTGTTTTTGTTGTGTATGGTGAAATGGAAAAAGAACTTGTAAACAATGTGATATTGTTTTTTTCGTTATTTTTTTTATTAATATTAAAAATAAAAATAAAAAACCTCCTTGCTGGTTTTGAAAAGAGCAAGATGAAAGAGTGTTTTTTTTTTAATTAATAGTTTAATACATTAAAATAAAATATTCTTATTGAGCGAAATTGTTTGTTAATATGGCTAATCTTAATATATGATATTGAGCTTTTCAAAAAATAAATTATACAATATATTCCAAAGATACTACCTAATTAAACTAGTTTAGACCCCAAAATTACCGAATTACGAACACGAGAAAAGTCTCACACGGCTTGTAACTTTAAGTTTGTGAATCCATTTCAGTTGCAGAAGGATTGTGGGGGTGAAATAAGACTCTAGGGTTTAGAAATCATGAATGGTCTTCTTGAGGAGAATTATGCTCATCCAAAATGTGCTCACATCGAAGTATCCAACTCAAAAATGGCAAAAGCAAGACATGAAAATCTTATAAAAATAATAAAAAAGTTGAAAAGATGATTTTCTTTGGGGAATGACTTCGAAATAACAAAAATGTTTGAAGGGAAGTGCACACATAAATATTGAAATATGTGATCAAAATCATATAAACCTTCAAGGAATCACCAAGCGGCCCTTAGCGTACTTGTCGTAATTCTCTTCAATATTCATTAAGCCAGTGAGATGTGAACGATAAAAAGTTCCCTTAATCTCTCTATACTCTCTCCACCATGTCATGAAGCTGCTCCCAGGTAAGAAAATCTTAGAAGATACTGCATAATTTTTCATCAAACCGTATACATAGTTTTCAAACTCAATCAATTTGTTTGTTTGTTTCTCCGTATCATTTGATTCTTCGCTACTCAGCAATTTGCATGAAATGCGAGCCTCCTCAACAATCAACATGCGCCCAAAAGCAAGAATCCTTTGTCAAACTTGATGCCACATTCTGTTTCTTCAATTCATTTGGACCACTTGAAGGTTTCTCCGTTTCTTTCAGCAATTGCTCTCATATTATGTAATGTTTTGGCCTTCCTTGATTTATGTAGTCTTGTTTGCCTGCCATGTAGTAATCAGCTATGTCCAGTGGTTCAATCATCCTTCGGTAATTTGTTCCCCCAAAGAGTGAACAGGTACGAAGGGAGCACCTACTGTCTGAGGCCTTTTCTCTGCTTGATCAACCATTTTCTTCCTAGTAACATGTGAGGCCTCTCATATACCCTACCACCTTAATATCACTCCTATCGATTCCGTTCTTGTATCTATCATAGTATCCAACTCTTTCGTCTTTAGACACCTTCTTATACTGTTCTAGATAAGCCATTAATACTTTTTTTTTCATTCAACCCCCTGGTGCGATCAAAAGCCTTCTCCTTTAAAATTGCCATCGTTTTTTCCCGTCTTTCTGTCTTTGCAATGATATCAGCGCTCTGTGGTTGCTGCAATAACTCGTAAAAATGAGTTGGGCCATAAGGGGAGTTTTGAAAGACCACAAGGACAATGACAAAGACTTCGAATTGTAGTAATTTTTACCCATGTAAGATATATTAGAGGATTTGGTTAGTTGTTAATAATTAATCGGTAAGCATTTCATTCATTACATTATTCTATTTCGTATACTGTCTAGGTGTAATGTATATATACCATACAAATGACATAGCTCAAATAAGCATTCTAAATATACGATCCAAAAAGAATTGTAACTGAGTTACCTGTGATTGCACCAGTCCAATTGCTACTAGTTGTGTAATAATGCCTACCCGTAATGGTGTTGTAGTCCAATCAATTAAGGACTCATCATCTGTAGTATCCTTGCAAATTACCTTACAGTTGAGATCCTTCACAAATGTTCCATAGGACTCAAAAACTTTATTAGGACCTTGATTTTCAGGAGTTCCTAAATTGGTTGCCGTCAGCAACTCCAAAATGGTTTGATGGTCCTCAAAACAAGAACAGCCCAGCTTTGAATAGAAGAGAAATGTGCCAAAAGGCTGGTAACCATTAATTAAGACTCTGAGAACTTGATCCTGGTCGGAAACTACATGCAAAAAGCGAGAGTTCCATGCTGCATATGTTGATATGGCTTCTTGCAGATTCTCCTCACCAATAAGGGGTGAACCAAAAGTGATGCAAAGTGGGCCTTTGGTTTTTGAAAAATTGAATTTTTCTAGCAGTGATAAGGTGAACAGAGTGGCAACAGATCCTCTCAAAGAATTTCCAGTAATAATTAATGGTTTGGAATTGTTAATCTGCATTATGATATGAATCTTACAGTGTTAATAACTAGCCTTGTCACATTCTCAAAGTCCAATAAAAATTACATAACATATTGTACACGTTGTTAAATGTTATTATGCATGCCATGGTAACTATGAATGTTAGTCACCAATTCCGTGTGATTCAAAGGAAATATAGACATACAATTATGTCAAAACTAATAAATATAACTTCCTAATGTATTCGAAACATATAACTTCAGCTCAATGATACATTATCTAAACCTAATAATATTACTACCAAATTAAGTTTGCATAAATTTATATTAAAATCTTCATACTAATAAGAAATGCAACTTTTGAAATTAATCTAAAAATAGCAAGTGGGGAGCTGCTTGGAATGGTAGAAAATTGTAGTAAAGAATTTACTCCTTTGAACCATATTGCACGAAAACTTACAATCTGACTAACATGTGAAAATAAGCTTGGAGACATGTCTTTTACCTTATTTGATTTGTTCCATTTGACCTAATCTAATAAATGCTCCAACTAAACTATATTTTGGATATGATTCTCACAAAAACAAAAACCCCTAATTTGATTCACAATGTCAACTTGATTTACTATAGAATCTATTAGATTAAAGACAGCATAATACAATAGAAAAAGAGATAAAATGTAAATATAAATTAAATTATAATGTCAAAAGTCATGAGTATATAAAGTCGAAGAATATACTATTCAATAATAATTAATCATTCTTAACGGTTGACACCATCAGCAAGAACGGGGAGGTGAATTGATTTACAATGTCAAAAGCCATGAGTATACTAAGACAAGAATGACACCATTGACATGGAAGAGAGAGAGAGAGAGAGAGAGAGAGAGAGAGAGAGATGAAAGAAACCCATTAGACAATGAACAAATCAAAGTAAGACTACAAACCAAGTCAATCAAAATGAACAAAACTTTCAATTTCAACGAACCTAATTAGGCACAAATATCATAATTTAATATAAAAAAACACAATTATAAAAATAAAACAATCTTGAAATTGAGAATGCTAGAAGTAGAAAGCCTATGACATTGAAATTCTATCTAGAACAGATATGTAAATGATTATACTCTATCTTGTTGACCTTTAAAAATCAAACTTTTTAAAAAGACACATTAATTTAGGAGGATTGATAAAAGAGTAAGGCCCAACTTCGACCGAAGCGGCCACGAACCAAGACGACGACTCCTCAAGCCTCCTTTACTCCATCCACCCCCGCTCCTTCTTCAGCGGGTGGTGTGATGCTTGAGGTGATGATGGCGCAGCTTCAGCACATGGATGCTCGCCTTAACACTCTCACTGATGAGATGAGTCAGGTGACCACCCGTGTGGGTTGTATTGCACGACATCAGGCTTGCCTTGGTAGCTTCGTTGCTTATTCCTCTCCATCTCCACAAGCTTCCAAGGACGAGGATGATGATGATGGCTCTGATGATGCTGATGCTGATGAGGATGATGATGCTAGCTCTTCTGGTGATGAGGAAATAATTGATTCTCAGAGACTTGCCCTTTGTCATTCGTGACAAAAATAGGAAGTACTTTTGGGTATGAGAGTAGTCATGTACTTAGAGAGAGAGTTAGCATAGGACCTTTTTGTTAGGGGGAGTGTTTATTTTTTTGAGGGACGTAGTGAGATGTACCTTTTCTTTTCTTTCTCTTTTAGATCAAGGAAGTCAATACCGTACTGGAGGCTGTACCGGTTTAGCCAGCGGTACAATATATTTCGGATACCGGTCAATACCGGTGTACCATTTTGGATTTACCGCTATTTTATACATATATATATATATATATATATATTAGCAAAGAAAATTTATAAGTTTAAAGTTTCAAAAAAAAATTATCTAGCAAAGATATAAATTATAAATTATATATATATATATAAATATTAGCCGAAGTTATGGACACAGCCCCCACCTATTCATTCTCAATAAATAAAAAGCCCCCACCTATTCATGTAACCAAACATGGTTAACAAAAAGTAGATCAAATGGTTTAGAAGCTTTAAAACTCTTGAATCAATCTATACCGTCCATTTTAGGTCAACCTACTTATAAAAGCTACATGACACATTTCCTCTATTCACACTCTCATTGCCACCTCTGTCTTCTTCTTTTTTTCTTTTTTTTTTGGGTAAACATTGCTGCCTCTGTCTTTTTTTTTTTTTTGGTAAACATTGTTGCCTCTATCTTATACTCTCATTGCTGAAGTCTATGGTTTTCACTCTCTCAGCGTAGCACAACATAGCTTCACAAGACTCAGCCTTGTTTTTCATTTTTCTCATCTAGATTTTTGAATGGATAGCCTTGTTTTTCATTTTCTCATGTGGGTTTTCGAATGGGTAGCCTTGTCTTTCTTTTTTCTCATCTGGATTTTCTTTGTTTTCATTTACCAGCTGAAACAGCCGGATTGCGCCGATACGGCCGGTTTTCGCCGGAACAACCGATATGCAGCCGGTACGGCCGGTAATTTTTCCGGTACGAAACAGGAGTCTATCTGTACCAGTGCACTGGCCAGTACGATATATATCGGCCGTACCAGCCGGTACGGTACGATATATACCGGCCGTACCAGCCGATACAGTACGGTATCACCCACACTGTTTGAGATACTTTATCTTTTTGTACATCGGTCTTATGACCACTTAGTGATAGCAAACATTGTACTTATCTTTGATATATATCTTTTCTTTTCTTTCTCTTTTAGATACTTTATCTTTTTGTACATCGATCTTATGACCACTTAGTGATAGCAAACATTGTACTTATCTTTGATATATATATATATATATATATATATGATTTTGTTATCATTTTCACCTATCTCATCATGTGTTATTTATTTTCTCTCTTTATAAACAAATTTCTTATGTATACAATCTTTTATTTCTATTTCACACTAAGATACCTTGATGAGTTTTGTTTAAAGTGTTTTAGAAATATAAGTTGTCAAAATCTATCATGCCATGAACTCTCTTCTTGCTAAGTTTTTCAAGAGTTTGTGTTAGGATTAGATTTTATTGTATTCAACAAGTGAGTATGAGTTGAGTGATTTATGACTTCTCTCATATTTCATTTGTTTGTTGTGGTTTGTCACGGATTGCCAAAGGGGAGATTGTTAGGATATATGTGAAAATTGTTATGAATATATGTCATTTAGAATTGGCTAATTCACAAAACGCATTTTACTTATAATCGATAAATCATACAAATTTTTGGGTTAGTATCAAAGAAATATTGGATTTACAAAAAAGAAAAAAGGAAAAAAAAAACAATTAATTCAAAGAAAATCAACAATTTTTTAGAAAATGATCAAACTGAACTATTTCATTCGAATTGTGGGGGGTAAAAATTCTTAAATAAACGTTTGGGCTCTGAGCCTGGTTAGTTGGTACAAGTCTGCCCAATTAGGATCTCTAGGCCCACAAGTCAGTCCGCACTGTAATAGTCCGAGGAGTTGTCCGAGGAGGAGTATCTCTGAGGAGCTGTCCGAGGAGGAGTATCTCCGAGGACAGGCCCAGTAAAGGCCATGGGACTTGCTAAACGGTTTAGAGACAGAATAGAGAAAGATCTGTTGGGTAAAGGTGTGGTCCAAGCACCCGTTAAAAGAGGGAACGAGTGAGAAATATCTGAGGAAAAAGCTGCTACCACCACATTAAATGCCCTACATCTACCTCCCTGACCGCATTAATGGAGAAATGACCTCTGAACAGTATCATTCAGCTTTCCAGCTATTATTTGAAGACTTTAAGAAGGTGGTGGATGGGACAAGTATCTGGGAAAAAGATCTGTGTTACACGTAGAAGGATCAGGGAAGAAAAAGGAGGATATAAGAAGACGAGAGAGGAGAGAAAAAGGGGGGGCTCTTCTTTTTTGGAAAGCTAAGAAATTGTAATCTTTTGTTTAGAGAAAGAAAGGCTATACAATTTGTCCTCAGCTTACGTCCGAGGAGGGTTTTTTTTTACGTTCATCTATTACTTGCATAGACTGCGGCATTCTAGCCTGTTGATCGGCTTTCCAACATCCCAAACCTAGGTTTCAAACTCATATTCTACAAATTTCATTGTATAAGGCTCTTTGGGCCTGAGCCCATTACTTGTTTTTGGGTCTGAGTACAAATTCTGCACTTACACGAATCATCTAGTTTTTTAAGTTTTTTTAATTATAAAATAGCTATATTTTCGTTCAATTATTCACTTTCATTTATGGAGTTTCTAAGTCTTTTGCTTTTAAACTTGAAATAAGTAATCAAAGAACTCAATTGCCCTTACTTTTGATCATTTTTATATATAAACACGCATTAAATTCTATATTTAAATTTTTTTTTTGAAAATAAAATTATATTGGTTTTAATCTTTGTTATAGACATATTTATGTTAAATTTGAATTCCAAGTTTATGTATATTTAAAAATAATTTAATTATATTTTATGCATAATTTTAATTTTTAAACTACAAAAACTTGCAATTTAAATAATTTATTGATAACATAGTTATTGATCTTTAATTTTCTAAAAATTTTACAAATATGGAGGATATAAGAAGAAAATCTAATTCAATAGTAACTTTGTCAAATTTTACCTCCAATAAAAAGATATTGAGCAAGGTTGACCTTTAGGATACAACCAATTTTATAACTAAATTTTATCCTAATTTAATCCCTTTTTTTTACATATTCTATTAATTTTTTTCTTTTTACATTTTCTCTTATCATCCCCAAAATAATTGTTTTCTCTCTTGTATTGTTATAATTTTATTTCCTTTCTCTTTCATCTCCACCTCATTAATAATGAAGTCCACTCATTAGAGAAGAAAATATATCTCTAACTTTTCTTGACCCCATCAACTCCACTCGTTCCTCAAGTGGGTTTTACCCAACTCGAAGAAGGGATGGGGTCAAGTGCAAGGTACTTTTAATCCAACCCCGAACCGTCCTGTTACCATTTTTTAGTCCAAACATCACTAAAAGCTTAATTGTTTGGGCACGTATAATGGATTTTTGTGTTGTAAGGACCTCGAAAATTAGCTGATAAAAGGATGTTACATAAGTTGATTACTCTAGTTTATCATCTTTTAAGCGTGAAATATAATAATTTGGGAACAATTTGGGAACGAGTTATTTAGCTAAGGACAAAAGCACAATCACATTTCTTGGATTTCAAATAACAAAGCAATACCCCAATTTAAATCACATCTTCACGAGACTGTAAAAATCAAAAATCAAAAAGATAATCAAGGAGATTCAGAAAGAATACATGAACTTCAGAAAAGTGCACTTGTATTTGTCGTCTTTCTTTTCCTCCTATATCACATACACAAAGATTGGCAATATGAAAGGGGTTTAACAAAAATATCATGTAAAAGCTGAAATTGAGCGGAAATGGAAACTAGCCGCCATACGTTCCCCACTGGCAATCTGAAATGCACACATGAATTTATCTTAGACCAGGGTACCACCACCATGCATGGTCACATTATGCCATCTCACAGCTATGAAGCTAGTCAAATTCAGAAACAGCAAAACCATTTTTTCTGCATCCAAAACACATAGAACAATAAGAAATGTCAAGAGTCTAGCTGTTACCAATTAATTACAGAATTATATGATTCCTCTTTGATAGCAATGGTTTTTGTCATTGTATAATTTACCATTGGTGTGTATTGAATATTTTCTACTGGCGGTCTAGATGAATTATCATTCCTTTGTGTGGTGGCTGTGGCAGTGGCTTCATTCCCAGTCCCCGTCCCATTTCCAGTACCAGTCCCAGGGCCAGTAGCTCCATTAGATTTCTTTGCATCTCTAGCTTTGCTGAATATCACAGTAAACCCTTCGGCCGAGGCCGGATTGTTCACATCCCACTCTCCAAATTTAGGTAGAGGCCGACCCTTATCCTGCTGCAGATGAGAAAAATTATTACTTAGTTTATTAGCAAAATACCTACAAGATTTCATAAATGTACAAACTTTTGAGAAAAAAAATATTTTCAACTATAAATTCAAGCAATCAATAGTTCATAAATGTACAAACTTTTGAGATAAAATATTATTGTCAACTATACATTCAAGCAATCAATAGTTCATAAATGTACAAACCTTTGAGTAAAGCATAGTCAACTACAAATTCAAGCAATCAATAGTGTACACAAAATTCTTCAATGGATATAAGATTATTAAGAAGTAGATTTTCTGATTCTTTAATGCAAAAATATGACTTTGTTAAAAGCTCTCGCATTATTCAAAAGCCAGATAGCTAGAATATATAGAAACTATTAGAAAGTACGAAAATTGGCAGTAAAATTGTTTTTGTTACTTAATTAAAGCAATAGAATACAGGACAACAAAATTCTGACTTTACATAATGTTTTATCGACTTAAGTTTTGAATGACCTGGGTGGCTTTCTCTAATTTATAAGTTTTGGATTGTACATGTGCATCGTAGGTGTAACAATTATGAATCTATAGCATGATATGGAATTCCAAAAAGAAAATTCAGCTCAACATTATGAATATTGGTTTTTTTTCTGATGTCTTCATTTAAATGAGAAATTTGGGTTGCAATTAATCAAATATTGTCGTATGATGAAACTTACACAAAATTAGTAACCAACCAATTAGAGCAAATCAACAGAACTTCCATTGTCAATGTCCTAAAAACTACTCAAAGAACTTGATATCAATATCATTATTCTAGTATTATGTAAGTCAAATCAGGAAAATAAAAGAAAAAATTTTGAGAAGAAACAAAGAGATTCAAACATAATAGATATATATATATACACACACACATAAATTTATGTTACAATATTGTAGAGATGATCTTACCGACGCCATTAAATTCTATCGCAGGAAGTTTCTAGTATGAGAATGGAAAGAAATGATGAGAATACAAAAAAATGAAGAGAGAAAAGAGAGAGAGACAATGAGAGAGAGAGAGATCCAAAACTTGAGAAAAAAAAAAAGAAGATGAACAGAGCGAGTCTTAAGGTAAGAACCTAAGACAATAGCGGGTATAAATCATTGGTGAGTGTTGAATGAGGCATACACGTCGTTACCACGTACTTCAGCTGTTTTTGGCGCAATCTCTTCTAATACATTAAAAAATCTTTAAGAAAGCATCTAATAATTCTAATGCCACACTCTGATTATACATATGCAAATAATTAAACAAATTGAAGAGTTGTGTTTTATTGGTACTTGTTGCCCGAATGAAATGAACGGCATTTAGCTCATATTTTTTTATGACTTTATTATTACATGCATAATTACATCAATGGGTCTCATCTAATCTTATGATACATACAAATTAAAGAGATAAGAGTAATGTTACAAAAAAGAAGGATTGAAATCAAGTACTTATAGATAGTTTCAACCCAGGACATCTGCTCTTGATGATAGTTTTTTATTATCAAACCAAGACACCAATCAGTTTTTAATGTAAACAGGAATTGAACTTCAAATCTCTTATTCAACTATCAGAGGTTTCACCAGTTGAGCTAATTGAAACCCACAAAATCAAATACTCTTAAATCATGAGATTTGACTCTCTCTTTTTTAATGAAGCTATTAAATTAATTTAATTTCATGAACGTGGTACACCATCGTTAGCATATTTCTTTATATGGTTTGCAATTTCTTCTTACCAAACCTTAGCTACCTCCGTAGATTGGCCCCAAGGCCAAAGCATCAAGAGGTTTATTCAAGCTTATTTGGTGTATTAGTTGTATAATATATCTCATATATAGGTAGACCAAATATGTAAATTCCATATATGATATTTGTATTTATATGAGAGGACGTAGTACATTGAATGCACCGAATGATTTCTCCTATTTAAAGATTGAATATTGACTTTTGATTTTTTTTTTTTTTTTACATTTATATATGTCTTTTTATTAATATATTTATTTTCTATTATGATTAATGGATATTATATGTCTTATATGCTAAACTTAAACAAGGTTCAAAATTAAGAAATAAAAAATGAAGGTAGGAAAAAAAAAATGTATATATATATATATGGGTTAGGTTCAAGTTACATATAATATAATTCTAAGAAATGTTACACCACCCAATAACTTATTATTGAATTCATATTATGCAAATCCAATCGTTGAATTACATGTTCTATATGTTCTTAACATGCATGCCAATTTTTATATCAATTAGATGTAATTTGCAACCATAAATTTATCTTTTATGCGTTATGTTAAACTATAAAAACTTGAATTTAAACAATTGATTAATGACATGACTATTAATCTTTGATCATCATGAAATTTTGCAAGTATGGAGAATATATGAAAATAATGTAATCTAACAGTAGATTTGTCAAAATTCACATCCAATTAAGAAATATTGAATGGTGTAACATTGCTTAGAGTTACACTAGGTGTAACTTGAACTCAACCCTATATATATATATATATATATATATATATATATATATAAAGCAAGTGTGCAAATTAAAGAGAAAAATAAAAATGAATTGTCAACTTTTAAAAGTGATAAAAGAATGATAATAGGAGATAAAAAAAATTATTTAATAATCTATTAATTCTTCACAAAAATTAGTGCATACGCAATAAAATTTGAGAATAATTAAATAATATACTCCAAATTTTGTTATTTTTTTCAAGTTGGACTCTAAAATTTTATGTGCATAAATGTCTACAATATAGTTTTAATGTTTTTACAATTTGATCATTTTATGAGTTTAAAAAAACTCATGTAAAACCCTTCTCCTCCAACTATTAAATTATCTATAAAATATAAAAATTAAAATATAATTTTACTAATATACACTTTAAAATATGAAAAAATAAATATTTAAATTTATTTCATTAAAGAAACTAATGTTTATACAACTTTTTGGATGAATGCTTAGGAAATATAATGAAATATGTGTTCTCTTGTAGTTATCTATATATATAATAACAGATAAAGCTGAGAGAAAATTCAATTAGATTTCAAATTGGAATTCAATTAAAATCTAATTTTGCACCATGTGTCCTATCTAATCTAAGTTCTTAAATTTTTGTGTCAAGTGAGTTAATTCAATGTAAAAATTTGATTTCAATTAGAGTTTAATTATGCAACATGTGTCCCATCTAATCTAACTTTTTTTTAATTTTTGTACCAAATGAGTTAATTTAATGTAAAAAACGAGGAGTTTAATATAAGTAAACCATAAAAAATATAATTTTTAAATGATTTTATATTTATGAGCATTTTTTTGTAGAACTAAAAAAAATTCAAATTTATAATAATAATAATAATAATAATAGGTAAAGCTGAGAGAAAATCCAATTAGATTCAATTAGAATTCAATTAAAGTCTAATTTTGCGCCACGTGTCCTATCTAATTTAAGTTCTTAAATTTTTGTGCCAAATGAGTTAATTCAATGTAAAAATTGGATTTCAATTAGAGTTTAATTTTGCGACATATGTCCCATCTAATTTAAGTTTTTTTTTTAATTTTTGTACCAAATGAGTTAATTTAGTGTAAAAAACGTGGAGTCTAATATAAGTAAACCATAAAAAATATATATATTGTAAGTGCACAATTGCACCTGGACCCAAAGACAATCACGGGCTCAGGCCCAATGAGCCTTAAACAATAAAAATTTGTAGAGTGTGGGCTTGAAATCTAGGTTAGAAGTACTAGAAGCTCGATAGCAAACTTTTATAAATAAACACAAGTAAATAACGAACGATAAAGGCAAATGGATCTCCTCGGACTCGAGCCGAGGACTACTTCTTTATTATTTCTACTTCTTCCTTAAAGATTACACTTTCTCAATTTCTTTCTTAGCTACCACCCCACTTTTCTTTGGCCTTTACCCCCCTTTTATACTTCCTTCCCTGATACTTTTTGAACAGTGACTAGAAGTTTCCACCTCACTGTTCAGGGGTCACCTCCCCATTAATGCGGCCAGGGAGGTAGGTGCAGAGCCTTTAATGCGGAGGTGGCAGCCTTTACCCTTGATATTTTCTTTAATACTGGTGCATCTAGAAGATTCAGGATGTCCCCTTTTATCCATTAGTCTTTCCAGAATTGTGCCTTTGACCTTTATAACAAAATCTTGAATTCTCCTGGATCTGTCCAAGGTGAAACTCTCCCTCGGCTGTATCCTCGGACCCTCGGCATATGGGCCAACTCATAGAGCTTAATCCTGAGCAAGGTCGCCTCATGTTACAGCCGCCCAAAGGCCCATATGCCCATTTGGGCCCTTTTACTCCCCACAATAGCCCCTCAAAACTCTATTTTTTCATCATCCGAGGAGAAAAATAGGGTTTTGATCCAACGAACACTTCCTCCACACTTTCTGCAAATAACCACACGTGTGAAAACCGTTTCGCGTTCCGGAGGGTGACACTTGGCGGTTTTATTTTAAAAAACGCGCGCATTTATTACCGTAAGTTGTACCTTGTCCCCCACGTTCAACGGTGAGATGAACATCCAACGGTCCTTATTATCCCATGAAAATTTGGGCGGGACAAATATAATTTCGAGGCCGCTTCTCGCACGTCGTGACGCTTCGAGAATCTGCGCCTTCATTTATTTCTCCAGAGACTAATCCCATCAAAACATCAGCAATCACCTTTTGTCTACACAACTCCGTGGAAACTCGCACAACTTCAAGTCTGTAAGTTCTTATTCCTTTTTTTTCTCTTAACCCTTTCTCCTCGGACCCTGTCCTCGGCTCTCCTTATAATCATTCCCCCTTTTAGAATTTAGCCTTTCGTTCATATTTGATGGGAAAATTCAAGTGTCTAATTGATACCGCCGCTGGAATGGAAGGCTTCAGAGCCAAGTATCACATTCCCGGCAATGTAGGTTTAAAATATTGCCCGGCGGAAGCCGTGGCCGGCTCTAGAAAGGAGGGAGAGGTTATCATCCCAATGATAGCCTTTATAGAGGGTGGGATGACCCTCCCAATGAAGCCTGTAACTAGGGAGTACCTTCGCAACCACCGGTTGTGTCCCGATCAGTGCCTCCCAAACATTTTTAGAGTTTTGGGTAGCGTCGATGCTCTAAACGAGCAAATGGGTCTAAACCTTACCTAGCACAATGTCGTCTTTCTGTACGAGTCTCATAAACTCTCCAAAGTAGGTTACTACATTAAATCCCGCTCCAGCGTCGTTAGGCTAATCTCCTGTCTGCCCAAATCCAACAAAGGCATGAAGGATGACTACCTGATCGTCTCTGGGAACTGGCACGACGGCCTCCACTGCCCAGTTGAGTGGGGAGATCCAGGTGCGACACCTTAGGATTAACCTCCCCCCGCACAAATTCCTCTAACACTCACAAAAAATGCGTATTCACTTGTATTCACGTTTATTTAGGTTTATTGTGTGTTGTGTGAATCTGACCATGTTCGTTTGCTTTGGTGCCTTTCTTTGCAGATAAGCAACACGTGCGCCCACGCTTAAGCCACTGCAACGTTGCAGATCTCAACCGAGTACTGCACTCCGAGGTGTTTGTCAGCAAGGACCTACAACTCAGGGCTGCTCATCTGATTCTAGGGTACAATCCCATTTCTTCGGACTTCCAGGAGATAGAAAACGCCATAGTCGTGGGTGACCGAAGGCGAAAGAAGATAAACGTAGCCCGGCCCCACTTTTTGGACGACCACGATCTTCCTGACAGCCCTAACACCATACTGTATTTACAATCGATTGCTGCGGTCCCTCTAGCTGCACACTCCCAGGCAACTGTTGTCCCGGAGGAGCAAGTGTCTTCTTCAAACACGCTAGACGAGGAGATAGAATGGTTCCAACTTGAAGATACCGAAAGGCCTCGAGGGAACCAGTTCGTTGTACTCTCTGACGAGGAAGAAGAAGCCACTGAGGCCTCTGGAATTGCAGGATTAGTCGTTGCCCAACCAGAAGACGAATCCGAGGAGGATATGGACAGGATGAAGGGTCTCCTAACCAATAGAGCTGCGAAGGTTGTTGAGAGAAGGACGGGGGGGTCCCAAGCTCTTTCATCCTTGCCACCTCCCCCTCCTCCAGCTGAGCCAAAACTTCCAGCCGAGGATCCCAAAAAGAAAAGAAAGGGGGAGGCCGAGGGGACAGGCGGCAAGGAACCAAAGAGACCGCGACAACAACCGCCGTGCTCACCAGCCAGGAAGCCGGATAAAGGCAAAGGCGAGGGCCCGCTCTGAAAGCGGGAGATCAGGACGAGGCGAAGTGCACCGAGCACCGCCGCCCGGTCTCCTGACTTAAGGCGCTGGACGGCGCACCTATCTCCTCCATCCCAGTATCAAGGCGGTTCAACAAGGCCATGCCCACCACTTGGCCGAAGTGTTGGAGCGCCCTCTTCTGCTGCCCAAGGACATGGAAACCTTGGAAAAAATGAGCCAGCCACAACTATTCCTCTCTTTAAAAAGGGATTTAGCGCTGGTAAGTTTAACCCCTTTAGGAAGATTCCACTCTTAACAATATCAGATCATTCATAAATGCCTTGCTATATCTGACTTCCTCGCACTTTACTAGAGGCCATTCAAGAAGTCTTCGTAGCCGAGAAATTTATAGAAGACACTCGGAAGAAGGCCAGAACTGAGTTTGAAGTGAGGCTGGAGACTAAGAAGTCCTTGGGCACAGCCCTTGCTGAAAATGAGAAGCTTACCTCGGAGGTGGTTGAGCTGAAGAGAGAGAAAAATGGGGCCGAGGCGAACCTGAAGACCATGAAGACCCAAATAGAAGGGCAGCACAAGCTTCTTCGTGAAAAAGATGACGAGCTCTCCCAAGCCCAAAAGGAGCGCTCGGATTTGGAGAAGGAACTTGCGCGAATGAAGGAGGAAGCCGGCGCATTCCATCGTTCTCTAGAAGCCGCCAAGCAAGCGAGTTATGAGGAAGGGGTAGCGGTTACCGAGGAGCAACTGACAGAAGCCTTTGCGGCCTTGTGCCGGGAGTACTGTCAAAAGGTCTGGGGGAAAGCTCTGAACGTAGCAGGAGTTCCTCTATCCTCGGATCTGAGGAAGTCCGAGAGTGTTCGGCTTCCCCTGGAGATACAGGAGATTGAAGAGGCTCCTGCTGCTACTCCTACCCCTGAAACAACTCTTCCTGCTCTTCCTCCCATGGTCCCAAAGCTAATTCCAGATCCTACAGTACCTTCGGGTTCCAATAAAGAAAAGGAAGGAGACGGGGATGCCGAGAAGGACCTGAGCCAGAATGTGGAGTCCAACGTCCCTCCAACAAAGGCAGCAGACAAAGGAAAGCAGAATGTCCTCCCTTTGAGTCTGAGTTGAGAAAGACTCGAGGCCACCAGGATTTTCGAGCAAGACCCCCCTCCAAAAGCTTAGGACCTAGCTTAGGACTTATCTTTTTCCATATTTGAATTAAATATGTAATGTATATTTGAATGATTAATGAAGAACAATTTCATTTAATTCTCACCTATGTTGCATCCATTTTACTTTATTCTTTTTGTATTTGTCATAAAGATTGCCATTAGTACATAGTCAAAAAGGGACAGAACAAACAAATCTAACTCCAAGTATTACACAATCATAACCTCCGCGCAGTTATTCGCATGTTTTAGTATTAAAAACTTAACAGCAGATGACATGGTTGAAATATTTTAAACAATGCCTTGGTAAAACAAAAGACCTCATATAACGGTTAAACCCTTATAATGTGTGGTTTTGTTTTTAGTAGGATGTAAGATCCGAGGACCATTCCTTACATAAATTTGCTTAACACTTAAAGATATAGAACTTTAAGATCCGATCTAACAAACAGTAAAGCACTAATTTCCAGATGCAATAAGAAATTAACTTTAATCAAGTTTGCGGTCCGAGAACAAGACTTAACCAAGTTGCTGTTTGATTATTTAGATCAGTAACTTCAAATGTTAATTTTCCCAAAGTAGGAGGTCCGAGGACCCGACATAACTAAGGTTCTGTTTGACAAATGACAAGACATCAATTTCCACAAGGTTTGTGGTCCGAGGACTACACTTAACCAAGTTTCTGTTTGATTCTTAGGAATAGTAACTTCAAATGTTAATTTTCCCAAAGTAGGAGGTCCGAGGACCCGGCATAACTAAGGTTCTGTTTAACAAGTGACAAGATATCAATTTCCACAAGGTTTGTGGTCCGAGGACGACACTTAACCAAGTTTCTGTTTGATTCTTAAGGATAGTAACTTCAAATGTTAATTTTCCCAAAGTAGGAGGTCCGAGGACCCGGCATAACTAAGGTTCTGTTTAACAAATGACAAGATATCAATTTCCACAAAGTTTGTGGTCCGAGGACTACACTTAACCAAGTTTCTGTTTGATTCTTAAGGATAGTAACTTCAAATGTTAATTTTTCCAAAGTAGGAGGTCCGAGGACCCGGCATAACTAAGGTTCTGTTTAACAAGTGACAAGATATCAATTTCCACAAGGTTTGTGGTCCGAGGACGACACTTAACCAAGTTTCTGTTTGATTCTTAAGGATAGTAACTTCAAATGTTAATTTTCCCAAAATAGGAGGTCCGAGGACCCGGCATAACTAAGGTTCTGTTTAACAAGTGACAAGATATCAATTTTCACAAGGTTTGTGGTCCGAGGACGACACTTAACCAAGTTTCTGTTTGATTCTTAAAAGTAGTAACTGCATGCGTCAGAGGTACTCATAACTTTGAAATGTTAACTGACAAAAGCACATTTTATTAATAATAATACCTTCTAAGATTATTTACATTCCATGGGCGTGGTACAATTCTTTCATCTAGGTCAGCTAGCCGATATGGCCCTATACCTGCTACTGAAACAATGCGATAGGGGCCTTCCCAGTTGGGTCCTAGCTTACCCCAAGCTGGGTTCTTAGAGGTGCCCACAACTTTTCTTAGCACAAGATCACCAGGTGCAAGTGGCCTTAGCTTCACGTGGGCATCATATCCTCGTTTTAGCTTCTGTTGATAATAAGCCATTTGGACCATAGCTGCCTCGCGCCGTTCCTCAAGTAAATCAAGACCTTTCTCCAAGAGTCCCTTGTTATTCTCTGGGCTAAAAGAGCTCGTCTTTAGGGTAGGAAAACCAGATTCCAGAGGTATCACCGTCTCGGCTCCATAAGTCATAGAGAATGGCGTTTCTCCAGCGGACCTGCGCGGTGTGGTCCGATACGTCCACAGAACATGAGGGAGCTCTTCTACCCATCTGCCTTTCGCATCGTCCAACCTCTTCTTAAGCCCGTTGACTATGACCTTGTTAATGGCCTCGGCTTGTCCATTTCCCTGAGGATAAGCTGGGGTGGAGTACCCATTTATGATACCCATGTCACCGCAATACTTCCTGAAAGCTTTGCTGTCAAATTGGACACCATTATCTGATATAAGTGTATGTGGTATTCCAAATCTAGTGACGATGTTCTTCCACACAAACTTCTTGAAATCAACATCTCTAATGTTTGCCAAGGGCTCCGCCTCGACCCATTTAGTAAAGTAATCCGTTCCTACAAGCAGCCATCTTTTGTTACCTGCTGCCCTCGAAAATGGCCCCACTATGTCTAACCCCCACTATGCGAAGGGCCAAGGATTGGAAAGGGGGTTAAGAACTCCTCCAGGTTGATGGATGTTAGGGGCGAACCTCTGGCATTGATAACATTTCCTGGCGTAGTCTTGAGCCTCCCTTTGCATATTGGGCTACCAATAACCCTGAGTCAGAGCTCTGTGGGCCAAAGACCTTCCCCCAATGTGGCTGCCACAAATCCCTTCATGCAGTTCTTCTAGAAGTGCTTCCGTTGAGTCAGGGTGCACACACAGCAAGTACGGTACTGAAAAGAATCGTTTATACAGTTTCTGATCCTCGGACAACCAGAAGCGTGGCGCCTTTCGACGTATCTTATCTGCTTCCGATTTGTCCTCGGGAAGGATGTCATTCTTAAGAAAAGACACGACCGGGTCAATCCAACTAGGTCCAGGCCTTACTAGATGGATGCGAGCCACATTGATGGGGGTAAGAGTTGGCTTTAGCAAATCCTCCACAAGGATAATCCTGGGCAAACCCTGAGCCGAAGATGTTGCCAATGTGGCTAAAGAGTCTGCATGGGTGTTTCCACTCCTAGGAATGTGAGCTAAGGCAAAGGAGTCAAATTCAGCTTGCTAACGTTTGACCTAGGCCAAATATTCCTGCATTCTGGGGTCTCTAGCCTCCATGGTCCCCATGACTTGGCCGACCACTAACTGAGAGTCTGAGAACACATGGATTTCCCTTCCACCCATCCTACGTACCATCTGCATGCCTACCAAGACTGCTTCATACTCGGCCTCATTGTTAGTAGCCGAGAAAGCCAATCTTGAAGATTTTTCGAAGACAATTCCTTCAGGGGACATTAGAACAAGTCCAACACCAGACCTCTCTGATTAGCAGCCCCATCCACATACACTTTCCAAGCCGAGGGCACTGCGGCCGTGATCACTCCAACTGATTTTCCATCCATTAGTGAATCTTTTAGAGTTTCTTCTAGCAATGGTTCAGTAAACTCTGCCACCAAGTCAGCGAGGACCTGACCCTTCACCAAGGTGCGAGGCTTGTATTTAACGTCAAAAGCCCCCAAGATGGTCCCCCACTTTGCTATCCTGCCTGAGTAATCGGCACTACGTAGCACTACCTTAAGGGGCAATTGGGTTAGGACAACCACGGCGTGGGACTGGAAATAATGAGGAAGCTTTCGCGTGGCATGAACTACGGCCAGAAGTGCTTTCTCCAAGGGTAGATAACGCACCTCGGCTTCGTTTAAAGATTTGCTAACGTAGTATACCGGCCTTTGCACCCCGTCATCAGTCCTTATAAGGACCAGGCTAACCGCA
This sequence comes from Castanea sativa, assembly GCF_040712315.1. Lineage (NCBI taxonomy): Eukaryota > Viridiplantae > Streptophyta > Magnoliopsida > Fagales > Fagaceae > Castanea > Castanea sativa. The sequence continues at coordinate 64,799,248 of NC_134013.1, read as the reverse complement.
TGGGCAGCCACTGCTAGATAAGCAAATAAGACCTCGTCCGCCTCGGGACGAGACAAAATGGGCGGCTGAGAAAGATATTGCTTGAGTTGTTGGAAAGCTAACGCGCAGTCCCCGGTCCATTGGAACCCTTTCCATTTGTTCAACAACTGCAAGAAAGGACGACATCGGTCAGCCGACCGAGATATAAATCTGTTCAAGGCGGCAATCATTCCGGTTAACTTCTGGACTTCTTTTGGGTTCCGAGGAGGCTGCAAGTCCTGAATAGCCTTAACCAGTGTTGGGTTTACCTCTATGCCTCTATGAGTGATCATGTACCCCAAAAATTTTCCAGACCCAACGCCGAAAGAGCATTTTGAGGCGTTAAGGCGCAGCTTATACTTTCTTAACACCTGAAAGGTGTCAGCCAGGTCTCTCACGTGTGAGGGTATTGTTTTGCTCTTCACCACCATATCATCCACATATACTTCAACGGTCTTCCCCAGTTGCTGTTCAAACATTCTAGTCATCATCCTCTGGTAGGTAGCCCCAGCATTCTTCAAACCAAATGGCATGACCTTATAATGATAATTCCCCGTTGGAGTAATGAAAGCAGTCTTCTCTTGATCCTCCAATGCCAAGGGAATCTGGTGATACCCCTGGAAGGTGTCCAGAAAATTCATCCTGGGATGTCCGACAGTAGCATCCACCAGTTGATCAATACGAGGCATTGGGAACGAATCCTTGGTGCAGGCCTTGTTTAGATCAGTGAAGTCCACACATACCCTCCACGTTCCATTCTTCTTTTTAACAACAACTGTATGGGCCAACCACTCGGGGTAGAAAACCTCTTTGATAGCCCCAGCCCTCTTGAGTTTAAGCACCTCTTCCTTCACAGCCTCGGAATGTTCTCTAGAAGAGCGCCGAGGTGGCTGCCTTCTCGGAACAATAGCTGGGTTGACATTTAAATGATGACAAATGAAGCTCGGATCGACACCTGGAGCTTCGTAAGGATCCCACGCAAAAACATCAATATTGTCCTTCAGGAATTCTAACAATTCGATCTTCTCTTGGTGTGGAAAAAGTATGCCAACTTGGAAGAACCTCTCCGTCATCGCTGTCCTGGAAACTTCTCTAACTCCTCACAATGTGTCTCCTCTCCCGTCACCATCCCAGGATGAACCAAGGAGCTGTTCACTGCTACAATTCTTTGATGATTAAAGCCGAAGACTCGCTTCCGTCCGATGAAGACGTCGCCCGATACGCACCGCCCGGCCACCGACGGGCCGCCGAGGATTTCCTCAACACATTCCCCCGAGGGAATTTAACTTTAACATGCAAGGTAGCAGGAGACAGTTCCAAGCGCGTGCAAGGCTCCGGCGAGGATGGGTGTTTATGAAGAGTACGCATACACCCCAATGAAGTCCACCTCAACCGTTGCTGTGCCGAATTGATCGGGCAAACGACTCGTCCCTTCGCACAACGCTCTCCCTTCAAAGCTTATAAGCGGCGAATCATAAGGAGTAAGATCTTCCAACTTCAACCTTAACCCCTTAAATAGATCAGGGTACATGATATCTGCACCGCTGCCCTGATCTATCATCACCCTCCTCACATCGTAATTCCCTATCCTAAGCGTAACTACAAGGGCATCGTCATGGTGCTGGATAGTCCCTACCTTATCCTCATCGGAGAATCCTAAAACGGGCAAAGTGCCCTTCATCCTTTTCGGCCTGCTGCCCGCATCCTCGACCTAAGAATGGGAAACCGCCATCACCCTAGTGGGACCTGAGCCGGTCCTACCAAGTGCAGCGAAGATAACATTGATCATTCCCAATGCCGGCCGAGACGAATTGTTCCTCTGATTGTTGGAGTCGGACTGGCTGCCCTGACCAGTAGGTTGACACAAGTGCTGCTTCAGTTTTCCTTCACTGACAAGCTGCTCTAAATGGTTCCAAAGGGTCTGACAGTTCTCGGTAGTGTGGCCCACATCCTGATGGTACTGACAAAAGAGGTCATTTCTCCTTCGTAGGTCTCCTGCCATCTTACCAGGCCATTTGAAGAAGGGTTCCTTACGAACTTGCTCCAACAACTAATGCACTTGGTTCTCGGAACACATGCTCACGGCCTAGGTGCTGCCGAGAAGGACCGCCCAACCGTGAATCTCTCCTCGGCCCGTTGTCGTGGTACCGTCCGACCTGAAATCCCTTCTCTCCTGCGGGATAACCTTCTCCTTTCCCTTACCTTGCCGTTGGTCTTCCTCCACTCTCTTATACTCGTCAATACAGTCCCATGAGGCGACGTACACTACGGACGGGCTTTTAGTCAAAGACTTTCAGGTCGTGATCGAGGAGGAAGGCCTACCTTAAAGGTATTAAGCGCCACCTCATCAAAGTCGCCATCTATTTCATTAAACATCTCCCAATAACGGTCGGAGTATGCTTTCAGCGTCTCTCATTCCCTCATGGTCATGGATAACAGCGAGTCCAATGGCCGAGGTACTCTGCTACTTGTAATGAACCGCGAAGCAAATGCTCGAGTAAGCTCCCCAAACGAACCTATAGACCCCGCTTTAAGGCCGTTGAACCATCTCATAGCAACGGGTCCCAGGCTAGAGGGGAAAACTTTACACATCAGGGTCTCGTTGTGAGAGTGCACCGCCATCCTCTGGTTAAAGTGACTCACGTGCTCCACCGGATCAGTCCGGCCATTGTATATGGTAAAAGTGGGTTGAGTAAACCTCCTGGGAAGCCTCCCCTTCTCAATCCTCCGTGTAAACGGAGATTTGGAGAGTTGGTGCAACGCCTTACTCATAGCATCGTTGCCTAAGCCCCTAGAACGAAGCTTCTTACGTCTGCGGGTTGGCTGGTCGTCCTCCTCACCGGAGGACGTTGCACTGGTGGGGGAACGCGACCTTGAGCTGTAGCCACCTCCCCCATCCTCCTCCGAGGAAGAATTAGACGAGGACGGTGAAAACCTACGTTTAGCACGACGCAACTTCCTCTTCAAACGATTGATTTCCCTCTGCATGGACTCAGAACCCTCCTCGTGGGTAGTGCTACCCCCACCATGAGTATGGCTAGCCCCTGGGTATTCTGTGTGGACGCTTCCCTCATGATCCCTTCGACATTCAAGACGCTCGAAATGATCCTCCGGTTGTGATCCCTGTGACTCTGCATGGTGAGCACCTAAGCCTGCCATAGTATCCCTACCTCTTCTAGACTAGATTCCCCACAGACGGCGCCAATTGTAAGTGCACAATTGCACCTGGACCCAAAGACAATCACGGGCTCAGGCCCAATGAGCCTTAAACAATAAAAATTTGTAGAGTGTAGGCTTGAAACCTAGGTTAGAAGTACTAGGAGCTCGATAGCAAACTTTTATAAATAAACACAAGTAAATAACGAACGATAAAGGCAAATGGATCTCCTCGGACTCGAGCCGAGGACTACTTCTTTATTATTTCTACTTCTTCCTTAAAGATTACACTTTCTCAATTTCTTTCTTAGCTACCGCCCCACTTTTCTTTGGCCTTTACCCCAATTTTATACTTCCTTCCCTAATACTTTTTGAACAGTGACTAGAAGTTTCCACCTCACTGTTCAGGGGTCACCTCCCCATTAATGCGGCCAGGGAGGTAGGTGCAGAGCATTTAATGCGGAGGTGGCAGCCTTTACCCTTGATATTTTCTTTAATACTGGTGCATCTAGAAGATGCAGGATCTTTCCAGAGTTGTGCCTTTGACCTTTATAACAAAATCTTGAATTCTCCTGGATCTGTCCGAGGTGAAACTCTCCCTCGGCTGTATCCTCGGACCCTCGGCGTATGGGCCAACTCATAGAGCTTAATCCTGAAGTAGGTCGGCCCTCCATGTTACAGCCCATATGCCCATTTAGGCCCTTTTACTCCCCACATATATAATTTTTAAATGATTTTATATTTTTGAGCGATTTTTTTGTAGAACTAAAAACAATTCAAGTTTATAAGTCATCTATATATATTATATGTATATATGTGTGTGTGTGTGTGTGTGTGTGTGTGTGTATATATATATATATATATAAAATAAGTAAAATTAAGAGAAAATCCAATTAGATTTCAAATTGGAATTCAATTAGAATCTAATTTTGCGTCACATGTCCAATCTAATCTAAGTTCTTTAATTTTTGTGCTAAGTGAGTTAATCTATATATATAATAATAGGTGGAAATGAGAGAAACTCGAATTAGAATTCTAAATTAGAGTTCCAATTTTGCCCCATGTGCCCTAAATTATTTATTCTTAAAGAGTTTTAATGCTTAATTTTATAATCAAATGTGGGACCACATCATAAATATTCATCTAAGTGAGTTATTAAGTACAAAAACTAAAGAGTCTAGAATAAAAAAATAAAAAATAAAAGTGCTTCACAATAATAATAAAAAAAACTTAGAAAATTTACATTTTATACCTAATAATATCATTACAAATTTTTTTAAAGAGTTAATAAAATATAAAAGTGAATATCAATAGTATTTAAATTATATATATATATGAAATATATAATGCATCTTATTGTATATCTTTAACTGTTTCCATGCATATGCATGGGGTTACAAACTAGTCTATATATATAATAATAGGTAAAGCTGAGAGAAAATCTAATTAAATGTCAAATTGGAATTCAATTAGAGTCTAATTTTGCATCACGCATCCCATCTAATATAATTTTTTAAATTTTTGTGCTAAGTGAGTTAATTCAATGTAAAATTAGATTTTAATTAGAGTTTAATTTTGCGACATATGTCCCATTTAATCTAAGTTTTTTAATTTTTGTGTCAAACGAGTTAATTTAATGTAAAAAACGATGAGTCCAATATAAGTAAACCATAAAAAAACATAATTTTTAAATGATTTTATATTTATGAACTTTTTTTATAGAACTAAAAATAATTCAAGTTTATAAGTCATCTATATATACGTGGGGGTGACAGGCCTAATAGTATAAATTGGGTCGAGAGCTCGGTCCAAGGGTGCCTAACTGTCCGAGGACAGGGTAGATACTGTTATAGAGATCAACACTGATGAATAAAGAAAAGGATTTAGTTACCATGGTCCGAGAAGGGGGTCCAAGGAGAGATGCCTCATCGGCTGGGTGTAGTAGAGGTCGGAAGGTGCTATCTGCCTTCTAGAAGCAATGTTCCAGGAGATTTTATTGGTAAGGATATATTTCCTAAGAGCATAGGACAAAGAAAAGCTATGAAATATTTAAGAGAAAGCTGCTACCACCGTATTGAATACTCTGTAGCTAACTCTTTGGCCACATTAATGAGGAAGTGATATCTGAGCAGCAGTTTTCAGCCTTACAGCTACTTCCAAAGACTTCAAGAAGGTACTAATGGGACAAGTATCAAGACCAACAATCTAATCCATACGTGGAGGGGAGAGATAGAGAGGTAAAGATGGTATAAATAAGGGAGAAGACTCTCGGGACAAAGGGATCGGAGAAAAAGATAGGAAAACACTGTAGACTCAAGAACACTATTTGTAATTTGTCCCTAAAGGAACTAAATAGAAGAATCAACCTCCTCGAATTGGGTCCAAGGATAATTTTCCTTATACAAAATTGCTTCATCTTTATTCTATTGTGATCTTGGTCCATTACGATTGTCATCCAAATTCATTATAACCTAGATTTCCAACTCATTCTCTACAAATTTATTGTATTGGGCTCTTTGGGCCTATTCCCTTTCCTCTTTTGAGCTTAGGTATCAATTTGTGACCTTACAATATATATATATGTCTTATCTAATCGAAAATTTTTAATTTTTGTGCCAAATGAGTAAATTTAGACTTTAGTGTAGAAAACAATGAATTCAATATAAATAAATCATAAAAAACATAATCATATATCTAACACTATATATAAAATTAGAAGAAGAGAGAGTTTGAATGAATTTTATATTTATGAGCCTTTTTTTGTATAACTAAAAACAATTCAAATTTATAAGTCATCTATATATATATATATATATATATATATATATATATATATATATATATATATATATATATATATATATGGCTAATTATACTGATATGAACAGTACCCATATCTTAATTCTTGAGGATTGCCCATTGCGGGTGCTTTCCCTTTGCCCTTCTTCTCTGCTGAAGAAGTCATTGTCCACTTACTAGTGGTATTAAATATTGCTCTTTCTTTATCCTGCCAAGAAAGGTTTGGGTTATTTGAGATTTTCAAATAATTGTTGAAAAACCTTTTTCTTTTAAAACTGATAGATGCAGAGATGCAAATATTTTCATGATGGATGCATGATGATAATTGATTGGAGTTAAAAGAATCACCAATTGTTTTGATTGAACCAAGGTACTGGACTTGATTATAAGATGAAAGGGTTTGAATGGTGACAGTACTGAGAAAAATTTAGAGAAAATTCAATTAGATTCTACAATTGAAATCCAATGTATCCTAAATTATTTATTTTTAGAGAGAGTTTTATTTCTTAATTTTGGAATCAAATGTGGGACCATATCATAAATATCTATTCAAGTGAATTATTGTATATAAAAACCAAAGAGTTTAGAATTAATGAATATAAAAATATTTAAAGAATGGGCAATTTACATTTTCTACCTAATAACATTCTTACAAGATTTTTTAAAGAGTTATTGTGTACAAAAACCAAAGAGTCTAAAATTAATGAACATAAAATATTTAAAAAAAATGGACAATTTACATATTCTACCTAATAACATTTTTACAAGACTATCAATAATATTTAAATTATATATGTAAGAATTATATTATGCATCTTAATGTGTATCTTTTAAGTATATTCATGCATATACATGAGGTTACAAGCTAGTTCTGTTTAATCATACTAAACTTCCAAACATAGGAATATAGCATATATACCCCCCTCCCTTCCCTCTTAAAAGGCCCAGCCACAAACACTGGCATGGATTATTTGTTTTTTTTTTTTTAAAGAAGTTTACCTTTAATATAGAAAGATGGTATGAACATGGATGTTAAGCTATGCTTCAATTGAAACATATAGCTTTACATACAGGCGGTCTCACACCCTCCCCCCCAAAAAAAAAAAAAAAAAAAAGCTTTACATATATACAGGGGAATGGATCAATTGGGCTTTTGTGAATTGGGAACTACGGCTCCTAACTGGAAAATCTGCCCTCTGGCCAACTCATCCACACTCTATGGAAATTAAGGTTCATTTTGCAATTGAATTGATCATTCACATAAAAGCATGCTTTTAAAAATTGGTAAGATTAAAGAACTGTTTTTGCTCTGGTTCCAGTTTTGGCTGGTTTTATACCCATTTTTACTAATTCAATTTAAAACTATGCATAAAAAAGAAGTGTTACTTCCATAATATTTTCACAATTCTTTCAACCTTTCACACCAAATCTTAAGTGATAAATTGTTGTTGGTTTTATTATCAGTCCAATTTTTAAAACTATGCATAAAAGAGAAGTATTACATCTATAATATTTTCACAATGCTTTTAGCCTTTCATAGCAAATCTTAAGGGTCCGTTTGGTTGGAGGAGTGGAAAAGTGGAAGGATAGAAAATGAGGAAGGAATAGAAAAGTGAAATGATTGAAAAGATTTAGTTTTCTCTCGTATGTGTTTGATTAGGAGGATAGAAAAGTAAAGAGATGGAAAACTATAAAAAATAAAGTTAGTATAAATTTAAAATTATGTTCCTATTAAATAAAACAAAAGGCAATACAATTTTTTATACACATTTATTTATTTAAAAAATTATGTATGGACATTTCATTTTTTTAAATTATTATTTTAAAGGCACAAGTTAGATCATAAAAAAACTGGTGAAAAAAAAGAAAGAAAGGAAAGTGATAAAAACAAAATAAAGAAAAAGAAAAAAGTGAGATTAAAAAAAAACAAAACAACGTGAACGTGCATGTTGGTAACAGTGAAAAAAAAAGGGGGGGAAAATAAACTATGGAAAGAAGAGATAAAAACAAAAGATAAAAGTGGGATGAAAAAAAAATCATGAAACAACGTGAACCTGAAACAAAGAAAGAAAAAAGTTAGCAAAGAAAAAGGTGAGGGGCATTTTTGGGCAGTTCCTGTTAGTAAGCTTCTCTCCACAGTTTTCTTTCCAATTTGGAGGGAAAAAATTTTGATGGGCCAGAAGAGAAAACACTTGAGCCTATCATTTATTTTTCTTCCTCTCCATCCAACCAAACACACTCTAAAAAAAAAAATTTCCTATTTTCTCTCCAAAATTTTTCATCCACTCTATTTTACTTCCAAACAAACACACTTTGAGTGATAAGCTTTTATTAATTTTTTAATTTAAACTCACAACTAAAATTACCTTTTTATTTAGTATCCTATAACTTAAAATTTGTTATCAAAACAACGTGCACCTATCATTTCGCTTCCCATAAAAAGTTAAATTCTGGCCAAATTGGGCTCAAAACTTCACCAAAACAGTTGACCACAATGGGTAAACCCATCTCCGTTCATATTCTTCCACGTGGCGATCACTGAACCGAGCGTTCGTGGTAGACACGGGCCGACCTTTGTATTTGACTATTTGGGAGAAGAGCATTTATAGAAACAGGAAAAGCAACGGCTAAAGCATCATCAAACTACTGCTCCATAAGCAAACCACGCTACCGCTACTTTGACCAATGGCTCAAAGTCCTCCACATCACACACATTAACTCCCAAAGACCAAGCAATCCACGGCAAGTCCCCAACGAAAATAAATAGTATCATTTTGATGCTAAATTTAAGTTTCATAATTCAATTTTCCTTTGAATTATGTGTTTTTAATTTAATATACATAAAATTAAGAAATTGGTTCAATATTTACTCTTACTTCCGTTTTTTCTTTTTCTTTTTTCAGGAGGGAATAATTACTTTATAAATTAAAATTTATTTTAAAAACAAAAAAGTATTTTTTTATGAGCAAGTTACAAATATACATACTCTGATGCTCAAGAAATTCATGTAATGACTAGGAGTCTTGTAACTCAACTAGTTAGTACTTCATAGTGTTTTTAAAGAAATAATTCATGGCTCAAATATTGGTGTAGTAAAAGATCTTGAATTTGAGACTTAAGATATACTTGATTCTTTTTTATTTACAACAAGGAGGATGTGGGGATTTGAATCAAAACTCTCTCCATTAAAAGAAATAATAATAATACTATTAAGTTATAAGATTTCTAAAGACTTAAGATATTAAAGTTTATTTTCTCCACACAAAAAAAAGTTTACGGTATACATGTGTGTAATTGGGACTAGTTTAGCATTTACAGTAGTGGTGCTAAAAAATTTAGTTCTTAACAACTCAAAAAAAAATTTATCTATTTTATTATCTCATTGTAGAATACACCAAATATCAAAGGTTCTATTTTTTACATCATAGCTAAAAACTATTCATCTCTCTCTCTCTCTCTCTCTCTCTCTCTCTCTAATGCAACCACCCTGACAACCCATCACTCACCACCTCCACAAAGCCCACAACCAACCATCACAAACAGCCACCATCGACCATCCAAACCACCATAACCAAAACCTAGCAACCCACAACCCACAACCCACCATCCCAACCGCCTCAACTAAAACCCACCAGATCAACCAAAACATAGCCAAAAAACGAAAAACATCATATCAACAAAAATTCAATCTAGAAAAGAGAACGATAGAAAGAAAGAGAGCAAACCCACCACGACTAACCTATCATCGTTGCGTCATCGCTACACAGATTTGACCAGCTGCTGATTATCTTCATCATTTGTCTTAGACTTTGAGAAAGAGAAGAAAACCAAGAGGTCAAGACACGAGAGAGAGAGAGAGAGAGAGAGAGAGAGAGAGAGAGAGAGAGAGAGAGAGAGAGAATAAAAGGCAATAAAAAATAAGTAAGAGTTGCTACAATAGGCTGTTATAAATAACAATTTTACAGTAGCTAAGAGTTAAAAACGATTTAGGTATAACAACATTGATGTAGGATGCTTTATGTGATTTGAAGGGCTAAAATAGCTTTTGAATGATTTTACCACCATTGCTGTGAATGCGCAAGCTAGTTTTTTGCTTTTTAATGTACAAATTTTTTTAAACCTCACTTTTTCAAAGTAAAAGTATACTTTAACACACTTTTAGCAAAAAACTAAATAAATTATTTCCAAACAAATACTTATTGGTTGAATTTAGTCGGATGGTACTTCCCCATGCATATGCATGAAAAATGGGGAGCCTCAATTTGAGTCATGGTAAGAGAGAGGGCATGACTCTTATTTAGTAATATTTCTAACCAATTAAAAAAAAATGATGCATGTGATTTTTTTTTGTAGGAAACATTAATATTTATTAGAACACATAAACAAGAAAATAATATATATAATTTTGACTTTTTTTTTTTTTTAGAATACTAAGTATTTTACAAAGGGTTAAGTGAAAAAGTATAACAACGTCCATCCAACTATGTTTAACAATTGACATAAATTAACTTTTTTGATAAACTTGACATGAATTAACTTATGCAATTAGCATATATTCTTTTTAACATATATACAGGTGGAAAAATTGAAATTCGATCCGCGTGTCTTCGTCTAAAAACATAACTTGAGTTTAGGAACAAAATTAAACCCTATATATAGATAGAGAAATGATATGTCCACAATATTTTTACAATATTTTTACAACAAATCCTAAGTGGCAGGATGTTATTGGTTGTTATTGTTGGGGCAAAAAAGTAATCTTAGTGTTAGGTTCAAATTTGAACCAATAACAACTAACCACCTATGATTTGTTGTAAAAGTATTGTAAAAATGTTGTGGACGTAGCACCTCTCAGATGAGTTAGAGAGACCAAAGAATAAATAAAGTTACCACTAATTTGGCAAAAGGATGGAAAGTAGAAACTGATCATATTACCTCAGAAGTTTTCCTGATCCCCAAATTAGCCCCCATTCGTGTCCATAATCACCTCCACACAATACCCTTAAACCCTCCCTATATATAACCCATATTCGTCATTTTACCTACAACCCCGTCATCTTCCAACTCCCCCAAACAAACAAACAAAACAAACCAACCTACTACAAAACTCACTCCCATCTCTCTCTCTCTCTCTCTGTTCGGCTAAACCGCAACAATGGCGACGGCCATGTTAAGGAGGGCACTCCCACGCGCCTCCGCCTTATCTCGATTCACACGCGCCCGAGCTCACGCAAGCGAGGCCGAAGCTCAGCAAGTCGAACAAAAGGCACGCGCCTCCACGTCGCTCAAGACCTTCTCGATCTACCGCTGGACCCCGGAAAACCCGACGAAGCCGGAGCTCCAGGACTACCAGATCGACCTCAAGGACTGCGGGCCCATGGTCCTCGACGCCTTAATCAAGATCAAGAACGAGGTGGACCCCACGCTCACGTTCCGTCGATCGTGCCGCGAGGGGATCTGCGGGTCCTGCGCCATGAACATCGACGGCTGCAACGGCCTCGCGTGCCTCACGAAGATCGAGTCCGGATCGTCGGCCTCGACGATCACGCCGCTGCCGCACATGTTCGTGATCAAGGACTTGGTGGTGGATATGACCAACTTCTACAACCAGTACAAGAGTATCGAGCCGTGGCTGAAGAGGAAGAACCCGCCGGAGACCAAAGGGAAAGAGGTTTTGCAGAGTAAGAAAGATAGGGCCAAGCTTGATGGGATGTACGAATGTATATTGTGTGCTTGCTGTAGCACATCCTGCCCTAGTTACTGGTGGAACCCTGAGTCTTATCTCGGTCCCGCTGCTTTGCTCCACGCCAATCGGTAATTTTTTCACTTTTTTTTTTTTTACCTTGTGGTGAAAATTTGTAACTTTGGTAAATTCGAGAAATAATATTAGTAGAAGTAGTAAAAAATGACGTGTGTGTTAAGGAATAATGCATGTGGCTGAAGCTTGACTAATCTGTTAAGAATTCATAAGCTGACTTCAAATAATTTGGGATTAAGGTTGATTTTTGTAAGTAATTGACATTATGAAAAGAAAATGTGTGGCTGACCCTAATTAATCTGTTGAGGATGTATAGCCTACGTCCAAAGAATTTGGGAGTAAGGCTTTGTTGATGTTGTTGGTGGTGGTTGGATTTGGTTAATATGGGTGGCTTAGAGTTATGTATATAGGACCCAAAAAAAAAAAATGATTTAGCAATGGTAGTTTCTCACTTGTTTTAAAATGTTTTTTTAGGTGAAGAATGAAAGTTTAGTAGTAGTTTTACTTAGTTTGGTTTTAGGTATATAGGATGTTGTGCTTTGGTTATGGTTAATGTGGACTTAAGGTTTGGAATTCTTTAGAATGGTTTGGTTAGGAAAGAGACCATATTTTTTTATTATTAGAAAATTAGGGTTTTTTATAATTAAATTGATCAACCGATGATAGTTTCTACTTTCTATTCTTCTACGGCTACACACTTTACCACAACTTGTACATGTGTCAATCTATGATTGGATTGCATCACTTATACATGGGACCACCATTGGTACTTGGAGAAAGTAATTCAATCTCCACTTGACACGTGCAAGTTGTGGCAAAGTGTGTGTCCCTAGCCTTTTTGGAAAGATTTAGGTTTGGGATTCTATAGAATGATTTGTTAGTTTTGCCATTCCTCTAGAATGATTTCATTAGAAGGGGTAACACATTTGGTTGGGTCCACGCCACATGAAGTGGAGATAGCTAGTTTATATTGCTCCCTCTACTTCCCTTGGCCAAAACGTAAGCAACATATAAAAGAAGGGGGAAATGTTTGCCTAGAAAATAACCAAATAAGGGTTTTTAAAACAAAATAAAATGTTAATATTTGAGTTGGAATTAGTAAGTAAATGAAGGGCATTAGAGAAAAATGCTTGAAGATGGAATATTTTATTTGAACATATTCGTGCATTGTCATTCTCTTTACCTGCAATCTTGCATTTGTTGTTTCTAATTAATTATTGAAAATGGCTTTATTTAGATTCTTTAATTTTTTTTTTTTTTTAAAGAAGTTTTTATGTAATAAATTTGGGGATTTTGCATTGAAAGGCCTAGATGTATTTATTTCCCTAAACTCATATGTTTATGCTGTTACTTTGATTATGAGAATCAAACTAAGTTTAATCTGGGAGCCTCTTGCTTTTAATATCCCTCTCTATTTTTAGGATATTCTGCATTGAGTGATTATGTGAGCCTAGTGTGGAGTCTATATCTCAATCTGTTTTTAATAACGGGAAGTTCCTATGCCTGCAATCTAAGTCCATTGAAAAGAAAATAAACTTTAGTCAGGTTTATAGAGATATTTTTGGTGTTTTGTTAGCCTATCATGGCATTAGTTGGTACATCTTTGAGGTTTTATATTTTACTAGTTTGGAGAGAAATTCTAAATGCTTGCGTCAGTTGGTTTTCTTGTTTCACTTGGGAATTTAAAGCTTCAATTGAATGATTCCTTTCTCTGTCTGCTGCAAATGGCATGCCTTTTCTTTTTTTCTGTGGTTCATATTTCTTTACCAAATTTTGAATCCCCAATGAGTAGCGAAGGTCACTAGTTCAAATGTCCCATTTCCAAAAATTATTTAAAAAAATGATGTTTTTGTCTTGCATATTCTTGTAATGTAGTTCAAAGGTATGGTGTGGAATAATTTTATGCCATATATGAAAATAGAATTTTTGTTTCCTTGTCTTAACTTGATTGTTCCATTCAATTTGTGGATTACTTTCTTTTGTTCTGGGCCTTATTGAATTTGTCTGTGTAAATGCATGGTTCACTTTCAACATGCCTTTTATTACATTGCATTATGAGAATTCTTCTGTCCTGCTGTAGAAACATGTGAAAAAGACCTGTGTGCTAGTTAATATGTCAACTGATTGTTATATTGACACCTGTTTAGGAATTTTTAGTGCCATCTCTGAAGTGCCAATTCGTCTCTAGAAGCCTTCGTTACAATAGGGGTCTTTGTACACTGTTTTGGTTAGTGATATTGTTCTATCCATTTCTTTGTACTTTTGGGATTTCAATCAAAAGGTTTTACTAGGAGCATATCTTAATTCTACCTAGAGAAATGGAAATTGTTTTGATAACTGAAATATGTCTGGTAAAGTTATGGACAGATTGTAGGTTCATGTTTTGTGAAGCACGTGTCCTCTGTGTTTATTCATATCCTTAAAACTATTTTATTTGTACATTTTCATAGTTAATTTCATATCCACTGTTTCTTTTATCAAAACCAGATGTGGCTTTAAGTATTTCTGAAGTGTTGAATTTTTTTAACGCATTGTTGTAAATGCAGGTGGATAAGTGACAGCCGTGATGAATATACCCAAGAGCGACTGGATGCCATAAATGATGAGTTCAAGCTCTACCGCTGCCATACCATACTAAACTGTGCCCGTGCATGTCCAAAGGGCCTGAACCCCGGGAAGCAGATCACACATATTAAGGGCCTCCAACTATCTGGTCCTAGTACTGTTTAAGTTTCTAGGTTTATGAGGCATGCCAATGCGTATTTAACTCCTGGGATTTTTTGATGGCCCATGAACCATGTGTATTAAGTTAATAATATGTGCACTGAATGTATTCCATATCCCATTTGTACCTAAAAACTTGGAAATTGAGGTTTGATGTCTTTCTTTGTTTTCGAATAAAAAGTCAATAGAACTCCTTGGGTCCATCTGGAGATCAGATTATCCCTTTTGTGTGTGTCTGTGTGTGTTTGCTCACTTGGCTGAATACCCTTTGATTTTCTTGTGCGTGAGACAGCCCATTCTATATATATATGGTAAAGCATATGCACTGGTATAACATTGTCTACGAGTAAGATTTAGTTTCTGTATGGATTTTGTGACTTTCTAATGGGACCGAGATTGCTACGAGTAAGATTTGGTCCTCAACTCCCACATTTTGAACTTTTGACCACTACTGTCAGTTGTATACTGCATGGCTTACATCATCCAATCTGCATGTAATTTCTCGGATATAGAGGGCAGTTTTCATTCTGATTTGCACCCTATCTCTTTGCCTCAATAGATGAAGATGAATATCAACTATATGGAGGGATAAGAAAGGCAAGAAGTGCCATGGACCTTCGCAATCAGTAAAAGAATAGCTAATGCCACCAACTCATACCACAACGGAAAATAGAGTTACTTTATGAAAGTTGTTGAGACCTCTAATGAACTATCACATACTATATAGCCAAGAATTTTGTGTTTCAATTAATTGGAACCTCCTGATTTTTCTAACGAAGACATCCAAAGTTTAAATTCTCCACCACAAAGTATTGAATTATCTATATATAAAAATAAAAAAAATAAAAAACCTCATACTACATAATATCTCTATCTTCTTTTATGGCTTCTATTGGTGTTTGCCAAAGTGCATTTGTTGAGGTATGAATTATTTTTCTTTTTATATATGTGGCCTTATAATTTTTATTATGCAATCGAATCATTTTTTTTTTGAAAGTTGAGCCACTTTAGCCTGAAATCCATATTTTTATTAATTTTTACTATTTTCTAATATGGGTAGATCCTTTGGAAATTGAGCCACTTTAGCCTGAAATCCATATTTTTATTAATTTTTACTATTCTCTAATATGGGTAGATCCTTTTGAAGCCTCCTTAACTAATGCTTTAGGCACTTGTTAACAAAAGTCTATTTTTAGTTATTTATTCTATCATGATACCTAGGGGTAATACCTACATACTCTAGGAGTATTGCTCCCTCCTCTCACATGAGGAGTGGGCCCATGGTAGGATCTATGTGTGAAGACCACCCCTCATGTGAGAGGATAAACTATTGCTCCGGGACAATCTTATGATTTTTTATATCTAAACACCCATGTGTTAACACCTATATATGTACTTTGTGATTCTTCTTATTAGCTTGTGTATTAGCTTCTCATTCTTTCTATATAATAGATGTAATTCTTTTGAAAAGAAGTAACAAATAAAATAGATAAGTCTTTCTTCCATATAGCGTGAGTATCCTTTCTACTATCTTCAGCCCGGAGAAATTGTCCCAACTGACCATTTGGCTGTAGGAAGATAATGGAGAAATGCAATGAAGATGCAAAGCAAATTGGGGTAGCTACAGATTAAATTTCGAGATCCAAATAGTTCATTAAAGCAACATTCTAAATCAGGACAGGAGCCAAGAATATATGAGGACTCCAGCTGTGTTCCACAAAACTGGTTAAGGAAAATATAGATGAGAAAAATTTGCAGTTAATCATGAACATAAGATAATACGTTCACATCAATTTCATGAGACCTTTTTTATACCCCCTCAAAGGTAAAAAATAAAGTATAAACCCACCAAAGATAAGGTTATAGTAATCACACGATTATAAGATGATCTTTAGATATATTAATAGACAAATTAAACTGGTACTCATGGTTTCTAAGTCACATTGAAGTGATTAGGTTTCCTCCTCCTTACTACAAAGAAGCCTATATAAACAGATGATTTGTGAAAGCTTCACCTACTGTCCAGCTAATGTTGTATCAATCACATTGATCAATATGGTCACAACGATGAAGTTGTTGGCAGTAGCTGGGTTTCTTGTTTTCATAGTCTCCATTGAGGTTAGGACCAATGTTGTTCAAGCAAGCACTCGCCTCTCATTTCTCATCGATCCTCAAAACCTTGAACCATTTCACTACGTTACTATAACAGGTGATGTTCTGCACTTCATCAATTTTTTTTCCTGGTAATTATACATGTTCTGCACAATCATATCCTTCATCTTGTTCTTACAAGGAGAGAAGAAACCGTTGGCTAGAACTCATTGCCAAACTTCCTCATCCCATTAAGTTTAAGCTGTCAGTTCTCTCACCTGATACCATTTTTAACTTTAATTTGATACTAATCAAAAGCTCATTCAATCCTCAGATGGTAAAAATTTCTGAAATCTTACAGAATATAGACAGACTGTAACGTTGGGCTTTCTTCTATAGGATGCAACAATGACTGTGATACAACATGTTGTAACTGCGATATCAGGAAGCAACCACCACTATGTGTGCAATGCTGCAAAGAAGATCCTTGACAAGCAGGTATGCTTTTAGGGAGTGACACTGGTTTTGCAGATATGCATAAATTCAGCACGTGACTAACAACATGTCATCTTCCCCTTTAAATGAAACTCCTGTGTAATTGTTCGAGAAGTCGCACTTCTGATTGCAGAATACTTATTATTCAAGTCAAAGATGAATTCTCATTGGCCATAAGAATACAATGGAACCATTTATTCTCTCTATTATTTAAGCAAAGATGAATTACAGTGCATCCGCATTCCAATGGCAATCATTTCCAAGTTCTCACAAAATTGAGCATTACATGCATGAGAGTTGTATAGATCTACAACAACCAAAGAGCTAAAACTAGCCTAAAAATCTAGCTCTTTTAAAATAATAATTGAAAAAAGAAGAGTAAAAGATGTACAGAGGTTATATCCTCCTGGAAAGGCCAAGGAATACGGCAGCTGATGAGATCTGTACCTTGAGATCAGCAATATCCAAATCATGGCCTCCTTCTACAAGACCCCACTTGTCCACCTGCATAGATATAAGAAAGAGCTGTTACTGTTTGGAAGAGCAAGTCATAGCCTACATCCTAAAGTCAGTAAGTGCATTTGTGTGTGTGTTCAACAGAGAGAAATGCAGTTGGGGTGAGGGAAAAGAGAGAAGCAGGATGTGACTTAAGAAATGGGAACCTGCAAATCTTCTTCAAGTCTAATCAATTCAATTGCGTCCTCAATCTGCAATTTCCCACGACAGATCCCGATCGCAATAATCAAAGAATGTGACGCAGATGCCATAGCATCAATTGCTGCCAATTCACAGTCATCTGTTTTCTTCAGAACGTTCTCTATGGCCTTTATGAGACCATCCTCCTGCTTTCCACCATAAAAGCTGGAGTAGACAACAGGCTTAAAGCCAAATTCAGACTCTACCCAATCAAGTAAAGGATCAATTTTCTCCACCTGACGTTCTAAAATAAAATTGAAGGCACTATAGGTCAGATAACAATACACCATAAAAATTTAACATGAAAAGATCCATGTCCACTAAAAGATCATGCATAGGCTATTTTATGTGAAACACAAAGATGATATAAAAAGTTAAAAACCAAGTGTTCTAATTTTTTTTTATTTTATAAATAAATCAATAAAATACTTATCTTAAGAATTTGGACAAACAGTCTATAAAGACCTGGCCAAAAAAAGGCAGTGATAAAACTCAATTTTGCACCGACCTACTATAACAAATGGTCAGTCTTGACCTTATTACAATAAGCTGAAAAGAAACACATTATTCATACAACATGAATTTCAAGCAGGAACCCCAATCTTCCTCAACTGTAGTAAATCTGGTATAACAGGGTAACAATGTCATTCATTAGCAGTGGACAAAAAATAATGTCCTCTAAAAAAAGACACTAAATAATGCATATGGATCACTATTTTAAGTACTTTTTGGCACTGTAAATTCTAGGATTGGGAAAAATTTCACTGGCACTCTTGACATTAAAAAGTTTCACATGCACAGGCAGCATAGAGACCAACCAAGCCATGATTAGGAAACCCAAAGGGAATATTTACACTAAATTTAGTCCAAGTAACTAAGAGAAACATATTAAATGCCTCTAAACCTAAAACTCCAAAGGCTCTAACGTACTTCTTCAGTAAAAACTCCAACTCTTACACACATGAAGAATCAAAAGTGATATTTATAGCTTAAATAACATAGCTCACCTGGAGAGAGATGTAAAAAAAAAAAAAAAAAAATCATTTCTCATAAGAGACTGAAATACATGACTTGCCTCATTGTTATGCATTGAAGTCTAAAGAATTATCACACCAATTCAACATGCACAAGATAATTTAAATCAAGCTGGAGCAGGTCAGTAGAATAACATACCATGGACGCCTCTTGTCAGAATATTATCTTCCGGAGCTCGACAGAAGACCAGATCTTGATTAAATTTCTTCATCAAATGTTCAATAACCTTAGGTCGTGTGAGTGGAACTCTTTCCAATGCAGTACAAGCAAGCTTCATTAGAGGCATCGAGAAGGGTCTGATCCCATCTGTTTCCTACAATAATTAAGATCTCAATATACAGCCCCCCAGCACATAAAGACACACTCCAAGTTCAGAAATAATTCCAGGATGAACAAAAATATCAACTTTAAAAAAAAAATGTTATTCACAAAAAGTCAGGAATTTCAAAAAAACCCAGGCCCATTTAAAACAAGATCAAACTCCCAAATCACGCAAAAATTATAAAAGCAACCCATTTCTAACATAAGTATAAGTGTATAACCCATTGCAAAGAAAAAAAAAAAATCAAAGTTTTAAGAGCCTATGAGTTACAGTAATGAGTAAACCCAAAACACCCTAAAAAGTATCCATTTCGGATCAGATGGCACAATCCCAACACCCAGGAAAAACCGAAGACAACCCATTTAAGTTCAAGGAAAAAAAAAACCACAAAACACAGAAAGAAAGCTCGAATTTTTGTACAAATCTAGTCAATAATAAGTCTCCATAAATCTAACGCAAACACAGCTTTTGAAGGCAACCCATTTGAGCTAAACCAAATCCAAAAAGACCCACAAGAACATTCCACTCAAATAACACATACATTGAAACTAATACCAAATGCAACACACTAAAAACAAAGGTACAGACACACAAACCTGATATTCCCACTCGGCAGCAACAGCCTTAGCGAGAGGCAAAGTAGGGAGCTTGAGAGGCCTCTTCGATGGCGTCTTGAGAGTCCGGTAATCAAGCATCACCGACCACCCAACCCCATCTTCGGACTCTCTCACCTTCACCTCGTTGTAGAACCTCTTCCCCACTATCGAACCAGTCATAAACGACATCGGCATCGTCACGGACGACGACGACGATGTCGTCTGGGAATTGGAGCTTGGCGCCTTGACGTAAATGCTGCTGTTGTTGTCGTTTTTGTGGGTTTTACCATCGGATGAGAATGTGAAGGCCGAGGAAGATGGGTCCTCGGATTGGGGCTCTTGGGCGGTGGCAATGGAAGTGAAGAGACGAGTTTGGATTTGGGATTGGGATGAGAATGTTGTGAAAAATTTTGGGTTTCTTTTGATGGAGTTTAAGGTTTTGATAATCAGTGAATTCGCCATTGAATTGGGATTTTGTTTTCTGTGCTCTGGGTTTTTGATGGAAATGTGTTTGGGGTTTTGACTATTTTTTCTTCCCAAAAACACTTTTGCATTTGCAGAGGAATTTTGCTCATGGAAAAGCTTTGGGCTGGTTGGTCAGCTCAGGGTTTGGGCCTGTGTTGGATATTGTTTCTGGGTTCAACTTCCTGTAATATTTCAGATTTCTCTTTTTTTGGACCAGAAAACAATGTCTTTAATTTTTAATAATTATTTATATTTTCACGTATACTAGATTTATATTTATTGGGTACAAAATTTAAGTTTAATTTCTTTTTTTTTTTAATTTTTTTTCACAAAAATTCAAACATATCAATGAAATATAAATAATATAATCTTTTTTGAGGACAAATAAATTTAATGTAGTTATATGTTTTTTTTTAATAAAAATATCTAATGTAGTCATGTGTTTAAATTTGAAAAAGAATGAAGAAAGATGCATAAAGATAGAAATGGTTTTGATCAAATAGTCATATTTTGTTGAGAATTAGAGAAAATGATTCTACTTCTTTTTTTTTTTTTTAAAGAAGAAAGAGAAAATGATTCTACTTAATTATATATAGACAAGCTCTGTCTCTATAATTAGAAAACTCTTTTTTTTTTTAGAGAAAAATAGAAAACAGAATTTGGCACGAAATTAAACAGAAATAGGGCAGTGGTCCGAATGAACAAAATTGGGAAGCTAATTTAACAGTACATTTATTCAAGTTTGTTATATGGTTTTATAGATTCCTGAAGAAGAGGGTACTGCTAATACCATCTGTATTACAAAGTTCTCACTTGGGTCAAGTTCAATCATTTGATTTAAGGCTGCTGGCCTTGCTTATCCATCATAAAAGGATTAATATGATCTTCTAATTAGTTTTTCTTCTTCTATTTTTTTCCACTTAAATGAATTACATAATTGAATTAACACATTTTGTATTGAAATCACATGTTTAAATTTATTTGTGAAACTGAAACCTAAGATACAACACATGACTAAGTTTTGTCTCTCTTATAATATATGAGCTCACAGTTATGGATTCATGTGTTGTAGAAGTCTTCTTCTTCTTTTTCTTTTTTAATTGAAAAAGGGTAAAAATGGGTGACTAAAGTGACTACTATATCTTGAACGTTATCATAGTAGCATCTTATCTATTGAATTTAGACTTGCAAGTAAGGGAACTAATGAGTCATAGTTGTTATCCCAATCTCACAAGGGCACTAGTGAGCATTGAGCTAGGGCATGGGGTTTCCCCAAACACTTTTCATTACGATATTTGAACTTAAAACCTTCATCCTGAATCATTTTAAGTCATATTAAATACTTTCGATGTAGCACAATTACCTTCTCTTATATAAAAGCTTGAATGGAACAAACCACATATACAAACAACTGCAAATGGCCTATTGTTATTGTCATTATCAAAATAACTTTTTTTAAATTAATAAATAGAAGTAACTAAAGAATTTACTTCCAATCATTGGACCCATGTGATGTTGAAAACACATAAAACACAAGCACATATTTATATCAAACACTCAATTATATATGTTTTAGTTTTGAAAAAAATGTTATAAACACATGATATGACACTCAATTATGTATGTTTCAGTTTTGAAATAAAAGTTATAAACATATGATATCAAATACAATTTTTTTTTTTTTTGGTATTATGAGTACCCAAAATATATTTTTTATACCACAATTTTTGCATTATTTTAAAAGGCAATATTTAAATAAATCTTATTATTTGCTTTTTTTCTTTTTTTTTGGTCATTCGAATTCGGTAGCTTATTTTGCATAATATAAAACAAAAAGTTAAACACTATCTTATACCATCCATACAAAATGGAAGGATGGAAGGTGCAATTGGAAAAGTAAGATAATAAAGTCGATAACAACAGGAAATGAAGAGTTGCATTTCTTTTCTTTTTTTGCCGAATGGAAATGAGGAGTTGCTTTGAAGGTTCATGTCAGCAAAAGAAAAGAACGGAGCGAAAGTGGGTTTGATCTTAGCCATAAAGCCCATAAAGGGGGGAGGTTGACTGAATGTAACGCTATCAGCGTCTTGGTTCATCCAAATTAATACGCAATGCAATCTGCTGACAGGCTTACAAAGATAAGCTGTTATAGCAATGTTACGACAGAATTTAAAATATATATATATATATATATATATATATAATATAATATAATTTTTTTTTCCTTTCGTATTACTAGATAATAAATCCTGAGAGCAGCGGCCATATTTTATTATTAACATAATTTTTATTATCTCTTCAAAAATTAACATATTTTATTAATATCAATTACTATATCATATTAATTAGATTCTAATATATATATATATATATATCAATTCAGTAGTTTAAAAAAAAAATTTATTAAACACTTTTGTCTCTAAAAAAATTATATTTTTTAATAATAAAAATCTAGGAATGGGTTGAATGTCTTACTTTATGTCTCAATATTGTTAGGGCTTAAGATTAAGCACAAATTAGGTTGGAGGGCTTTATCAACCTAATTAAATCCTAACCCATATAAGTCAGATTAAGTTGAGGTTGGGAGTATTGGGTTGTGTATACATGTTTTATGCATTGTTTAAAACTAGGATTTTATCTATTATTAAGACTTTTTTCAATAAATTATTACATTTCATATAATATGCATAAATTACATTTTAAATTTTCAAATTCGTCCAAATTAATTATAAAAATTACCAAAATCTATTAAAATAAAATTTTAAATAATAGTAATAAAATAAACTATATATGCATGGTGGATTCGGTTTAGTTAAATGGGTTGAAAATTGTGAACCCAAAACTGACTAGAGCCAAGGGTAAATATAAAATTCTAACCCAGCCCACAAAAATCAACCCGAAGTGTTAAGTTGGGTCGGGTCGATCTCGTAGGGTTTGTGGGTTTGATGCACACCCCTACTTCATATGTATTTGAATGTTATCCATTTTAAATTGTAGTTATTTAATAAGGAGAAAAAAAGGAGGAATGTGTGATGCTAAGAACCTTGTACCTTAAATGACATTATTTGGTATTTCCAAGAGAGCTATTCAAAATTCAAATCACCTTCCCTTAACTATTGAATTAATCAAAAACGACAATGTACAACAAATTATGAATTTCTTTATTGGATAAAAAAAAGGAACACTACAATAGAGCATTAATAGTAGGTTACTTAAAATAAGGCAAGAGGTAAATGGGTAACAAAAACCAAAACACCCAAAATTATATCCGCATTAACTTATCAATTTCCCTATCAATATGTGTTTTAGCTTCGGTTGTTCCCTATTTTAGGGAGTGCTATTCATTTCCTAAAAATTTGTTTATTAATTTTATGTTGTTATAATTATGTGACAAAGTAAAGTAGGTATTTTGAGAAATAAAAGGAATAATAAAAAAAAAGAACGAAAAAATAATATTTAAATAAAATATGATTTAAAATAAGAAACCTAACAGGGAGAAAAGAAAAAAAGTGATTATTAGCTCAAATGAGTGGAGAAAATTACCACCAAAAGTAAGAGCGTAAGACTTTGATTTCTGGTGCAGTTTTGTTCTGCCCTCCCACCCCCAAAAAAAATACTTGTTTCTCAACAAAAAAAAAAGACTTTGATTTCTCATTTCACAATTAACTTGGTCCTAATTTTTGTCAAAATACAATATTTATCAGTCGGCCCCACATTTACATGTAGCAGACGGTGCACTTGTACCAGAAAAAACAGTATTTAAAATTAAAAGTCTCCTTCCTTTTTTCTCCTTCCTTGGTTCTTCGCTTCTTCTCTCTAACTCAGACCAAGAGAGAGAGAAATGGCAAACTGGAATTCAATTCCTCTGGAAATCACGTACGAGGTACTAGGATGGACAGCTTTCATATCATGGTCCATCAGTTTCTACCCGCAAGTCATCTTGAATTTCCGTAGGAAAAGGTATTTCCTTTAACACAACAAATTTCCCACCTTTTTTTTTTTTTGTCTCAGCCTGGATTTCGTTTTCCAATTCATACATGTATCTTTCTTAAATTTTATTATTTGGGTTGTTGTTGTTGATATTGTTGGGGGTGTGAACGCAGTGTTGTGGGGTTGAACTTCGATTTCGTGGTGCTGAATTTGACGAAGCACTCTTCGTATCTCATATACAACGCGGCCCTCTACTTTAGCTCCGCTATTCAGAAGCAGTACTTTGAAAAATATGGCCAGGACCAGGTTCGTGCTTTCTTCTTGTTAAATTAACCTACCCAAAAGTAATCAACGATTTAAGTTTTTAGAAAAAAGATTAAAGATTTTGATGATTCTACCAAGTATTCATGTAGTCAATAGGATGTTGATAGTGATGTTTGCCTTTTATTTTCATGGAAAATTCAAGTTCAAAATCAAAATCAAAATCAAAATCAAAATTTATTATTGGGTTTCTTTGTTTTGCTGACTTGTGTAGCTGGTGAGGCATATCTTCCATTGCTGACTAGTGCAAAGGATAGTGTTTAAAATAGAGTAAATCTAGTAACATATAAAAAATCACAACTTTTGTCACAATTATACATGGCAAACTGTGATTAATTGCGTGTCATTTTTAAATAAACCTATCACTCGCAGTATGCAACGTAGATAGTTGTGCAAAAGTTGTGGTTTTTTATGTGGTATTAGAATTCTTGCTAGCAATAATTATCTTATGCATCAATATATGCATCCTGGAGTCCTCCTTTTCAGTGTGTGGGTCCTACAGCCGTGTGAGACCCACAAACGGTAAGAGAGAAGATGCATATATCTAGATATATGAAATACCTTCACCTTGACTAGGCTTTCTAATAGTAGTTTGTTGTTTAACTTTCTTAATTTTCAATTATAACTATTATTTATTAATGAAAATAATCACTTGGTAATATGGTACTGGAATATGAGTAACTACTTTCAATTGTCTAGGAAATTTGTTTCGGTTTGGTTTTGAGAAAGCATAATGTATGAGTTAAGAAGGCAACATCTGAAATTAGCCTTATATAAAATCCAAGTTGTGAACTTAATTTGTGCACGTTAGAGGATGAGAGATTGGGTTGGGTTTTGTTTTTTTGTTTTGTTTTTTTCAAATTTTTTTGGCCCTTACTTGTTCTGTTTTCATTGTAATTATTGCAGATGATACCTGTAGCTGCAAATGATGTCGCTTTCTCTATCCACGCTGTTCTTTTGACTGCAATTACCTTGTTCCAAATTGCAATCTATGAAGTAAGTGGTTTGCTCTTCCTCATTGAGTTCATATCTTCTTTTATTGTAATGGTGGGAGCTCTTTATCTTAGTAATCTGGTTAGAGATTCGAGTGTTAAGCTTGACCTTTCTTGATGGTTTTGTACAGCGTGGAAGCCAGAAGGTTTCCAAGATAACAATTGGAATTGTCTCTGCTGTGTGGTTGTTTGCTGCTGTATGTATTTTCTTGGCTTTGCCAAGCCATTCTTGGCTTTGGCTAATCTCCATCTTTAAGTAAGTTTTTCTCTTTATGTTTTTGTAACTTGAAGTTCAACCTATGTGAATTTCATGACAGCTTGGCTCATATTTGCATAGGATGATCATTGAATGTGACATGATTTTTTCCCTTCTTTTACTTTCATGAGAAATTATCAGTGAATTGGATTACAACTTAGCTCATACTTACACTTTTATATAATAAATCTGTTCCTCAGTGAAGTTTACCATCAATGAGCTTTCTAAGATCTGATTTGAGTCATGCCTCAGCACTAGGAAGGTTGAATTTTCCACGTCTGGTTTGGATAGGTGGATGTGACACTAATTCTACAAGATACATCGATAAGTTGAGCCTTGATATGCAATTTATTGACGTTTGCCCATGTGACAATTTTGTTCATCAATTGGAGGCTGTCCTGTCTATGTCTAATATTGCTATCTTAGTTGCATTAGAGTAAAGAGTTTCCTATCATTTCTTCATTTCTTCTGCTGTAAGTTTTTAGGCATTGAAAAGTAGCTAGCGCCTAAGGCCGAGCGCTGGCTGGAATGGTATTTCCACAAGAGAGGTTTCAAATTCGTGGCGTACTATTTCTGATAATAGTGCGATAGGCACACATTATTTGGTGGGACGCCATTCCGCTCTGCTGCTCTAGTCTTTGCAGTCTGAGCAGGAGGTTGTCCCTACATTTCTCATACTTAATATTATTATTTTTTTGTTAAAAAAAAAAGGCTATGAAACTCTTTACACAGTCAATTTTCCCAGGTAATTTTGCTTTGATTTTACGGGGTATATGGTTATTCCATATTCAGTTCTTAAAGCCGAACTCTCTCTGTTAATGACAATATGTACGCTATTGTATTTTCCAGTTTGGGTATTGCTAAAGCTTGTGTATTGGAGGATTTAAGAAACTCTAGACGTTTCTCTTCACTATGCAGTGATGAAAAGGCCTTCTTGGAGGACCAGCTAAGCTGGTGGGGAACGAATTACTGGAATTTTGGCATTATGCCATGGTTGAACGTAGGGAACCTTGACAAAGGCCTTCTATTCACATGATTAGGGAAATCTCCCGCTGATATATAAGGCTGCTTAGGTTGAAATTAGTGACCCCAAAGAGTGTGTTGAAGAAATGATTTGAGCCTTAGAATGGCAGCTGCAGTAAGTGTCCACTTTTGGGCAAATATGGGAGCAGATAATTGCATTCTCTTTACCCATCAATAGCCCATTTCATATAATTTGAAGCAACTTTACTGCAATTTATATTGCTTATGATGTGTAGTGTTGCAGAATATAAAGCTAGTTTTTTCCCATATGCCTTTCTAGCAGAAACTTTCTTAAATTTTCTCTGTTCACTTCATTACAAAAGCTCAGTCTTTGACTAAATTTATTTTGTTTCATGATTTTATAGATGTGGTTGAACTTCCTTTCTAATTTTATATGTATTAAATTTTTGCAGCTCAATTCAAGTTTTTATGACGGTGATCAAATATATTCCCCAGGTCAGAATTGTGAACCCTCTAAGTCCCTTTATAATATTTTAGGAGATGTAGGAAGAATTTAATCAATTGGCTATGCTGAGAGATGCATCTAATAAATGCCTTGTATAAGAAAAGTCCGTACAGACATGGGCTCAATATTTTTCTAGTGACCAAAATGTAGGAACTAACTTTTCTTGGGGTTTCATTATAAAGGGATATATATATATATATAGGACAAGGGGTGGGGGACCAGGCCAACCCATACTTGTGCAGGGGGGGGGGGGGGAGTTAACCCTTATTTTTCAGATATTTTTATTTTCCAATTCAATTGGATGTTGAGGTGTTGATAACATTAATTGATGTAGGATGGGTCGTCCTGAATTGAGAACTTTATAATTCTCTATTAAAATTAAGGATCTTAGACAAGCCTCTATAATTTGACTTTGTTCATTATATATCTGTATTTCAGTATCATTCTGAACTTTATGATGTTTGTAAAAATTAGGATGTTTGTGCAAGCCTTTAAAATTTGACTTTGTTGATTGTATTTCACTTAGGGTGTTGAAATGTATGCTTCTATTATATATCATAGAGTAGTAAAAACTAAAAAGAAATGCAAATACATCAACTGAAGTAATTTGAGGAAATTAACTTGAATAGGAGTTAGTCAAGATAGCTTGCTGACATGGCTGAATGTGCTGTGCTCCAAAATTTTTTGCTTTTGCTTAGTTGGTAATAGAGGGAAAAATGTTATTGACTCTTGGGGTTTTAATTTTCTTTACCTCATAAGATGACTAAATCAAAATGGTTGTAATTGCTTAAAATTTTGTGATGGTATTAAAGTGACAGTTGGACTGGCCATTCATACTGTATTAATGACTGTTATGAAATTTAGGTGTTTATGAACTTTGTAAGAAAGAGCACAGATGGGTTCAGCATTGGCAACATTTTACTCGATTTTTCTGGAGGGGTGGCAAATTATGGACAGATGGCCGTGCAATCTATAGATCAAGGTTTATTGAATTCTTCCACAGTTGTAGATCTTGCCATCTAAATTTATCCTCCTTGCGTAATATATTCCTAAAACTTGTTGCTTTTTTCAGATTCTTGGGTGAACTTTTATGGAAACATAGGGAAGACATTGCTATCTCTGGTATAGAATATTTTCACTTCTCTAATTTATTTCACTTTCTTTGCATCATTATTTAAGTGAAATTTATTTGCCATAAAATAGTTGGTAGATGACTTTGTTATGCTTTTTTATTCTTATTCTGTTCTTAGATTTTAATTGAAGTTGTCATTTTAATGTAAGAATTACTACCATTTTTTTTTTAACTAGAGAGAAATTTAGTGAAAGTCATGAGAAAATCATGTTTAGAAATTCTGGATAAAGTAAAATTCATCAAACAGAAGACAGTGATAGGCGGACAAAAAAAGAAAAAAAAAGAGAGTTTAAATTAGTTCGAGAGCTGGCGTAAAACCAGTATGATGAATGAATGATGAAGTAAAAGAAACCTATTATGCTTTTAAAGTTAATTTCTTGCTTGAGATATATTGGAGAGCACACACGAATGTATCCTTCTGGTTATTCTTTTTTTCTTTGGTGAAGATTTCTAGATATTCTACAAATTATTATTATTATTATTATTATTATTTTAAGATTGATGGAATACCCTACTATTATAGGCATCGCTATTTTTTGGCTTTCTTTTCTATTTATTTTAATTATTTGATGGAATATGCAATTGCAGGTTTCTATATTCTTTGACATAATTTTCATATTTCAACATTATGTCATCTATCCTCACAAGAAAGCCCAAGTCTCTTCTAAACTTGTTGAGGAGGAACACACTGAGCGGCTTGTTAAGTCTCCTGAACACCCAGAGTCAGAAAATGTGTAAAGCTTAGCTTTAATCATAATGTGAATGTTAATATCAGCTTTGTGGTTAGTTTATACAGAAACTTATGTTTTACTTTTTATGTGAAAGACAGTCAATTATAGGTAAAAGCTTATAATGTTATTTACAAATTAGTGTAGTGAAGCTTTGTTGTAATTTGCCTTTTGTATAAGAACAACCATTAATTGACTAATGGAAGTAGCAATTTATGGAGTATGAACATTGTGTTTGTGTATAATAACTGATTTGAAAACCGGAGTTGAACTATCAAACTGGTCTTGCATAAGTGATATATGGTAAATATAAATAGGGTGTTAAAACAGTGAGAAAAATAAGTTATAAGGTGTTTAACCAGAGGTTTATTGGGACTTCAAAAAAAGTGGTAAAACTACAGGCTATCCTTTGACATGAGACAACATAACACAGTGTAATACAAAAGATAAATATTATTTTGATCCTTATATTTCGAGGTTATTGTCAATTTGTTCCTTATATATTTCAATTTAATTGGTCAATATTATTTTTAACTTATAGTCAATTTTCATTAGTAAATTAATAGTAATTTGATTTTCAAAAAAAAATTGTAATTTATTTTTAACTTAATAGTCAATTTTTGTTAGTAAATTAATAGTAATGACTAAATTGATTGTTATTAAAATGTGGAGACCAAATTGACAATGTAGATACCAAAATGGTATTTTCGCATATAATATATTAATGGTCTCAATGAAGAATATGAAAATCTTGAATATGCATTAAGAACAATGTGGTTTATTGATACTATTTAATTTAGGTTTAAATCCTCTACTTTCATCTGTTTTAAGTAAAAATGGACATTTTTGTAGGATTTATAGTCCAGCACACTTGAACAATGGAATGGACACAATCTTGTAATCGTCATTCCCAACTTAGTTATAGTTAAACCTTAGACAAAGGTGCATCTATTTTCTAAGTACATTTGTACATACTCTTGCTAATCGTTTTGTCACCTATACAATTTTCTTAATCATATTTTTATACAAATTATTGAGGTCAAAAGTTATGAATGGTATAACATTATAGAATTTATCTTTCTCGTATCCTTTTGTTAATAATTAAATAAATGTTTAATAGAATTGAGGTAATAAAGAAATAAAAATTAATTGAATCTCAAGGAACATGTTGGATTGTGTGGCCAAATAACCCACTGCATGCAACAGATAAAGATTATTTTATATGAAAAAGAATCTTGCACATTATTGTATATTATAAATAAAATAATTATGAATAATGAGGATTGCATGTTTGGCCATGATTGGTTGTGTGGAGTTTGACTTTGTCAAACATGCAATTGAGAAATCTTAAGATATAGTGTTGTGAGTGAAGATAGTGAGGTGGATAAGAAAGCATGAAGTATATTAATATTTATGTCCTAATTTGTAGGAATAGAATGAATGTTGGGAATGTTTAACATTCATATCCTAATTTGTAGGAACTGAATTGAACGCATTTTGGTTGGGCTTTAAATAACTCACTTGAGCTCTCTCTAAAAGAATGAAAACCAAACATAAATCTTATAAGAAAAAACCCACTGTAATCTAAAAACTATTAACTCGTATCTTTCTCATTTAATTTTAGATATCTATTTTTTAGATGTATTTTACATCTGCTTTAGCAGCAATGTCAATGATATAGGAAAAATAATTATATGCGCATACCTTTTAGCTAGTTTATGGCAAATACAATAACATTAATGTGAATATCAAATT
Organism: Castanea sativa; assembly: GCF_040712315.1. Taxonomy (NCBI): domain Eukaryota; kingdom Viridiplantae; phylum Streptophyta; class Magnoliopsida; order Fagales; family Fagaceae; genus Castanea; species Castanea sativa. Next base: position 64,768,490 of record NC_134013.1, on the reverse strand, counting down.
TATGACAATAAATCTCACTAATTTGCAATGAAGTAATATTTAGGTGTTCTTGGGAGCACCCTTTTTTTCCCTCAATAAATGTTCTTATAACTACATTTCTTTTTGTATAGGTTTTATAACAACATTTAATTTATCTAAATGAGCTGTTGTCTATCTTATTTGCTTGGGCCACAAGTACTATAACCTTGCTTCCCAAGTTTCTCTTCCCTGTATAAGTTGAAGGTCAAGTCAATCCTTAAAGTTCACAAAAAAGTGAACAACACACACAAAATGAAGAGAGAGGGTCGTCAACATGGGATGGTTCGGACCTTTCGGATCCTACCATCTCCAATAAACCCGGCCGTATTTGTGAATGAATACCATTCGCCCCCTACAGCAGGGTTATTCACCAAAGTGCCATCCAAACCCACTAACCACTCCAAGTTCACGGGCAAATGTGGCACACCACGTTGCACCAAGTGTCACATAAACCCGGCATACAAGTCCAAGAACAAAACCAAGGGAACCAAGAAGCTTAACTCACGTGACGTCGTTTTGAATACTCGATTAGTCACTTGGAATGTCAAGTTTGGGCCATCCGGGTCAAGCTTTTTCGGGTCTTCTGCCACGGATCTTTTGGATCTTCTATCTAATACAATTAATTGTGATGAAGTTTACAATACTTATGAAGTTTGCGATCATTTTATGTGATGACGTTTACAATATTTATGAAGTTTACGATCATTTTATTGATAATGATATGCTGTAATCCTTTTGATAATAATATGTTTTATTTTTTGTTTTTTTTAGAGAGTTTCAACTTATGTCGTCCACTCTGATGATAGCTCTTCATCACCAGATCAAAACACCAATCAGTTTTTTGTGTAGGTGAAAATTAAACTCCAGATATCTTATACAAATATCAGAGATTTTACCAATTGAGTTAACTAGAACCCTCAATAATATGTTTTATTGAGGGAATTATCATCCTCATAACAATTTTACTATTGGACATCTCTTGTAAGTTAGATTGGGTTGGTTCTCATATTAAATTTGCTTTTTCCCTATTTTAGGTTGAGTAATAAAATATTTAATCAAGAAATTTTTATTTTTATTTTTTATTGATGGTTGTGGGGGATTGCTATTTTTCGAGCTTTGGTAAGGAGCTTGGTATTATTTTTAGTTTTTTTTTTTAAGTTGGGAATTTTTGCCTTATTAAATATATGGATTTGAAATAATTGGCATTAATGTATTATTTCAAATTCATGTTAGTGAGTTCTTATTCAATTAACATAATCTAGAAAAAGAAAAAAAAACCATTATATGTATATAGTTATGGTTTATATTGATGTGTTGTGGTGGGCCTTTTTTTGTGTTTTGGGCTTGATCTTTCCTGCTATACCATAGCTCGTGATTTTGAGGGAGGAGAGTTGGGACTGACCTTACTGAAACACACCTTAGGCCAACTTGTGCGCAAGTTGGGCCATTCATGTATAAACGTGTCCTGACAAGAACTTTGAACGTACCGCTTGCTCATGGAGAAAAGATTGTTACAGATGCTACAGTAGGAAGCACAATGCAACAAGATAACTAAAACATTTCTACTAATAACAATAATATAACAAAGGAAAATAGAGCAATATGATTATGAATAACAAGGTCACAACGAAAAGTTTAGCAGTAAGATAATAAGTTAGTCATTGATCAACCAAAACAAAGAAAGAAGATTCATCTGCCAAAGGAATGGACTTAGCTCTTTAGCAAACACAAGTCCAAAAGGGAACCGATCTCCAATGTGGGTAACCTCAGAGGGGGTTCTTGCCGTAGAAGTTACACACTTTGAAAAAATGACCTAGATGGCTTAATCTCGAGTTTTTAATTTATCATAGAGTGGGCTATTGAAAGGAAGAGAAATTGGTAGCTTATTGATGTATGTTTTTGCTCTTATCACTCATGTTTCTTCATTTCTTTTTTTAGGATTTCTATATATTTCCCTTTCTCTTTTATTTCTTTGTTCACTCTGCTTTCTTTTCTTTCTACCTTTTTTTTTTCCTTTTGTTTTTTGTTATTCTCTTCCTCCTTCACTGTGCACGTCCATAGCCTTATATATTGCCTACCATGACATGATTTACCATTTTTACCCCTAAACTGCTTTTGGCTTGTTGTGGGTGTCCTTCTAAGACTGTCCACTGGTCTGCCGGCTGTCCAGCTACTACCATTACATTGCGTATGGTGCACCACACCTCATTCCCAAATAAAGAGGTTTTGGTTTTGTCTCTTACCTCTCTTAATACTCTCATTCGGATAAGGGTTAAACATCTTCCTTACCAACCTCCATAGCATGTATCTAGTGATTTCAGCTCATGTTTACTTCTTTTAGGTGAGATGTCATCCCAGTAGGATATTTCTCCCAAAAGAGGTTGAGCAAGAACCCCAAAATAGGCTTCCCCTTCTCCCTACCGCCAAACCATACCCTCTCATACCTCTAAATCGTGGCCCATTTCCTCTGTATTGGCTGAGTACAGGTAGGTGGTGCCTAAGCCTTATGTGCATGCTACACTTCTGTCTGAGTCCATTGCTTTTCTGGCTTTCATGCGTTTGCCATTGCCTCCGTATTTGTCTAATTTTGTTGTGCATTCTGATATCCGTTTAACTCTTACGTCGTGAAAGACACATGGGTTTTTAGGCTTTCGTTCTCTGCATCACATCTCCTCTTTGGACTGGGCATTGCTTAGATGTGAGCTCTCTTCCTCTTACTTGGCCCATGTTCCATTCTTCCTTGTGCTCGTGAGCTAGTTAATGTTCTTGTCATGTCACTGCACTACTCTTGCTATGATATCATTTATCTTTTTGTTTCATTGCTACCTCTAGGCTTACAGGCTAAAGCTCTTGTCATGTCAATTTCTTATATTATATATTCTTTTGGGCTTTACTACCCAGCATTCCTGCTTGGCCAACCCATTCCATCCCTTGGGCCAACCCATTTCATTCCTAGGGCTTCCTTGGCCCATTTCATTCATCTTTCACTCCTATGAGTTTTTGCTAAATTCTTTAGGGTTCCCCGGCCCAATTACCACATTCTTACATCTTATTATCTTTGGGCTTATTGGCCTTTATGCTTGCCATACGAATTTATTAATTCATTTCTTGGGCTTCCCCATCCCATTTACTTCTTTTTCTACTTCTTGCTATTCCCATGGGTTTAATACCTTCATTTCTTAGGCTTACTCAGCTCATTTGCTTCTTCATGGCTACTTCTTTTTTTTTTCTTTTTGCGCGCCTATTAACCATTATTTTTGCTATTTTGGCCTACTGGTCTTTACTTTACTACTATCTCCCCATCTTTTTCATATTGTTAGCTTCTTCTGCCATTGGGCCCTTTTGTCAAAAGTGGGCATTAACATGTGTATACAAAGGCATGTAGATGTGAGATTTGTTTTGTACCCAAATTATTGTAAGAAGGAAAACAGAGGGCGCGACTCTATTCCAAGAAAAGGTATATAATATTTTGAGTGGGACTGGAAACACCATATACTTTTTTTTTTTCAATAAAAAGGGATACTATTTAATTTTTATAGTGAGAAATTCTATAGAATGCTATATACTATATAATTAAAGGTACATATAATTTGATGGCAAAAATAAAAAACTGACTCTCTAACTTTTAACCTTTGTCATTTCAGTCATTTAACTTTAAGTTTTATCATTTCAGTCCTCTAAATTTCAATTATTGTCAATTCAGTATTCCGTTAGATATCAGTTAGTAGTCTCCGTTAAGTTAGCCAAAATGACGTCGTTTTGGCTCTTTTTAATTTTTTTTTTTAAATTTGTAATTAAAACAAAAAAAAAAGTTATTTAATAAAAAAAAACACCCTTAGCTAAAATCAAAACAAACAAAATAGAAATTGTTCCCCTCACCTGAAATCAAAACACACAAAATTGATATACGATGAGCAGTCCTAATTGAGAAATTTGGGGGAAGAAGGGAGAAGTCTGGGTTTGGGTTTGGGTTTGGGTTGTCCCTAACCATTGTCAATTCAAGATCATAGATTTCATACTCGAAGTGGTTGGCCATGGCAGCAATCATGCTAGACTTACCAATTCCGGGAGGACCATAAAGAAGATAGTCAGGCTTCCAAGCCTTGCCAATCTTTTTATAATACTCTTTTCCTTGGCTAAGCTTAGTAATGACATTCATTATTTCTTCCTTTTCTTTGATTTCATGGCTAAAGTATCAAACGTTGATGGGTGCTCAAAAGATATGTGGCTCCATTTGCATGCTTCGTAACCTTCCCAATTTTGGCTGGGATTGCTAGTGTACAACTTCATTTGACGATTTCTCACCTTTATTGCCTTCCCTTCTTGAAGTACATGAGGAATGTAAGTCCCAGTGACAAATTCTCAATGAGATTTATGGAAAGTGAGCTTGCAATACCTATTCTCCTCGGTGTAAGGGTACCATTAAATTGACTGCTCTAGTGCCGTGTTTTTCTTTGAAACCCACCGAAGCTTGACCCCTTCATTTTCATCTGTAACTTCTTTGTTCTCATCCATGCTCAGTACTTAGAAGTTAGCACTCAATCTTAGTTTCTCTCACTCAATCTTGGTCTCCCTTCTCTTAAATCCGATCTCTCAATCTCGGACTTACTGCTGCTGACCCAGACTTCTCCCTTTTTCCCCCAAATTTCTCAGTTAGGGCTGCTCATCATATTTCAATTTTGTATGTTTTGATTTTAGGTAAGGGGAATGATTCTATTTTGTGTGTTTTGATTTTAGCCCATTCCCCTAATTGTTTTTTTTTAATAACAATTTCTTTTCTTTTTTGTTTTAATTACAAAATTTATATTAAAAAAAAAAAAAGTCAAACAACGTCGTTTTGGCTCACTTAACGAAGATTACAAACCGATATATAACAGAATACTGAATTGATAACAATTGAAACTTAGAGAATTGAAATGACAAAACTTAAAGTTAGAAAACTGAAATGACAAAGGCTGAAAGTTAGAGGGTTATTTTTGGATTTTTGCCTAATTTGATTTTTCCACCTCAAATTACACAATCTATATCTACATATACTATAAAACCTAAGCTTTTGATTATTTGTTGACCTCTTAAAAGCTTGCCATGTAGGATTTGAAACTCTCACAATTTTTCACGTCACCAATTAATTTTTAATTTTTAATGTTTTATTATTAAAAAGAAAAAATAATTATAATTCAACTAAATTCTCTAAAAATAATTCAACTCTCTTTGAACGTAGCTTGTGTTGGGAATATTACACAAAATAATAATAGAAGGATAATGTTAACACAAAAGACAAATAGAAAATAGATAGCTTGGAGACACTATATCGTTTTCCTTAGACAATATTTGCCTCCCACAATTTTGTTGCTAAAGGATTATCGCAAATTTATCCCCAAAATATAACTAAGATGTTGGGTTCTACAGATAACAATTCTAGAAAAAAACCACAGGATTTCTTCTATTTATACCTATAGGATTATATTTCATCAAAAGGCATATATGGAGAGTTAAAACGTTTAATGAAACCATTCACAAGGCTTGAAATCTCTTCAAACTCTTTGAATAGTCATCTGAAAGTTCTGCTAAAAAATCCGGTTTCACGATTTTCAATTGGTCGAAAATTACTTTCGATCGATCGAGTGCTCTTTTTAATCGGTCGAATAGGAATCGAGCAGCGATCGAGACATCCAGAGACTCTAGGATTTTTTCTTTACCATTTCAATCGATCGAGCCAAAGCTTCGACCGATCGAAAATGTTTAATTTCGAATTTTCATTTAGAAAATTCTAGAACTTGAATTTTCATTTTAACAACTTTATGAAACAATATTTTCCAAACCCAAACATCATTATTACAACCTATCCATGTATATACCTATATATATAACAGTCTGCCCCTTTCCCTCTGAATACTGCCAAGTCCTAAACATAGAAAACAAATCAATTCTACCACCGTCCCAGCCGTGGCAGAGGGTATGGTTGCTATGTATAACTCCCTTGGTTCTTAATTTCGCTTCATAATTGTAAGTCTGTTTTTTCCCTTTGCTGATTGGTTTCTTACAATCCTAAAAAACCACAAACTAAGCAAAGAAGCCATGAGTCGTGGAGTATTGTTGTAGATTCAAGATTGGTCATAAAGATTGGGCTCTTAGGGTCGTTTATGAGAAACCCAAATAGATTTTTTGAGGGGTTTTGTTTGATTCTTTGTTTGGCTGTAGACCTAAGCTTCTTCTCCAATGTCCTCCTTCAGCAACCTTGGCTTCACCGGTTCGCCCTCTGCCAAATTTATTTGTTAGTGATGGTAAAGTTTATGTATTGAATTTCGATAGAGCCATGAAAGCTTAAGATTCATAGTAATAACTTAGGGCTTGCTACTAGCTACTACTGAACTATTTTTTTCCTGATTGCTACCATGCCCAACTAGGGACTGAATATATAGAGTTTAGAAGCTGTTTGCAAATCCCAACAATAGAAAAGTGCATGATTTGGAAGTGAAGGAAAAAGGTAGAGAGCTGTGTTTTTTCATCTTTCATATCTATTTTTGAAGTATATTTTGTGGGACTTCACCATGATCCAAGCTGGTATATTGATTATTAAATCTAATAGGTAGTGGATCATTTATCATTGTTTTGTTGCCTTTGAAAAGTGGGAGGATTTTCTTTGGAAGAACATTGGTTTATGTGCTTTTTAGTTGCAGTTCAACTATCTGAAATAAATTACTCTTCAGACTATGCATCTTTATTCAGTTGTATTTGTGTGTTTTGTGTATGTTTCTTTCATTATTTTTTATGGATCATGCATGGTTGTGTGCAACATGAGATGGCCTAGTTTTCGTAAACAAATTGGTCTTCTATTTGGTTTAAGAACCATGTTGAATCTGAATCTAGAAAACTGTTCTTGGTCATTTAAGAGCCATAGTTTTTCTTTTTTTTTTCATAACAGAGAGAGTTCGTTAGGATATATGTTTCTTTGTTTATAAAATATTTTCCCCCATTCCCATTGGACAAGACTCTTTTTAGAGTTTACTACCTTATTTCACAATGAAATCTTAATTCTTTATTTTTTTTTTCTCTAGATGATCACATTGCTTATGCTATTTTATTATGCAAAGCTAATCCTCAATATTTTTTCTTTAAGAGAGATTTAACAAAGAAGTGAACTATATCACAAACGGTGGAGAATGACTAATGGAAAAACTAAAACTGATTCAAGAAATTATAGCCTAAAAAAAATAAGCCGTGAAAAAATTCATTGAAAACAATCATTGTGTTTAGCACACAACTATTGATTCCAATATACAATATATTTCTAATTTTTGACTGACAACTTCTAATATACAATATATTTTTAATTTTTGCTTCTAAACCCACTTTCTTCTCTAACTAATTAAAGATATTAACTAATTAAACTTGTGATATTTCTATGGATATCATTTTAATTTTTTTAATTAGTAACATTCTAGTGCATCGCATAGGTTAGTAACTAGTTTAACTAATAAGAGTATCTTCTGAAAAAAATAAAAATAATAAAGGTCCTATTAATTAGGGTTGTCCACACCCACTTGTGACCTAAATAACCCGTCCGACCCGGAGCCACTATACCCAAAACCATCCGACTTGAGAAGAAAGGCGGTCGGCGATGAGTCTTAAAGGTCCAAAACAGACGCTAACGAATCGGGTGGCGGATCTCCTTCTCCAAAACCTGAGCCACCCGATTTGGCCGGCTAAGAGGCCAGATCTACCCTTGATCTGGCAAAAACATAGTGATATTTGCTCAGATCTTATGAAGATCTTGTGATTTTTGGTCAAATCTCGTCATTTTCGCTCATATCCGGCTATGATCTAGTGCATTTTACTCAAATATAGCTCAAATTCGATGGATTTTTTCTCAAATTTGATGAAAATCTAGTGGGTTTTTGCTAAGATCTGGTGGGTTTTGCTCAAATCTGCCAAAGATCGGATGTTATTTTGCTTAAATCTAATGGGTTCTGCTCAAATCTGACAAAGATCCGACTAAAAAATGTTGATTGCTGCTAATTTGAACCTCTAACAACATCTTCTAAGTTTTGACCAATCGAATTGCCGACCAACCAAGTTTGATTCCACTTGACCCGTGGGTTTTTGCAGTCGGCGATGGGTCTTCTTGCCAAAAACCTGATGTCATTGGGTCAGTCACGGGTTGGGCACAAACCCGACCTAGTCCAACCCGTGGTTACCCCACTATTAATAGATGTCAAAGTGCACCTTTAGAGCCAGTTTAGTTAGAGGGGTGAAAAAGTGGGAGGATAGAAAATAGTAGGAGGGTAGAAAAGTGAAAGGATAGAAAATGTTTTAATTTCCCTCTTTTTTGTTTATTTGGGAGAGGAAAAGTGGAGAGATTAAAAAAATGAGTTGTATAAATTTATTTATATACCCTTATTTAAAAATGATGCCCAATTAAAACAAAAATAAAAATGACAAAAAAAAATCTCCTAAATTTATTAAAAAAATAAAAATCACGTCTAAACAAAAGAAAAAAAAAAGAAAAAAAGAAAAGGAAGAAGAAGAAGAGCAACATATTGGACGAGCTTGCCTAGGAAATCTAAAGAAAAAAAAAAAAAAAAAAGTACGATGCAATGTCCAGGAAAAAAGAAGAAAGAAAAAGAAAAGAAGGAAAAGGCAATGTCTAGAATAGGGGGGGGGGGGGGGTGGGGGAACGCACTAAACGAAATTTAGGTGAAAGTGCATATGAGCATTTTTTTTATTTACTTTAAATTCCCTTTACTCAGTTTTCTTCTCATTTTAGAAAGAAAACTTTTTGGTGGATTTAAAGAAAAAACATTTAGGCTCCATCGTCATTTTTCTCTCTTTTCCTTCCTCCTAACCAAATACTCTCTAAAAAGTTTTTTCTCCTTATTTTCTCTTCTTCTTTTTTCCTTTTTTTTTTCTTTTTTTTTATCCTCCCTGAAATCCATTTTACCAAAGCCACTTTTTATAAGGAGTTGACATTTTTTTTTATTAACTTTTGATATTTCCTAATATAGATGGAACTTCTTTAAAGCATCCTCAACGATTTTTACGCGGAGTTGACCTTCATCTTATTAATTTTTGATATTTCCTAATATAGGTGGGACTTCTTGAAGGTCTTTTTAACATGCAAGTGCTTAAATCTAAGATATTCGTTATCAAAGGCTAACAAATAAATACACTTAAGTGTCTAAAAGATTGAAGTGATTCTTCTTTTTTAGATAGTTACAAATGTTGATAATTCTGTAACTTGAATGATTTTTTCCTTAAACTCCAAACACTTCATGCATGAGGAGATGCGCATTAAACTATAATACTTTACAAAATTTTTCTAAGTTTTTATTCACAAGAAACCAAAAAAACACCGTACGTTAAAAAGCCATAAAGTCCGGGTTTTAAAAACTATGGCTAAGTTTACGAGGCATTCTTCAGTTGTTAATAAAAGTAAAGATTGTGATTTGTTTTGGTCAGGGATAGTGTGCAATTGTCAAGTTGAAAAATTTCCGACCCAACTATTCTAATAATCTTTTACTTTTCTTTTAATAATTATTTTTGAGACTTATCCTTACATCCTACCATGAATTTAAATACTACCGGGACTTATAACCACACATGCATGATAGAAAATCTTCAGATAAAATATAATAATAAATCACTAAATCTCAATAATTTTTTTGAGGGGTAGGTCTCTTTGATTAATTTAATATTCGGATCCATATTTCACATGAGATGAGATAGCATTGTTTTTTTTTTTGAGAGAGAGTTTCAACCTATGACATCCGCTCCTGATAATAACTCTTTATCATCAAATTAAAACACCAATCAATTTTTGGTGTAGATAGAGATTAAACCCCATATCTCTTATTCAACCATCAAAAATTTTACCAGTTGAGCTAATTGAAGCCCGCAAAGAGCATTGTTAATTTGTTACTGGGGCATTTGAATATTTTCCAAAAAGAATACATGGAAGCAAATTACATATTTATGCTAATCATTTAGTGAATTATTAAATCATCCGAAAGACAATCAAATTATCCAAGATTTAGTGAAACTTTATTTTTATGTTGGGTAAAGTTTGGTAACAAAACTTAATTGTAGCTTAAAACTATAATTTCATTCAATATCTTTGTATTAAATGTGAATTTTGGCAAATTCACCTTTGAGTTATATTTTCTTCTTATATCATCTGTTGCAAAAATTTCAGAAAAAAAAAATCAATAACTATCATCAACCTAATGTTTAAATTTCAAATTTTTATAGTATAAAATTATGTATAAAAAAATAAATTTATGACTTGAATAATAAATAAAATTTGATTAAAACAAAATTTAACATGTGTATTAAAAATATAAAAACCATTCAATTCAATAGATAAATTTTAAAAATGTGTAACTATATTAAATTTAGTGGTAGGCGGTAGCTGTATCGTAAACTATTACCAAATTTTGTTATTTTGTGTCTAGGTAGCCATTAGCTAGACGACAATCTTGACCAAGTCAAAATCATTTTCCCCTCAAAAAAAGTCTAAATCATTTTGCATGGTCGAGTTTTATTTTATTTTATTTAATATAGCACATTAACTCCATGTGACCTTTAATTAGGAAAAAAAAAACTAAATCTTAACTCATTATCTCAACCTCATGTCTTTCCATGTTCTGCTCCAAACCATTCCAAGACGAGAGGATCAGCTTACCTGTTGGCTAATTGGGTTCAACCTCACGGGCTTTATATATGATCCAAAAGTAGCTAATTAACTTTCTCAATTGTCTTCGAGATAACACAAAATACAATAACAAAGACATGGGCACCAAGAACACCATTGCTATGCTCCTCATCTCCATGCTGATTGTAATGTCATATACCAATGTGGGTGAAGCGCTCTCAGATTGCGCAAAGCAATGCATGCCTGTGTGCATGAAGACTTCAGGAGCAACCCTTGCTGCATGTGAACCTGCCTGCGAAGGTTATTGCAAGCAAATTTCTGGAAACACTGGTTCGGGTGATTGGCCATATGATGGCAAACAAAATTAATCAATCAAAATGATGATTGTTGGAATAATTCATTTTCTTACGTAATATGTATGTATACTCTTGTCATTTCTATGATAGTTTTCACATTTCTTTTTTCTTTATAAAATTTTGGTTGGTATTAATTATCAAAACTTAGTCCTAAAATTTTAGGAACAATCATGTATCATGAATGCTCGATATAAATTAATTGGAGTCAACTATATGTACTGCTTTGTTGTGAGTGTTTGTATAATATGAACAAGTTGTGGATTGTACAATTTCAATGAGGTATAGCTTGTTGCAGCTCAGCTGAGCACTGGCCATTTGGGTTTTGCAACCCAGTAGTCCAGTCCCGAAAAAAAAAAAAAACTAAAGGTTTACAGATTCTCATGTCATTTGAATTACATCAATTTGAAGCAAATAATTGGCATTAAATGAAAATGTCAGTCTAAAAAAAAGATTAGGCATGTTACCCTTTTTAAGCACACATGGATGTTGGTATTGCATGCAGCACATTGTGTGCATGTTAAACTAGAAAAGGTAGCTAGTGAAGGTAATATAAGGATATACCTGCACAAGTTTTTCGTACTCAGAAATGAAATACTTGACATAATCATTGAATATTTGAATATGCTGAACGAAGGAACAATTTTGTCACACTTTTTTCCACAATAATAATAGAGCTATGAAGAAAATCAACCTGATAAAGTTTGGCTATGGCCGTGTATTCAAGTTATCCAGTTCTTCCCTTATTTTATCTTAAAGCTAAAATGAGTACTTTTTTTTTTTTTGGAAAAGAAATGAATACTATACGTACTGTACAGAAAGAAAACAATTAACAATCAAATGGACCCAGGATGCCAATGATGCTGTAACAAAAAATATGAGCATAATAACTTAAGCTAGGAATTGAAGATGGTTATTGTGGAAGGGTGGTACTAGTTAACGGGTGTTTTTTTAGGGCACATGGTAGTGATCCATTTTAAGAAAGTTTTAATACTATTTTTATAAGAAATATAAAAAGTTAGTTACTTTTTTTTCTTTTCCTATAAAAAATTTCCTAAAAATAAATGTTTTTTTTAATACACTAAAAATAATTCTTAAACCAATGTACTCTTTGCCATGCCAACATACATATCTAAAGAGTTAAAAATTTCCTTATTTTGCCTTTGCTAGCTATACTTAGAAATAGAAAGTTTTATCCTTAAACTTTGTAAAGTTTCTAAAAGTACTTGTAGCTTAATGGTCCAAGAGTTAGTTTAGAGATAAAAGACTAAGAGTCTTGTAACTTAATTGGCACATTTTTATACACAAAGTGTTTGGGAGTCTAAGGAGAAAATGTTCGAGTTGCAGAGTTAACAACATAATGTAATTATATATAATAAAAAAATGAAAAACTAGACCAAAAAAGAAAAAATTTCAATAGTTTTGGGATTACTTTTAATTTTTAAAATTTTTTAAAGTTTAAGGGTAGAAAGTTAAACATTTTTAATAGTTTAAAGACAAAAGATAAACTTTTTAATAGTTTAAGGATGAAAAATGAACTTTGAAAAGTTTAAAAATCAAAAAGTAAACTTTTAGTAAAGCATAGGGACCAAAACAATATTATATCTTTTTTTTTTTTTTTGCAATAAAAAAGCCGTAAAAATAAACCCACCTAAGAAATGTTTACACATTACAAAGATAAAACATGTAGATCCAAATCATAACAAACATAAAGGTGATTCTATGAATTACTTTTTTCTATGGTAATAACTAATAAAAGGTGAAACACTGCCACTTTGTTTTTTCCTTGTCGGTTGAAAATAATACTTAATTTTTTTTTTTTTTGTTGGGATAGATAGGAAATATTAGTATACTAATTAGTTAGGAATAGAGTGGCTTGATTGATTCTCTCTTCCACTTTTTCCACTATGCAATATTGTAATTGAGCTACCTTTAATTATTTGCTTGGTCCACACGTTCTATGAGCAGCCAACACATAACTACATATTCTACTTGCTTCCCAAGTTTCTCACCCCTACATAAAGTCTCAAACCATTTATCATTCCTTGTCCCAGCTTTTCCTTTAGCCTGCAGCACCCACCAAATATGAGGAGAGAGGGTCGCCAACATGGGATGGTTAGGACCTACGAGATCCTACCATCTTCAACAAATTCGAAACCCGAAACCCGAGTCGTCAACAAATACGATTCGCCCCCGACGGCCGGGTTATTTACCAAGGTGCCATCCAAGCCCACGAACCACTCCAAGTTCACAGGCAAGTGTGGCACACCAGGGTGCACAGGGTGTCATGACCACCCAGCACGTAAGTCCAAGAACAAGATCAAGGGGACCCATAAGCTAAAGTCACACGATGTCGTTTCCAACTCTCGGTTAATCAGCTGGCGGGTCATGGATAGGAAACCCGGCTTGAATTTTTCTGGGTTTTCTGCCACGGGTATTTTGGACCATCTTTATAATGATCATATCAACGATAATGATGATGATGATGAAGAAGTTTATAGTGATATTAATGAGAATGATCATGTATATTATGGTTATGGGTCTTCAAATAATGGGGACAACAAGGCAGAGATTGAGATTAAAGAAGATGACGACGAAAAAGGTGATGGTAATGATGATGATAAAATGAGTTTTTGTGATGTGGGATTTGTGTTGGACCAAGCTGAAGGAGATGAAGGTTGGTGTCTAGTGGAAGAAATGTGATTGCTAATAATCTATTGTTAATTTGTTGAGTCCATTGTGGATTATTCCTTGTTATTATTATATCTTTATTGTGTTTCCTTTTTTAATTGTATCTACAATTGTACTGACTTCTGAGAGAGGATTATGTCTTCTTGAGGATCAAGATATGGATGCTTTGACATCTGATCTACTCGTGATGTAGATTTTTAATATTGAAGGACCAAATATTAGCCTTTTTTTTCATGTCTATCTATAATATGAAACTCTTTTTCTTTTCTTTTTTCTTTTTTTCTTCTAATTACTAGCATTAGCATGCTTTTTGTTTCTAAAAAACAGCATAAGCATGCTTTAATCACGTTAAATCCAAATGATTGAAGCAGTAAAAAATTATACCAATTGACACTAGTATTTCCAGATCACGCATATGGTCAAGAGATTTGTGATCTTATAAGAGGGTTCCATTGGTGTATCTTTCCTAAATTTGTGGTCTATAGATCCTTTTCTATCACCTAAAAAACAGGGGAAACAAATTAAGGGTTATCCTTTTCTTTTAATGACCAAGGTTTATTTTCACATTTGCATTTTTACTCTCTTGAAAAAAAAAATTGGTAAGAATCTACAACCAGCTCATTTTGGTACTCTTCTCTCAATTACCATTTACCACACCCTGAATAAATTGAGATTTCCTTACTCTGTTTTTATTGTGTTTTGAGATGTAACATATAAGTTTTGAGTAAGTTGAGATCACACCTTTAGGAATTCATTTTGGATTTGCATTTCAATGAATTTAGTTTGAGACAAACATATCCCAAGGAAAATAAATCAAAACGAGATGGGACAAATGCTTTTATTTATTATTTATTGTATCTTGCAAATGCCTTATAATGCATTTGAGTGGTTTCCTTTTTCCCTGCAATAAGGTAGGATATATAATTTAAATTCAAGTTCTCTCCCGGAAGAGATTGATTAATGCAACTGAATCAGAGCTCTTGACTCATTTCAGAGACTTATGAGTAATGAGTTATGACCAATTAAAATGCTTGAGGTTCATATCTGACCATATCCAATAGAGTTAGTGATAATTGTCTTGCAAATCAACATAAATGATATTTTCAATCCTTTAAAAAAAAAAATTATGATTACAACAATAGAAGATGATGGATTTGATCACTAAATGTTTCCGTTGAAAACATTAAAATGTGCTAATTTAGTTAAAAAGTTATTGGTCAAATCAAGAAAAATGTTAAATGACTTTTAATATTATTACCTTAATAATAATAACATAGTCCAATAAGTTTTTAAATTGGATAGTGAAGGAAACTTGGATTTTTTTTTTTAAAAAAAATTATATAAAAGAAGGGCAAAAACAAAACAAATTCCAAGTTTCCAATACCAGATAATGATGTCTCCTTATGCTTGTAAAATTGATAAAGTCATTCAATTGTGAAATTTAATACATTAATCATTAATATAAATATAGATTAGGATAAGATTACACTTACTGTAAAGAGTTAAAATAGATTAGGATAAGATTACACCTATTGTAACTCTTTACTATGATACATAACTCTATAATTTTTTTTCTTAGTAAGTTAATATTTTCATAATTCTAATCAGATTATATAAAAAAAATAAAATATTATATATTCTCTTTGTTCTCAACATATGTAAATCAAATTTCTTAGCATCTAATTCACAAAATTATTCTGCTAAAAAAAATCACAAAATTATATTTTGCAAACTTAGATGGAATAACAACGCAATGCAATCCAACTATTAATTTTTTGTAAGTTCTTATTTAATAAAAAATTATGGAGCTGTAACTTGAATATGACCTATATAAAAATATACATAATGTTATGTTGTTTAATTTTGATTGCTAAAAGTTATTATTTATCATATAATCATATAATAGAATATTTTTAAACAATATGACACCATACCATTTTAGATTTATTAAATTATATTTTTACAATGAAAATTTATTAATTTCAACACATAAGGAATCCTCAACTTGTTTTGATTGTAAATGCCTTTGAAACATATATTCTAAAGAATAATCATTTTCTTATATTTGGTTGCCACCTTAAAAATTAGCAAGAATTTTGTTATTTGACATGTACAAGAAATTACTATATTAGTTTTTTTTTTTTTTTATAACTTTAATGAATTATTTGGAAAAAAAAAGTTCACTGATGAAAATAGACATAAAATGGCAAATTTTTTTGGGGGGCCATTTGAGAGTCTCAAAGGAGAACATATCACAAATTCAAATTCTACACAAAAAATATTGATTAAAGCAAGAATCTGTTATTTGAACAAAAAGCTTAAGATTGATCAATATTCAATCCATGAAAGTTATCGGTTGGAGAGAGAGAGAGAGAGGTATTGGGCAAAGAAAGAAGTTTTTATTGGAAGAGTTTGTTGTAATGGTCCACTAAATATGTATCTTTTTGGAGAAGTTTATTTATCTATCTGCAAAATTCGCTTGAAACAAATTGAAAGTACATACCAACCATATGAAATAATTTTGTATATACATATTATATGAAATATTTTTTTTATTGCTCCCTTTTTTTTGAGAGAGTTTTTTATTGCTCATTTGATTTGGAAGAGTGGTCCCAACTCTTCCAACCCCTAATTCATTAAAGGCCAAATATGATATGAGTTTATTTTTCAAACTCTTATCAAGCTTATTATCAATCTCATAATTGAACCTACACTCAATATGTTTTTTTTAATCAAGTCTTGTTGTTCACGAGCCTATTTATGAATAATTTATTTTTCTTGGATTTAGCTCGTTTATCAAATAAATATAAAATTAAGTCTCAAACTTAACTTATTTAAAAACAAAAAAACGACCACTGTGCACCCTTGTTTCGGCGATCATTTCACAAATATAAGTATTTGTAAGGTGTGAACGGCAAGGGCCGAGTTCAAGTCTCCAGGAAAAAGTTTTACACATGTACACTTAGATTAGGCTAGAGTAGAAATTCTATATTGTATAAAAACAAAAACAAAAAACAAAAAAACGTACATGAGCTCTTTATTAAGTTAAATTTGAATTGTTTATTAACAAAACGATTCATTTACAACTTTACGCTCTGTTTGTTTCAACAATAATGTTTTCTAAAAAATAAGTCATTTTTCGAAAAGCATTTTCTATAAATCTATCTTATTTTTTAATGTTTGGTAGCAACTTTAAATGAGTTGAAAAACAATTTCCTAACTTTCCTTATTTAGCTTACTATGAGATAGAGTTGTTTTCCAAAAAAATTTAATGAAAAACAATCTCTAAAATTAAGCCATACTTTTTATATTGCTCAAAGATAGTTTTCTTTTTACTCATATTTTTTTATGCTACTGTGGGGAGTAAAAAGACCCTGATGGGAATATGGGCCGTTGGGCCATGCTAAGGAAGGCCGACCTGCTCTTGGGTTTAGGACTTGTCAGTACTACGGGTCGGCCCATACTCCGAGGATCCGAGGATCCAGCCGAGGGTGATTTTATCTTCGGACGGATACCAGAGAACCAGGGACTTCATGATAAAGGTCAGGGAATGACACGGTCAAGACCGATGGTTAAAGGGGGGAAGCCCTTGGATGTCCCAGAAGCACTGATGTTAGAGAGATATCAAAGATTAAGGCTGTCACCTCCACATTAAAGACCCTGCACCTACCACCCTAGCCGCATTAATGGGGAAATGACACCTGAACAGTGGAAGGGAAACTTCTGGTTACTATTCAAAGGCACTGAGAAAAGAAATATCTAGGCTAAGGGGGAGTAGGGGCAACACGTGTACAAAGTATCAAAAATATGAGTATTTAAGGAGGAACTTAGAACAGAAATGTGGATCCCTTCTTGGTAAACCTAAAAGAAAGAGAAACAAGAGATAGAAATAAAATAAGAACAGTTCTCGGCTTACGTCCGAGCAGGTTGATTTACAGTATTCATTGTCGTTTTTCAATTGTTTACCATCTTTGACTTGTCATTTAATCCTCAAATACTTCTAACCTGGGTTTCAAGCCCACGCTCTACAAATCATATTGTTTAAGGCTCATTGGGCCTGAGCCCGTAACTGTTCTTGGGGCCAGGTGCAATTGTGCACTTACAGCTACTAAACAATAAAAAAAAAACTATCTTTACACAAGATTTTCTATCGAAACAAACAAAGAGCAGTTACCAGACCCATTGGACCTATTGAAATAAAGATTTCATGGCATGTACGCAACACAGTATCGTGTCAACTCCAAACAGTGCCTTAAGGTCCAATTTGTAGCCAACCACTACCAAACTGCCACAACAACACACGTGAGGTTCGATCAATACCAAGTTTCGCATTTCTTATTTTCCCCAAATCTCCAAACCGAACCGCCGAGAAAACCCCTTTTCTCTCTACAATTCTTCCGATTCCTCTGCCTACCCAACACATCTAACCATTCACCAAACTCAGACTAAATCTCGACCGTTAAAAAAGAACCCGCCGCCGCATCATAAAGTTTGCGCCGCCGTCGCACCGAATTCCCATCACCTTTCATCTCTCAGGTACTGCAAGTAAATTATTTTCAGCTACAAATATATGTTTTTGAGAGAAAAAAAAAAAATAGTTCTTTATTTTATTTTGGTTTTATAGGATATTGAAATATATTTAATTGATTTAGTGAGTAACCCAGCTGAGCATTAATGTTTATCCAATTGGCTATAGCTTCTTTTTTTTTTTTTTTTTTTTTTATTGTGTTTGATGCTATACTTTATTGAAGGTTTGTTTAATTTCGTATTATTGAATGAAGAATTTGCTATCAGCATGCTAACTAGGAACGCTGACAGAGACTCAGACATGCATACACATATTGATTTTCACGCCAAAAAGAATGTACCCATGTTGATTTTGTACTAGGAATCAGTTAGAAGTTCACATAGAAAGTGTGTGGAACATTGATGAAGGGCTGGTACTAATACTATGTTGGTTTGGCAGTTTTTTGTTGAGAATATGAGTTCAAGAATCTTCATTTTGATATTGTACTGTGCTTTATATTTTTTTGAGGCTTATTTTGGTGCTCAACTATGAAGAGGGACATGGTTGAAGACTAGGTTCTGTTGTTGAGCATTGGTAACAATGTTCTGCAGCTTCCTTCTGTTTCTTTTATGCTTAAGGTTTGTTTGGTATCCGCTTATTTTGCTGAAAGTATTGTAAATAAAGCTAACTTAATAAAGCTAAAAGTTAGCTGAAATAGTATAGTAGACCCATGAATAGTACTAAAAAGTGTAGTGGGTCTATGAATAGTAGAAAAAATAAGTTGAATAGTAAAATAAGTTGGCAAAAATAAGCTAGCCAAACAAACACTTAATGGTGGGGAGGATCATGGTTTTTCCTGTTGCCTTCTGTTATTGAATCTGCTGTTCATGCTCAATGTTTGATATGTTTATATCAGTATGTAACTTCACGTTGCGCATTAACATGAATTATAAAACTATGAAAGGTTGTTCTTCATCAGTTGCTGCTGTATGTTTGTCTCAATTAATTTTTTCCCCATGTCTACTGAAGGTCAGATGGGCAGTGGTGAGCCTAATATAACAGGTCATCCACAGGAAAAGGATATCGAAAATGAATGTCAAACATCATCCACATTGGTGATTGATACAAAGCAGGAATCTCAGAGCCCAAAAGAATCCTTCGTTGAACAGGGTCACGTGGTTGTTGGTGGTGAGCATGAGAGTCAAAGTCCTACTGTTTCTTCTGTTGACAAGAGTCAGGTAGTTATTGACAGTGATCATGATTCCGAGACTCCAAGTGTTTCTTCTGTTGACAAAAGTCAGGAGGAAATTGATGGTGAGGACTGTCAGACCCCAAGGGTTTCCAACGTTAGCAAGTTTGAGATGGACATTGTTGGTGAGCAGGAGTGTCAGAACCCAAATGCTATCTCTGCAGGGGTCAGCGTAGTTGTAAAGAGTGAGGATGATGTATATGTGATACCAAAAGTTGGCATGGAGTTTGAATCAGAAGATGAGGCATACAAGTGCTACAGTAGATATGCTGTTCTGGAAGGTTTCAGCATTCGAAAAGATTTTGTAAACAAAAGTAGGGTAAATGGTGCAGTTGTCTCTAGAAGGTACACTTGCTACAGACAAGGTTATCGGCCTACCAAATATAATTCAAATGTGAAAAAATCCCGGCAGGAAACAAGAACTGGTTGCTTGGCACATATGACTATTGCGCGTCAGCCTAATGGTAAGTTTCGTGTCACTCATTTTGAGACAAAGCACAATCATGAGTTTGTTACGCCATCTACAGCTCATAAGTTACCTTCACAAAAGAGATTAAAATTTGCTCAAGCAGTCGAAGCTGATTCAACCAGTCATTCTGGGATGGATGGGGTACCAAAACTTGGGATGGGATTTGACTCAGAGGATCATGCCTATGAGTTTTACAATACATATGCTGGACGGGTAGGATTCAGTGTCCGGAAAGATTATGTAAATAGGAGTAAGATAGATGGTGCTGTGGCATCTAGACGGTTTACGTGTTTTAGAGAAGGTTTTCGACAGAAGGACAAGCGGGATATGAATGTGAAGAGACCTCGAAAGGAAACAAGAATTGGCTGTTTGGCACAACTGGTCATTTCTCGTCAGCCTGATGGTAAATATCGTGTCACTCACTTTGAAGAAAAGCACAATCATGAGCTTGTTGCAGCATGTAGAGTTCGCATGTTACGATCTCAAAAGAGACTAGCTGTAGCTCAGGCTGTTGATGGCAACTTTGTTGATGGTTCTAAGATCGAGCCAAAATCAGCCTGTGAGTTACAATATAAGATGATTGGAGATTGTGAGTATATTGGTTATGACCCCATAGATTATAAAAGTAAACTACCTTCCCGTCGTATGAAGGAGTTGAGAGAAGGAGAAGCGGAAAGGATGCAGCAATATTTTCAAAGCAAACAATTAAAGAATCCCTCTTTCTTTTATGCTATCCAACTTGATGCTGATGATCAACTAGCTAATGTATTTTGGGCTGATGCAAAGATGGTGGTGGACTACAGTGATTTTGGTGATGTGGTTTGCTTTGATACAACTTGCAGATTATATAGAGATTGCCGACCTTTTTCAACTTTCATTGGGATGAACCATCATAAGCAAATGGTGATTTTTGGTGCTGCACTTTTATACGATGAAACTGTTGAATCTTTCAAATGGCTGTTTCGAACTTTCATAGAAGCAATGTCTGGGAAGAAGCCAAAGACTATCCTCACAGATGGAGATGCAACAATCACTGAAGCAATTGATTTAATATTGCCTGGAACACCTCATCGAATGTGTGTATGGCATGTGTACCAAAATGCGCTTAAGCAACTTAATCACATGGTTGTGGGCTCAGATTCTTTCATAAATGATTTAAGCAGTTGCTTTTTTGAACATGAGGACGAGGATGATTTCATTAATGGATGGAAGGCTATGCTAGACGTTTATGGTCTGTGGGAAAATGAGTGGTTGCATGAGATATTTGAATGTAGAGAGAAATGGGCTGTAGTATATGGAAGGCATAACTTTTGTGCTGACTTAAAAAGTGCACTATTGCGTGAAAATTTTACTGCTACCTTAAAGAAGTATCTAAAGTCTGACTCAGATGTGCTTCCATTTTTCAAACATCTTGGGAAGGTGGTGAATGAATGGCACTATAAAGAATTAGAAGCTAATTTTGATATGAGCCAACATATGCCAAGACTAATGGGGGATGTAATTATGCTGAAGCAGGCAAGAGATATATATACACCAAAAATTTTTGAATTGTTCCAGCTAGAATATGAAACATGTTTAAATATTGTTGTAAACCAATGTACTGAGAGTGAATCATTGTTTGAGTACAAAGTAAGCATATATGGGCAACTAAGCGAGTACACAGTTACTTTTAATTCCACTGATGAGACTGTTGCCTGTAATTGTATGAAATTCGAGTTTATGGGAGTTTTATGTAGCCATGCATTAAAAGTGCTCGATTATAGGAACATAAAGCTGCTACCAACCAAGTACATCCTGAAGAGGTGGACAAAAGATGCAAGAGTCTGAATAACAGAGGAAATTTTGGGGCTCCAGATAGGAATATTACAAGTTGGCTGCAAGGAAGCTGTTGCTTGCTAGGTTATGTAGCAGAGTTTCAAGTTCATCAAAATGGCTGCTGCATTCTTCATGGTGCATGGCAACCTGAACTGAGGTCCCAAATTTGAGCAAGATTTAATGTACTTCCAAAAGCAAATGAATCATTGCTTATTTTCTGACCTAGGTGACATTCATTTCCTAATTGTCAGATATACTTGGTTCATTTCTGTTACTTTAACTGTGTAAAGGTGTAAATAAATTGATTTCATTACCAGAGTACTTTCTTCAATTTAAATTATTGCCTTAATGTGGCGTTTGGTATAGGGCAATGTTTTAAGATTCTTAGGAATGTTTAAAGATTCTCATCTTTGGTTGCAAATCACGCTAGGGAATCAGATGACAGAAGAATCTAGATTCCCCCTTAAACCCCTCTCAGGAATGTGAATTTTCTTTAAAACAAGTGGGAATTCAGATTTTCAAGCTTAAAAGAAATTGTATTTTTTTTATAAATTGACAATATTAACTATTTTTTCTTATCATTTAAGCAATTAAGATAAAATGTAAAACAAATCATCAATATCTTTTCTCTGCCAAAATAATATAAACAGGATAGACAACTATGTTGATATATTTTTTAACAAAGTTTTATTTAGGTTTCACGTGTGGAAAAAAAAAATTATCAGGTTATTTTGTTATGAATTAAACTCTTTTAAAAAATTATTATTAAGAATAAAAGCATTTGAGAATTTAAATGGTTATTTTTGTATTGTACTTGTCATTTTGTCATTTTGAAATGTTAAACTATAATTTTAATAAATTTATCATAATTAATAATTGATATTTGGTTTTTCATTATTTATTTAGAGGAAGATTTTTTTTAAAGGACTTGGTAGTTCACATTCAAATCTAAGGATAGAATAGGAAAATAAATAATTTATTTAAGATTCCTAGAATAAACCAAATATTATTATTTCACATTCCCAATGAAACTAAACATAGAAATAGTTACATTCCTAAGAATTTGGATGTCAGGAGTAATGTAGATTCCCCGTACCAAACACCACGTCAGATTACTGAAGCAATTGCAAATAACATGTGGAGTTTGTGTTAGGGACTCTGTTGGGCTAAGGCCCAATGTAATGCACTTATATTGTGTGTTTCAGGATGCTACAAACTTTAGAAATAAATGAACAGGTGCGCACTTTGAAACTCAAGTAGTAACTTGGATAAAAAGTTTCAAGGGTAGCACAAGTGGTCAGGGACCATGGCTCATGAAGTGATCATCATTGATTCAATCTCCCCGTCGTTCTCCTCATGGTCATTCACAATAATGGGAAGGAGAAGGGGGAAAGAAGAGCATATTGGTGTATACATGAGAGAGTGTGACTAATTCAAGTCATAGATTAGGTTTAGACACAATAGTGATATAAAATTAATTTTCAAACCCATACATGCTCAAGCTTTAGGCTTAAAGTGGTGTATAATACCTTATATCAAGGTCTCACTTGAAAATTCTCGAAGGTGTTTATCTCCACGATAAATGGTATTAGAGCTGACCGTGGGTTATGGCATGGTGGATGATAGTTGTCTACTTTCCCTTTCATAGTTGAAGAGATTAGAGTGGCTTGCAAGGGTAAGTTTGTAAGTGAGAGTGGTTAAATCCATATCAGGCAATGGTATTCACAAGTGTGATTAATTGACATATTAATATGATAACAATGATTGTTGTTTATCTCGCCAAAAAAACTTGGGTATAATGACACTGCACACGTGCCTAAGATATGTACACAGCATGCCACTTTTCAGTTACAGTGTTGTTGGCTATATATTTGAAATTTTCTAGTTGTCAAGGCCTTATGAATTCCACATTAGTTCCCTCAAAATCCTAGCAAATTTGATTTTTCTATACAAGTCTAGATATTCATAAGATGAAACCCTTTTCTAAATTCACCTCGCAACTCCACATGGCAGGCGGGCTTCATAAGGTACACAATGCATGTAGTTAAAGTATTTGGTACAGACAAAGGAAAGTAATTTACAATACAAATGTCTACCAAGTGCTAATTCTAGAAAGAAACTTTGCATAAATGTTGGAATTTACTCTACACAAATGGTCCCATATTGTTGGCAATTTCCTATTGGTATCCAGAATCCCCATGCAAGTCTGAAAGTCCTTGAAGCTTCAAGCAACAGTGGCATTACTGAATAATATTGGACATTGTTCAATGATATTCTTCTCTCCATATTCATTTGTAATAATTGTAGTTCTGGCTATCCATCTGAATATTTGGAGATGTATTCTCAGGAGTATCCACTACAAATTGTGAAGTAAGAGAATGAGTCGGAGTTTGACTATCCTTTCCCTGGACATGCTTGGAGCCACTTCTTTTGATTGAAGGCCTCTCTACTATGATGCGAGTGGGCTTTCTACCTAACATGGGTGACTGAGGATGTGTTACTGGAACCTGCAAGAAAGAAGGGTGGAAAATATGCTAAATTAATCATAATTTTCATAGACTAAAATGACATCACTCAGAATGGCATTTATGCAGAATTTCTGTATATATGAAAATTTTGAAAGATGAACTATGAAATAAGTTGTAGTTATTTTTGCAAGAGCTATTGTTGGAGATGAGCTGTAACTTTTGCGCAGCAGCTGTTCTTCGAGAACCTGAACATCTTACCCATCATGATGTGATGAGGAAGTCAATGATCACACTTCCTCAACTATAGAATAACTTTTGATAAAGCCATATGTTCTTAAATTGATATTTCCTAGCTGCTGTATTAAGTTGATGTATTTCTGGTTGCTTTGTGATCTGTCGTGAGTACTTATTGTGGGTATTATCCGGAGCTCCGTAAACGATTGAGCCACTATAATTGTTGCAGCAGCTCTGTTTAATTATACCAGATAGCCTAGTAAGGTAACAAAGATTAAAGGTACCTTCTTTATCTCGTCCTTTGGCTCTCTCCTTTCCTTGTAAAAATTAGGCAGTGGCCTGGCTTTGAAGCAAAGGGTTTGGCGCAATTTTCTAATTTCTGTTTCTGCTTTCTCCTGCACAAATGGTCATGGGTTCAATGTCATTGATTGAGCCAAGTTATTCCAACTAAATTTAGCTTTTACTGAATATAATGCAAAGACTGCCATAATTTTCCATTTAAACCCATGAAGCTGCATGGCATTCTAGTTTACATCACAGTATGCTTAGGTAACTCATATAAAACAGATCTGGATTCAAATGAAGTTGGTAATGAGATAATAACCTTGAGTGTCGTTTGCAGCTGCACCTTTTGTGCCTCATTAGCATTGAACTTCTCTTCTAGCTTCTGAAAGCAACCAAGGAGAAATAGCAGAGTTATACAAATGCTTAAGATACATATCTGTAGTCCACAAAATAAAGTTCATTCTATAAAAATCTGAAAGCACCAAGATCAACCCTTGCCTTCTTTCTTCTTTCGGCTCTTTCTTCTGTCCTAAAGCTGAAAGGGGTGGATAAATTTGGGGACTGCATTTTGTTTCTGCATGCACTCAAATATTTGGAACAACTGGCATTAAAAAAAACTATTATCAGAAGAACTTAAAGGACCTTTACTTATGAAGAAAACACACACAACTCAAAGGGCCTTTAACTCCTTAATGTTAAAAATGATATGGTCCACATCAAATATTAGTTAACTAAATGTTTGCCTTGGTCTTCTCAACAAAAATTATGAAAATTTTCTTCAGTATTTTTTTTCTCTGTTTAGTCTTAAGATAGGTTCTTACTCATTTCCATGAGTTCCATTAGCAGTAGAATGGGATTTGATATGCTGATGCTAGTAATTCTTTTTTTTTTTTTTTACTATCCCTAGTTTCACGATATCAGCTCTATTTAACCCTAGTTCCATGCTCTACTGTCCCTAGTATCATAAATTCTCTATGTAGTAAACAAATGCAAACAATTTCTCTAAGTGAAATATTCTTACTCAGAAGGGAGCAAGCGCCATCTCTGGCCGACCGTTTTACTTCCGGAGGCTGAGGGATGGATTGGTGTTCTGGCCCTGTGAATTATAGATGTCACAGCATTTATGTACAGGAGCTCAAAGTTTTAAACAAATACATAATCATTTAGAAGGTATATAACATTCAATTTATATATTTATTTTCTGATTCTACTAATTTCAGTTACCTTCTCTTCTCTGACCAAGGGGTAGCTGAAGATTGCTTTTCTACGTCATTTTTAGATACCTGAAGTTTGAATATGAACTCATCTTAGTGCAAAGTTAGTAGTACATTTCAGTGAAAGAAAGTGTTCAATTTAATTGAGAGGCCAACTGGCCAAGTGCAGGGAGATAAGAAAGCACCATAGTTGGGGTCCTCAAAGGAGTTGAGCAATCCTTAGATGCCTTGGAAGAACTAGCACCAACTCTTGAACTTTCAATCTTCCTCATAACTGTTGAAGTGAATCTATTAAGTTCTCTAATAGGAGTGAAATTGACTGACTTATGAATTGATTTTGGAGTTGATCTCTTCCTATCTGTACAGTCTATTGCAGGCTTCTGGTTCATTGGAGTGGCATTATAATCCTTCTTGGGACAGATTGGAACTGTGTGTTTGGCAGGTGAAGATGGGAGCTTAGATGCTCTATTATGAATCAATGGCTTCGAGGAAGAAAGCGATGGTTTCTTCTTGCTCATTGATGCCAAAGAATCTTGATTTGATTTGGAACTCTATTGCAATAACAATCAGGTCAGCACTATGACCTCAAATTCAAAACCAAAAGTCATGGACATAAATCAATAGTGTTTACCTTCAATAGAGGTTTCTCCATTTGGGGCGTTCCCCCAAGCTCCGTTTCAGTTACCGTGTGATTGTCAGCATCATCTAGGTGGTTTGATTGTTCAACTTCCAAAGAATTCTTCACAAAAGCTTGGTTTTTGGGTTCCGGGGCAGCTACATCCACAATATTACTTTCAAATTTATCTATCTCAGCATTTGAGCTATATTTATTGTCATTAACAATGGAATATGCCCCACTATGTGGGGCCTTGACCTCATGTTGTTGGTTGACAACCTCGTCGGATTTTGAACTTTTCGTCTGCGAATTATTGGTACTAATATTGTTAACAAAATCTTCTTCAGCTGGTTTTGGGGCATTATTTGATGCAGCATTTGCTTGTTCAAGCAAGGCTGCTGCCTTTTGAGCAGCAATTTTCTTGTAATGAGCTTCAAAGAAAGCTTTCTTCTGAGCTACTGAGCCAGGCCTGGCATACCTTTCAGCTTCTTCAACATAGCGGTTGTGGGAGAAGCTTGACCACTTCTCCCAGGCTAAGGACTCTGACATGAATCTCCCAAATGAGATTGACTGCCCCAGAGCATGTATGGGGTTTCCCTGAAGCAAGCAATGTTTCTTAGAGCCATCTGAAACTTAACTATAGTAATTTTGAGCAATTACAAAAGATTTGATATTAATGAAACCATGGAAGTGGAAAGGTGAAGAATGTGCTGGAAAACAAATGTACTTCTTCTCAGTTTTAATTTAGTGAGAAAGCTAGTAAGTACTACCCAGTTGAACCTCATACAATTACAACTAAAACTTTCAGGTAAGGGTAATTCAATTAGTAAATGCAGAAATAGTGCATAACATGCAATTTCTAGCTCTATTCTTTTCCTCAGCTTCTCAGCAACCAAAATTTTTTCCAGAGAAACAAGAAAAGCAAAGCAAAAATCTTCAGCAGCCTCATTATGAAAATAATGCAAGATAAAATCTTTGAATTGCAAGCACCCAATATATATACAAGATAGAAAAACAAAACAAAAAAAGTACTCAAATGGAATAGTGAAGCTTAATGAACTGACCTCATTGGCTTCATTGGGAATGCCAGCAGTGTAAGAGAATGGTTGCATGAGACAAGCAGAGTCTCCCATGCTTATTCAACTGTTAAAACCTCAAAAGATCCAAACTTTAGAACTCTTGTGCTTCTTCTCTATTATTCTATGTTGTCTTTCTCATATGGGTATGATTCAAATTTGAAATTCAAATGGAAAGCAACATTGAGCCTATCTTTGTGGAAAAGTAGGACACAGCCAGATGAGGAAAAAGTATAGTGTAGTGCATTCTTTTATTTCTGAAAGTAAAGTGGGGTCTCCCAACAATGTTTGGAGTAGCTCCAACACTTTTTAGCTTGATGTGGGTCCCACATGTTTGACATTAAAAAACAGGATCTCTACAACGTTCAATTGTTGGTTAAATTTGAATTTGAAGAGTCCTCTTCAATATACTCTAAGCATTAATTAAGTACATTTTACTTTTACAGTTGAATTTTTATTTATTGGTCTAATGTTAATGTGAGAGAGAGAGAGAGAGTGGTAGTTAGATTGGAGAAGGTGGAGATGTAACCGGCTGAACAACCAGTAGTTGCAACATTACCATAAACAACTAACGAAACAAAATGTTGTTGAATGTGGACATCGACATACATCCTAGGTAGGATAGCTTGGTAAACTATGGAACACAATGGCCTTTAGTTAATAACACGAGAATGCACGTAAAAATAAATAAAAATGTAAAAAAAAGACATAGGAAAACTTTTATAATTTGTTTCACAATATCCTAAGATATAAAATCGTCATTTTATTATAATCCACTGCTCATTAGACTTATTATAAAATAGATTATAGTATACTTTTAACCCTTAATTGTTTAGGATTGTTTTCATTTTTGATCCTTTACATTTTAAAATTTTCATTTTTGTCTTTTATGTTTGATTCCGATTTCTTTTTTTTTTTTTAATTTCAATTTCATGTTAGTCATACTATCTATGTGGTATCTTATGTATTTGCTACATGTAGCATCTCTATCATATGG
This sequence comes from Castanea sativa, assembly GCF_040712315.1. Taxonomy (NCBI): domain Eukaryota; kingdom Viridiplantae; phylum Streptophyta; class Magnoliopsida; order Fagales; family Fagaceae; genus Castanea; species Castanea sativa. The sequence goes on along the minus strand of NC_134013.1, from coordinate 64,739,847 downwards.
AGCATACACAACAAACAGTGTTCACTAAGGCCATTTCTGATTTTATATATATAAATAAATAATTGTAATCAGGGCCGGCCCAACAAAATTTGGGGCCTAAGGCGAAAATTTTATATGAGGCTTTTTTATATGTAAACATTAATTAAATAAATATATATAATACAAATTAAATTAAGACTAATTTGATGTAAATACAGAAATTGATGAATAATAATAATTAAACTAAGGTTAATTTCATACAAAGGATTGAATATCATAGTTAAACCATAAATTTAAACAAAGAGAACTAGAAAAAATATTATTTTTTAAAAAAAGAAACTTATTATAACTTGGATATATAACTATGCATAGTTAAGTACAGTTGTAATCTAAATTTTAATTTATATATTCTTTTTAAGAGAAAGAGATAGATAAATATTATTTGGTGCGTGGGTTTGTAAGATATTAGTTTACAAAAATTAAGATCACAAACTATTAGAGGAGATTAGTCATCATTGATGTTCTATCACATTTGCAGTATTTTTTTGAAACATTTTAGGGTTTCAATTGGTTTTAATTTCTATTGGTCTCCTATTTTGGAAGCCTTGTTAGAAATGAACAATTGGTTTTAAAAATGTTCACAATATAATGTGATAATGACTGTAATTGATAAAATTCAACAACTTAATTTATTTGTGTTTGAATTAATTTTTTATGTGATTGGTGACATGTTAGTTAAATTTAAACTTAAACCTATAGTAAAATTTGTAGTATCTTTAACATCACTTTTAAAAAAAGTACTAATTATTTAAAAAATGTTATATTTTTATAAAATTTTGGGCATTTACAAATGGAAATGGGGCCTTTTTTAGTAGGGAATTTTTTTTTTGGTTGTGGGGCCTTAGGCCTAGGCCTAAGTTGCCTAGGCCTTGAGCCGGCACTGATTGTAATGACTTTATAGTGTGTGGATATTACATATTGTGAGACACCTATTAAATATTGAGATCTCATTTTTTGCTGTCTGATAACGTGATGTGGTTTTTTATTCAGTCAACCCATGGCAACTCAAATATTATGTCACAAAACATGAGTGTTAGGCCAAACTTGCACAAAGCCCAAATGACTCATTAAATGTTTGGTCACGCAGGTAGGGTTATATATATATATTTGGTTCAAATTCTCTATATGCAGCGAACCTATTTGGATTCTTACGTCACTTCGTAATTGGGCCTCAAAATCTCTGAATTTTTTCTTCACAATATGGATTTATGATGCATGGACTTCACTGTATGCCACAAGGTCAATTTTTTTTAAAGCTCCTAACTTAGTCTCAGCCAATATACCACACATACACTGCAAGAACACTCAAAATAGAATTATCAAGAGAATTCACACACAGTATTTACAGGGCACCAACCCCAACTTTTATTACTCACCAACCCCAACTTTTATTACTCAATATTCAAGTACAAAGAAAGCCTGGAAAATACACACGAAATTCTCTAAACTAAAATACACTCTTGCTGTTGAAAACTCCAATAGCCTAGGATTTATGCACAGAAATAACTGTCACGACAATTACTGCCAACTGACTACCCCATGTCCAAGACTTGCTGCCGCATGTGGTCTGACTTAGGACACCTTTAATTAATGTTGTCTTGACCTACTCTCCACGTTTCCGGCCCCTACACAACAGGTCTAAACATCCAACAAGCTAGGAACTGCTTGATAACTCCTACTGCACACTCTACACATGCCAGCCCATCACTCAACACATCATGAGGCCTCTGCCCTTATTCCAGCAACCCACACATGATTGTTCCATCACGTTTTAGAAGCTTGGCCCCTGCCCAAGCCCTTTTCATCAGCATCATAGCCCACACAGCATGCCCATATGCAGCACACCAAGTAACTGCCATTAGCCCACTCACACAAGTCCATGCATTATACCAACACTAACCAGCCCAATGTCTTGCACAGCCTATGATCATCACAATAGTCTAGCACTGCCTTGCACTCAAGCCACCAATCCCACACAGAAAGCAACCATCAGTCAAGCCACCATGCCATGAACCATTACCTAGGGTCAACACCACCTGCTGCTGCCCATCATCTCCAAAACCATCTATGCCCACCATGGCTCACCTCTACCATGGTCTTGAGGCATCATGTGGAGCAAGGTGCCTCCACATACTACCCCTCATTATGCTCATCATTTTGAATCCAACAAGGAGACAAGACTTATCCCCCTCAAAAAGCAATAAGGAACCTCACTAGATAGGCACGAGGAGTCATTGGTGTCTTGAGAAAACATTGAGCCAAGTGACTAGCCTGATGTTGTCCAAAAATTCCAATTTCTCATGCCATTATTAGCAACTCGTAAAGCTCCTGTGTGTACTTTTCAACCCAAAATATTCTCTTCACTGATTGGGCTCATGGGCCATATCTTCTCTTACTTTAATAATTGGGCTGCTTATGGTCCATACTTCTATTTGCCTCACAAGGTCAACCTCACGGCCCATGGGTTTTTGCCACGTGACATGCTCATAGGCTCACATTTTGGTTTGTGAATTCTCCTACTGTTTGTAAAGAACAATGAATTGCATGAAAGGAAAAACAAAGGACACTGATACTTGAAAACAATTTTTGTCTTCTTGAGGAGCCTCTAATTGCCATTTATTTTAGGCAACACAAGCTTGTATTTGTAAATTTGTATTGCCAACACTAGTTATCAAAAAGAAAAAGATCTGCATGGAATACTTAGCATCCAAATTTCTGTAATATAGATTATGCTTTATTAGGTTAGTGTACAAGCACCAAACATATAACATTAACCAAAGAGTAAGCAATTGTACAATTTGATACAGATAAGAATCCCTAGGTTTTTAAAAATATCATGCATACAAATGCTACCTTTCCTTTTGGGTGTCCTATTTCCCATGTCCATCTTGAGCTTTTGACTACTGTAAAAACTGCTTAAATATATTCGGAGGCTGAACGCTAGAATGGATTTGTCTAGCCGATTCAACGTAGTGTACACTCAACTACTCTACTTCTCATCACTCGTCTCAATCTTCTGATGTAGCCTGTCTTCTTTCATATGGTGTAGTTCCCAAAATATAACTCCCCAAATAAATGTCATAAGGATGCATCAGCACTGCGAATTTGTCTATCACGTCCATTCATATCCGAGTATCCTGAATATGAGGATCTTTTCTTGTTTCTGTAAATTTTACCCCTTGTTCCTCTTCTTTTAGGACCAGAAAACACCACAAACATGACTGCTAAGAAACCCAGGCCAGCAAACACCCATAGAGCAACAACCCAAAACCTGAAAGAACTAAATGTCCCATCTATCATAGCAGGTTTTGATGATTTGTGAGAATTATTCTTTGGCATCTGGTTGCTTCTAGAAGCAGATATTTCATCAAAGCTACCGAATTTCCTTGACATTGTGACATCCTTGCCTGAATTCAAGTTGGAGGTGGAAATGGTACTAGGATCAGGGCAGTTCCTTCTCTTATGGTGCAGACGTAGTGCCTCATTTAGTGTCTTTGCACATTCTATGCTAAGCAGGTCCCGCTGTCGTATGTCCTCATCAGCCTGATCAAGTGTTGAAGGATCTGGTGGGTCTGGAAACTTTTCCCAGCATTTATTGATCATGTCAACATTTCTATAGTTTGCCTTGTCAATGCTCCAATTCCCAACTTTAAACTCCAATCCGTAGTGGAAAACTCTATAACTGACACCAGGTTCAGGAATGTATCCTGGGTATATCAATATCTCCTTGTTAATGATATGCCTTAATTTCAACTGCATGGAAAGGAAGAAGAAAGAGAGTGGGATGGGGAGGTACACTGTCAGAGTATTATAGTCATTTCATAGAAACCTAAAACTCTTCTAGGCATATAGATCATTTTGCAACATTCTATGACAAAACTAGAATCCACACAAATGAGTTGCTTCACAAGAAACAAATTACCTCTGCTGCACCGAATGAGTAACCATACATCTCACTAATCCATCCAGATGCATATATATCTCCTGTGATATTTGTAGCATAATGAGCTTTGTCAGCCCGGACCTCCTCGGTTTTATGCAACCATAGCATAGCAAACTTCTGGAGATCATCTATATGCATGATGATTACACCTCCAACCTTGTCACATGCCTCAGGATGGCGGGTATGGAGTCTCGCGAGCTCATTATCACAGCCAATGAGGTAGCTGGCATATATAGAGCATAATACAATAGTTATATAAAATCACATGCAACTTCCAATGCAGGCATAACACTTCAGCATAAACTCACAAACATGTGCTGAAGCGCCCTACATGCAAAAGTACATTACACACAAAGCAATGCCCAAATTATACTTGAGTGCCTACACAAAAAATGCAAAAGGGAGATATAGATTACTGTATCTTACTCATAGGGAGTTGAAACTGGCCGCCCACGTTCTGCTTTGAACTCCCATGGTGTAATCGGACCTCTCAAGATCATATCAGCATCAAGAATTACTATGAACTCTGCATCAATGTTTGCATGGTTAAGCCAGTGAAGGACTGCAGCAGGTTTATTGATTGCTGGATACCTGACATGGAACAAACAAAAGCAAGATTATTATCCTCCTCTACTTATCCTGCCATCACTTCTACTTGTCTGAGGAGGGAAATCAGTGTTACCAAAATCAGTATCACAAAAATTTGTCAGATTTTTTTTTTCCAGGGGGTGGGGAGGGCGTTTCTTTCTCTCTGGGGACATGATACACATGGAATGTATGTATGTGAGTTCAAAATAATTCAATCAAAGAGTTAAATAGATATTTTGGAAGAACTTGTATAGTAAAACTGAACAAAAACAAATTTGTCAATATTTTTATAATAATTAGAAACATCAGAAGTAAACTGGTCAGATGAAATGGTGCAGTCAAGTTAAACTAAGGCACATTTGCTTAAGTCAAGGGAGTAAAGGAAATTTAAAAAGTATAACAATTAGATGACAGTTGCTAAAGTTCAAATATTTTTTTGAGCTTAACAGAAGATGTTACTGAGGATAGTGGTAGATACACAAACTAAAATCAGGACAGCACATTTACATTAAACAAATGGCTGGATTCCAACAGTGAAATGAACATCATGACCTGTAACGAATCTATCAAAACTGAAAGAAATTTTATGAAGAATATAGAATTACCAATCGCCTGTTAATGGATGTCGACTCATAGATGGAACATAATGGGTGGGAACCAGATCATGACCAGTATACTTCTTCAAGTCTTCATCAGTACAGCTGAGAAGTCGTGTGATATTTCCTGGTTGGCCACTTAGGTGAAAGCTGTGGACAAGTCCTACAGTCTGCCAATCAAAGTACGTGGTACATTCTGTGGAAAAAATGGTGTGAATTTTTGGATGTTTCTTCCCAGGCTCATCAATGACCAGCTTCTGTACAGTCTGTATTGATTCATCCATAGTTTGTAGAGTAGGAGTCAAAAATCTTGGTCGAGTAAGTTCGGCAAAAGTTTTGCTCCTTAAAAAGCTCAAATATTTTGACCAACTAGGTTTAGAGCATCCATTTGCTTTGTGTTGTAATAAGAGACCCTCATTCAAAGTGTTAATGCATTCTATACTTAAAAATAGGGACCGTTTTATATTTGGATCAGATTCCATGAGTTGCACCTGCACAAGGAAAGGATCTTAAGTTTCCCCCATACGAACTACAAAAACATCATTTACCAAAAAAAAAATTCAAAAAAAAAAATCAAACTTTTGAATGTAAATTTTCCATGTAGATAACTGCATTGTATTGAATCTTTAGTATGTGGGCTTTGACACATAATTAATGGGCTGCTACTTAACACAAATTGTTTCCTCTACTAAGATGAATAATTATTTTTTATTGATAATATACCTCTCTTGGATACGGGGGTTCAGGAAAGAGCCGACCACAGTCATAGACTATATCATCTTCATGGTGATCTAATTTACTAAAAGACCAATTTCCCACTTTGAATGGCAAGCCATAGTGAAAAAGTATAGGCTCAACTCCCTCTCTTGGAATATAGCCTGGGTATATCATCAAGTTATCATTGATCTTGTGATGAAGTCCAACCTGAAAATCCCAAGGAAAATTAAAACATCAAACCCATTAAGATATTGAGTACAGCTCAAGTTTAAGATGGGTAGAATGGAGTTGAGATAAGTGTTAGGTTCACATCTGGATTAGAAAAGGGCAGAAAATTTGTTGAAGGGAGATATTTAAACCAACTTACTTCTGCTGCACCAAAAGAGTATCCATACATCTCACTGATCCACCCTTTTGCATAGATATCACCAGTTATATTGGTTGCCCAGTGAGCTCTATCTTCTCGCACTTCTTCTGTTTTTGAAAGCCACATGGGAGCCAAGGCTCGAAGATCATCTATATGCATGGCTAAAAGCCCACCAACTTTGTCACATAGCTCCGGGTGTTCTGTGTGCAACTTAGCTAGTATATTATCGCATCCAATCAAATACCTAAAGGAGAAATTTATTGCTTGAATATGAATTGATTGCAACAATCCCCAAAAGGGGCCAAAAGAACATAGAAATCTGAATCAAGATAAATCTACTGCTTCATGAAATCCTCCAAAGTAAGGTTTAAGAAGAATGACCCAAATGCCAGAACAGAAAAGCTCTCATGTTTTCATTTTTTTTTTTTTTGGCCATCTTCATCTGACAATTGCCATTTACAATGCTAGTCCGTCTCCTTCATGTAACATCTTAAGAATGTCAAGTGCAAACATTATAATGAAAGTTTTTTACAAGGAAATAAAAAAATTGATCCTTATGGTCATCCCCTGATTGCAGTAAATTCAGAAAATTACCATGGGAGGATACCCTGCTTTGACACAGTATAACTTATACCCAAAAGAGAGAGAGGCAGAGAGAGATTTTAGATACCCATAATAAGCTGCAACAGGTCTGCCTTTCTCAGCACCAAGCTCCCAAGGTATTATTGGGCCACGGATGATCATGTCTGCGTCCAGAATCACAACCCAATCAACATTCTCTGCATCTTTACTATTTTCAAGCCAGTGCACTACTCCAGCAGGTTTGTTAATCGCAGGGTACCTGCAAAACCAATCAAAAGATTTTTACTTTATTTTGCCCCCCTTTATAGAAAGGGTTCCCCAAAACTGTAAGGTATAAAAATGTTTTCTATAGAGAAGCAAGCACCAACACAAAAATAAAATGAAAAAGTTTATGGAAAGACAACTTTTATTGTAAAATTTGAGAATAACATCAGTGTGCAAACAACCCACTAAGAAGCATACAGCAGAAGGAATAGGAATCGAGAGCAAGAAACAAAATAGTTGGTCTGTTTAGGATTCGCTTATTTTGCTGAAACTGAAAACTTTTGTTGAAAGTACTGTAGATAAAGGTAAAAGTTAGCTGAAATAGTACTGTAGAACCCATGAATAATACCAAAAGTGCAATGGAGCACATGAATAGTAGCAAAAATAAGCTGAATAGTAAATTAAGCTGGCAAATTTCATCCATGCCAAACACACACTTAGGGTCCGTTTGGATAGAGCTTATTGCTGAAAACCTATGAAGCACGGGTGCGGCGTTTGGGCCGCCGCACCCGCGTCGGACGCGGCGACGCGCAGGCGACGCCGCTGCCTGCGCGTCCGTGCCGCGTCCAGCAATAAAAAATCATTTTTTTCGGCGCGATTCACGCCGATACGGCGCCAATTCGGGCCGACGCGCGCGAAATCGGGCCGATTCGCGCCGATTCGGCCCGAATCGGTCCGTATCGGGTGAAATCGGTCCGGCCGAAATTCAAAAAAAACAACAACAACAACAGGTGCTTATGGCTGAAAAAAAAAAAAAAAAAAAAAAAAAAAAAAAGGTGCAAACGCACCGTTTGGAAAAAAACCAAGACCCAACCCTCTCCCTCTTCATTTTTCTTGAGCCTCTCTCCCACTCTCTACCTTCACTCTTCAGCTAGGCTCTCTCCTATTCTCTGTATTCTAGTTATTATTTACCATTGTTCTTAAATTTGGTATATATTTATATAATGTGAAAAATGTATGTTTAGTAATATATTAAAAATATTTTTAATAATTTTTTAATCGCCGCACCCCGCCGCACCCTACTTTTTCAAAAATTGCCGAGTCCCGCACCCACACCAGCACCCAAATCCCGAAACGCACCCGTGCTTCATAGCTGAAAACTGAAAACACTGTAGCAAAATAATTTTTAAATGTGTGAATAGTGTTGTGGGACCCATTTTTAATATTTTTTTCTGAATAAAGTGCTTGTGGGTCCCATGAACAGTGCGTAAACAGTGTGTGAACAGTGAAATTGGTCTCCTGCACAGTAAAATACCGTGCATGAACAGTACCGTACTGTTCATGCACGTTGAAAGAAAAAAAAAAAAAAAAAAAAAACGCAGAATCGCTGGACGTGGCCACAAAACGCTGTATCCAAACTCAGCCTTAATGCCTGTATGCTGAAATTTTGTAAGGCAGGCCCTTCTTTTGGTAGATAAATTGAATTATATAGAATGATCTCAATGAGCACAATTGCACAAACACCAAAGAAGCTCTTGAAAATCTTATATCTTCCACAAAAAGCAAAAGATATAGAAACCATTTCCACATACTGTAATATCAGAACCTAAACATATGATGTAAGAAGTCTATATTCAGGAGAACTAAAAACTTTTTCGGCATTATCAGCAAGATAAGAAACATAGCACTTAAACAACATTACTCAATTGCCAATGCCAAGCCAATGCTGCCACCAGCAAATAAACCATATCCACCTTTAACACAGAGTAGTTCTTGTCCCTTCTTCTCTCTCACTGCTAACCAGACTTACACCCAAAATGGTTTGATGTGCTTTTTCACATAATCTATGGTTGTGCCCCCTAAACTCAAATGTTGCAAATCCCTTCTTCTCTACCTTAGCTATATCCCTCTCAATTTTAGTCTCCCTTATTCAGTAAAATTTTATTCTATCCCTGTCCCCTGTGCTATCTTCCTTCTCAATTGTCCCACTTCACCTCTCCTCCTACTTTGCACAGCTTTACAACATTTTGCTTCCCATGGCACAAAAATAAAATAAATCATCAAATTTTCACCTCTCCTTTCCACACCTCTAAACCATATCAAATCAGTATTGACATAAAACAGGAAAAGCACCAAGTACATTAAAACTTCAAAATTTGGCAGAAAGGAAAAAGTCCCATCCTGTTAGGCTTTTAGCCCATTTCCAAAGCAAATGAAAGTTGATGCATACAACAAGTTAGCAAAATTTGCAAGATGATAGCTAAGTATTCCATTTTTAGCCCAAACCCACTATTATTACCCAAAAAACTAATAAAGAATTCCAAAACAAAGAGTGCTCTTGGGGAAGTGAAAGAGATAATCATGAATTGCCATAAACATGACTCATATAAGAGATTAGCAAAACTTGCAAAATCATAACTAAGCGTAACATTTTTAGACCAACCCATTTATTATTGCCAAAAACCAATAAAGAACTCCAAGGCAAACCCATAATTTAATACCAAATCCAGACACCAAACTACTAAAAGAAGAGTGCTCTTGGGGAGGTGAATGAGATGATCATGAATTACCAAAAACATGATTTATATAAGAGATTAGCAAAACTTGCAAAATGACATTTTTAGACCAAACCCATTTATTATTACCAAAAAACCTATCAAGAATTTCAAGGCAAACCCAGAATTCAATATCAAATTCAGACACCGAACTACTAAAAAAATAGTACTTTTGGGGAAGGGAAAGAGATGATCATGAATAAACAAAAACATGACTTATAGTAAGAGATTAGCAAAACTTGCAAAATGATAGCTAAGTATGACATTTTTAGACCAAACCCATTTGTTATTGCCAAAAAAACTATCAAGAATTTCTAAGCAAACCCAGAATTCAAACACCAAACTACTATAAAAAAAAAAAAAAAAAAAGAGTAAAGTGAAAGAGATGATGATGAAGAATTACCAGTCACCAGTCCTGGGGTGTCTACTCATAGAAGGGACCTCAAGAGTTGGAGCCAAATCCATCCCTCTGTATTTCTGCTTCTCCTCGTCCGTACAGCTGAGCAGTCTTGTTATTGGCCCTGGTTGCTGGGCCTTCTTGAAGCTATGCATGAGTCCCACAGTTTGCCAATCGAAGTAGTTCTGGCACTCCACCGAGAACAGCGTGTGAATCCTCCATGGAGCCTTTTGTCCCGTTTCCACGCCTTCAATGCCCAGACCCACCAATCCCAACACCACCACTAACCCCAAAGCTATCAACTTTGCCATTGTAGCTCAAAATTCAGGCTCAGATTTCATCTGGGTATTGTCTCAAAGGTCTAAATTTCCATGGCTTTCAGGTCAAATTTGGAGGTTTCATATATAAATAATTATGTCCACCCTGTAACATGGGCCATATGTATTACTAGTGGTTACTTTCCGTTTGACTTTTTGTTTGTTGTGGTTGTTATTTTTAATTTAATTAATAACATTATCAAAACATCTTTGGTCGTTGATGCATGAGCATGGATTTTAATTTTGTATATAGAAAAAATGTTTAATATAATAGAAATCTGACTAGTAGAAGAAATAAACTACTTCTCTCCACTGTAGCTCACATGACAGGAAGTACATTTTTCCAGCTTCAGTTGCTGTCTTGCTGACTCTTTCTAATTTATTATTGTCTTGATGAGGGGTTTAAGCCAAGGCCAGATTTATTGACAGTGAATTTTTTGGGAGTTGGAAATAGTGGGAAAAACGATAGCAATTTTAAAGTCTTGAATTTTTTTTTTTTTTAATAATTCAATAGTTATATTAATTGAGAGAGAGATTCAACTCATTATTTCTCTTTAATAAAGCAAAGCCAGACCATATGTAGAGATCAAAGTGTGATATAAAAGTTTAGTATTAAATTCTTGTAAATAAAAAGTTGGACTTTTAACAGACTAAATAATTTCCATATGAGCTTATCCAAAAAAAAAAATTATATGCAGAGGTCAATGTGTGATATAAAGTTGGATGATAAATTCTTGTATATATAAAGTGGGAGAAATTATTATTTACACCGAAAGAACTGTTGATGTGATCCTTCCTAAACAATGAGATGATATCATCTAAATATATGTATGAATTCCCTAATCAGTACAATGAATAAAAAATAAAAACTACCGGATGATATCTGTTGAGGTCTAAAAAATCATGACACAAAGCCCAAAGAAATAGTACATTAGGTCAACCCCATGGAAAGTAAAATTAAAAAGGGGTTGAGCTCACAAAAGGAAAAGATGGTAGGCCCCAAGATCCATGAAGGGGCAGGTTTTAGAACCCATGAAACAAAGGGAAGAAAGAAAATGGTCTAGCCTGCCAAGATCAGAGAACTGAAGAGAGTCCAGTAGAAAGAACTAGGCTAGGATCTTGGAGACTACCAAGGGCCCGGGATCCGTGGGACGTGCAGCACAGCCAAAGTGGGATTGAGACAGCTCAAAAGAGGAATCAAAAAGCACAAGAAACGGAGGACAAATATGTCCTTCTCAAGCACTCAGTGATGCAGTAAAGAACCAGAGGGTTTGGAGAGCAACAACTCACGAACAAGGAAGCTGGTACCTCGGGGAACCCAGGAACAAGAACTGTGAAGGGAAGTAGCTAAAGGAACTTTCAACCTGGTAGGAATAGAATTGGCCCACTTAGGAAAAATAACAAAAAGGAAGGGCGACCAAAAGCTGAGTCTGGGAAAGGGAAAATAGAGAAGCCTTGTAAAAAGAGAAATTGAAGATCAACTCCCCCAAAGACATCTTAAAATGGAAGGCCAGCAAAGGACTTTTGGAGAAAAGATATCAAAAGAAGGAAACTGTGAGAAATAAGGATGGATTAGCCACCAAAGCCACTAGCACGGTGCGGGCTCTAGGACCAAGGGGAGCAAAGAAAGGGAACCAGTGGTACCTCGGAGCCCTAAGATGATGTTATAAAATGAGGAAGCAGCAACAGTGAAGGGGCCTTCAGTAATAGTAAAATCATAATAGAATCATTAAGAAAACTCTGTCAAAAGTCAAAGAAAGTAGGGAAATATCGTCCGGTATCCTTGAAATAGCCATTATAGTACATACTTGGATTCAAAATGATTCAAAAGGATTCAAACTTTGCAAGTCTTAGATGCTTAGATAGCCATCTAAGTCTGTAATTTTTGAGCTTATTTGGACCTTGTATCACGTCTTAATGAGCACATTGTAATTCATAATTAAGAAAATTAATGGAGTATTTCTTATTGATTTGAGGATCCTTAACAATTATTTTGTGTGTTTCTTTATTACATTGCCTTCCTTTGTTGTTTTCTTGTTATTCAATATATATATATTCTCACTTGCTAGTGTATAAGTATTGTAGGAATCTTGCTTTGTGCACCACTTGGTTTTATAAACAGCCCATTTAGCTACGGTGAACTAAGCCCAGTCCCTTTAAACTGCAACAAGAGGGCCCGGGGTTCATGCTTAAGCTTGGGCCTGGACATCGTCCAAAAACAGACCCTCACAATGTCACATTTGCATAAATAATAACATTTTATTTGTTGAGAGGTTAGAGAAGACCACGTCAGTAGTCCTAAGGGACCTAATAATTTCTCGGACTTTACTGTTTACACAATAATAATTTCCATATGTAGATGACTTTACACACTACTTTCCTTATTTTTCTTCTTATTTTATTTTAATGAATCCATTGAAATGTATGCTAATTTTCAGATTATGGTTGAGTGAACTTTGACTTGTTGAGATTGTCCTTATTGCTTGTATGAAGTATTTTGTAAAACTATTTCCTTTCTTATCACATTCTGTTATCTAGTTGGATGACTATATTATGAAACTCTCTTTGTGTCCGTGTGCATTTCTTTGATTTGATTCTTTGCTATGAAATAATTTTAACGACTGCCCATAGTAGCAATAGATGGACCATAATTTGGATTATTTAACAGTGTGAAAGTTGGGTGTGTTGTTGAGATAGATGTTGTGGTTGTAGTTGATACCTTAATAGTTTATGATGATTATTACTTTCCAGTAACCCCACTCATGTGGTAATATATAGGTTGAGAGTGTTGCTAAAATGGATGTTAAGATTGTAGTAAATGTAAATGTAACCCTACTCATGGGGGTAATATATGGGTTTGATCCATCCTATCCAATACTAAAATATGACATCTTATATATAGATAGCAAATATGTGACATGCATCTATTTTATATTATTTATACCTTTCTAGTAATCAGTTTTATTATGTCAAAGGCCTTGTAGCTGAATTGACACCTCCCCATATACAAAGTGTTTGGGGGTCTAGGGGAGAAAATGTTCAAGCTGTGAAGTTAGCAGCATATTGTAATTATTTCTAAAAAAAAATCAATTGTATTATAAATAATTATGATGTTGTGATTTATAGAATTGATTCATATATTCTAAGCCACTTATTTTAGCCTCGTTTATGTTCTATTTGCTTTCTTATTTTTGTACAAACCTAGTTGCTCGTTTGTTACCTCATTTTGGTAGTGTGTGATTTATCACTTACTAGTCTTTAAGCTCATTTCTCTATTTTCCCTACATTTTCATATTAACTGCCAATATTTGTCACAATATATTGTGAGGACATGATCACTACATCTTCGAGTGGACTATCATTGTGATTTGAAATGTATGATAAGGCTTAAAGAATTATGTATAAGAGGTTTAAACATTATTTTAAGAGTAATTAGTTAGGTCATGAGTGTTATTGTTTATGTTTTATCTTAGGTAGTCCAAATTATTTTGTTTTTTTGGAGCTTTTTAACGAATTATTATTATATGTTTGGATTTGTGAGTAAATTTAGATATTCTGAAACATTTTGACTTGATGGTTTTCTTAGAATGGAAAAATAAATGTTTCTTTTCCATACTGCCCTGGTATCCCTAGTCCCATGTTCCAACTTCCAATGTCTCCCTCTTTCTATTTTATATGTTATAAATAATTAAATATCGACCACTATCCTAGAATTAGGAATGCTCTACGTATTAAACAATTATGAGGTATCTGTTACAATGTACAAAAGTGAAATATGCTTATGAGGAAGCAAGTCTACACGTTGAGGCCCAAAGTGCTATTTTGGAAATGAGGTTTGGTTTGCATCTAGTACTCCAATGGAACATGAATATGCAGATAAAATGGCCACGTGTCCATATTGTATTATGCTCAATGCATTAGATATTTACCTTATTCTTAATATAATTATATTTGTGGGAGGGGTAAGATCCAAGTACAGAATATGGCTTGTGAGATGGAAGGGCCCGTCCACACTTAAGTTCTAACCCAACCCATGGATGAGAATTCGAGGAGGAAGGATGAGGAGGTCAACTCCCAGAGGAGCCCGATGAGAAAGCCTACCTCAAGAAGCATTAAGTGAGCCACTTGCACCAAAAGACAGAATACCGAGGAAGACAATAAAGACGTGCAAGTAAAGAAGAAGAGAAATATTTAGATAAAGTAGTCATTACCTTCACACTTAATACACTATACCAATTCAGTTGGCCGCATTAATGCAAGAATGATTCCTGAACAGTAATTTTACAACTAACGGCACACTCTACCACCTCCAGCAAAGCCTTGACGGGACAAGCATCCAAGCTAAGGCCTTTGGTTGTACAAGTAGAGGGTTTAATTGACTATTTAAGGAAATGAAATCTCTCCAAATAGGGGGACGAAGAATTAAAAAGAGAACACAAAGGCAGTGTAGAATAATCCTGTGTTCGAGACTTGAAACTTTTTATGAGCTTTTGCTCCTCGACCAAATCCGAGGTAGTGTTAATCCCAATTTCAATCTCTCTCCTTTTATGATTCATACAGCTTTTCTTTCCCATTTATCTAGCAACTAGACCATAAAAGTGCATTAAAATTGACCTTAGAAGTCCATTTTTTACAAATTAATTGCATTGGACCTTCTAATCCTAACTCCACTACTCTAAGTGGACTTAGCCTTTTTTGGGCTCGTGCAATATTAATAACTATGATAATCATATTCTTAGTAACATAATTACCATGGTTATGAAAATCATGATTACATTGTTGTATGTCCTATTTATTGCTTATTATGAAAATTTTGGCCCTTTTTCACTAAGATATGAATAAATAAATACCACATCAGAATAAATAACTAAAAAAGAAAGGTCCAATGGCCCACAAATGCTACAAAATTACACCCCAAACCCTCAAAACTTCCAATATGTGAATAGCAAACAAACCCCAAACTCCAAGGCCCAAACTTCGCAGCTGGATATTTGATAATTGGGCCCGAAACCCTCTTCCCCTCTTCTTCTTTTCAGTTTTCGTTTAAAACGCCCTAAAAAAGCTAAATTACGCTTAATTCCCAAATCATCAAATAAAATAAAAACCGAACCAGTCCTTCCTCACCGCTGCCCCTCAGCTCCGCCGTGCCGTTTATTGCCGCCGCGTCTGGGTCCATCTCATTCTCAGGTAAGCATGGTTTCCTATTTCTAGAATTTCATCTGTTTCTTGTAATTGGGTTGTCGTGAAATTGGCTTTTCAAAACTTGAATTCAATCTGTAAGTAACCATGTCTTTTTTCAAGCAGTTGGGAAGGAAAGACATATGGGTTTTAGTTTTTGTGACTGTTTGTTTGAGTTTGAGATATTACAACGTTTGTTACTTACTTGTACCTCAGTCATAAGACCGCCCAAGTCTCTCTCTCTCTCTCTCTCTCTCTTTTTGTTTTTGTGTGTGTGTTGTTCTATGCTTTTGGCCAAATTAATAATGTTAGCATGAATTGAAGCTCTATTATGTCTGCGCCAAGTTGTTATTATTATTATTTTTATTTATATGAATTACTGAATAGACAACTTCAATGAGTTATAACTAAGGCTGATGCTGAATTGTTAAATTTGTAAAGATAATTGATTCTGATGATAACTTCTTCATGTAGTGACCCTAAATTTGCATTATTTTGCTTGGTTTAAGATAATTGATACAATTGAAAATTTTTTGTTTCCATTTAATATTAAATTTGAGCTGAAGTTCTAGCAGGTATCCATTCACTAAAACTCTGCTCTCTCTCTCTCTCTCTCCCCACTAAATTTAGTTACGCTTATTGGGCTAATGCTTTATTTTTTTTTTATGCGATACACCAAACTTCACTTGCTCTTGTATCCATCTGTATATAAACATGATTGTTGCAGCTGGTATCATGTGAAACTGATCACTGCCGTCGTTGTTTAGTTGGTATTTTTTCTTCTTGTATATAATCTGAACACGATTGTTGTTATGTTTTCTTCTTGTATATATACCAAACCTTACATCACTACACAAAACCCATACAATTTCTTCATAAACAATTTTTTTTTGGTTTAAAATTTAAAATTTTCTCCTTCTTTATCTTAATACCTTCAATATATAATTAGATTAACATGTTAATTTCTTTTACTCTCTAAAATTCTAACATTACAAGCATCAGATTATTTAAGAATTTTTTTTTTGAGGGCATATAAATAAATTATCTCAGGGTCTGACCAGGGTTCATTTTCAGCTTTTTCTGGCTTATGTACAATTTGTTAGAGCCTTATGTTTTTTTAGCTGCAGCCATACTTATTTTGTTTAGCTATATATGAACTTGTTCCCACCTCTTTTTTTTAATCCAATAAACCAATGAAATACTCTCCCAAACGATTACTTAGCACTTAGTGTTAAAGTCCTAAGGAAAGGATGTTGCCTGTTGCTACACAAGATCCAGTGTTGTTAAGTAAAACTACTTCCACCACAAAACCTTAGAAATGATCCCAGGACACATTCAAACCTATATATAAATATATTTTTTTAGTTTTTTCCACCTCCCTAATCAAAAATTATCTCATAGATCTGATATATGAATCCTCTTTCTCATAGTGTCTGGACCCCTACAGTTGTGTGTGACCCACACATTGTGAAAGAAAGGATGCATATATCCAATGCATGAGACGCATTCTCCTCCCCAACCTAGAACTAACCCCTCATTGCACATCAAATCACCAAATTTGCAGAGCGTTAGAACCTCCGTCACCGTAAGCAATGATAGCATGTTCATCATCAAAATAGTGTCAGTCTTCTTTTTTTTTTTTGATAAGTAATCAGAAAGCTTATAAAGAAAAGAAAAAGAAAGACATACAAGAAGTTCATGATGATGAACAACAAGAGAATGAGAAAAACTACTAGGGAACAAAGCTAAGAGAGGACATAAACACTGAGAGAGAAGAACAATTAGTAAACCCCCAACACCGAGACCACTCTAATAGATTACGCTGGCATAAAAGCTTTAGCTCAAACAAGGTCTTCTCTTTGTCCTCAAAGGAACGGCGATTCCGCTCCAACCACACAGTCCACATTAAGCACCCTGGTATCAAATTCCATATGTCCGACTTATCCTTTCCATGCCACTGATGTCAGCAAGAGATCAATTCCGCCACCGATCCTGGCATAACCCAAGGAATCCCAAAGGCCTGAAGCATCGAATACCATAGAGAGTGGGTAACAGGACAGTGCAGGAGAAGGTGGTTAACCGACTCCCCATCCATGCAACACAAACAACACCTATTAACCAAAGGCCTACCCTTAAGCATGAGGTTATCCAGGGTGAGAATCCGGCTATGAGCAGCAGACCACAGAAAGAACGCCACCCGCTTAGGGATCTTAGGTTTCCAAACCCCCTTCCAAGGAAGCCAAGAATCCGAAGCACCCCGGATCGCTAGGTAATAAGACCGAGCATCAAACATACCATCCCCTTTGAGCCTCCAATAAAGGATGTCTCTCCTACTACCCTGAGGGATACGAGCTTGGATAAGCCGGAGAAGAGAATACGAAGCCGCCAACTCCCAATCCTCAAAAGCTCTATAAAACGTTATATTCCACACTCTAACAGTACCCCCTTCTGGAATCCACAAAACTTCTGAGATACAGGCATCCTTGACCGATGAACACTCGTAAAGCTCAGGATAGAGAACTTTTAGAGTAGCATCACCAACCCACCTGTCATGCCAAAAGCGGATACGAGTGAACTTCTTTGTCTTCCTCAATAGATAACGCTGAAGCCTTTGTGCTTAAATACTGAGGGAACCAAGAACTTGCTTACTAGGGGGCAAGCCAAAACCAGCTGAAGGAAGAGCTTCATAGCCTGACTTTATTATTAGATTTCACAAAAATGCTCTCTGATTTTGGTCCAAAGCTTCTTTTAGCTCATGATTCATTCTTTTTTCTTTTGACCTGTTTCAAAACAAGCTGGTTTCCCTGTCCTGACAAAGGGACAGAGTTGATTTTATTATCTGAGGTGGGCTTTGGCCTCACTGCCAAAAAAATTATAATATTTAGTCATATTACAAGAATGTTTATCTTACGAAAATTCCATTTGTTATATTTATGATTTATCTCATCTGTAGGTTTCCTTCTCTTTGTCCTTTAAAGTGAGGATCCTATGGCTTTCCAATTTTGAGTCTTTTACCTTTAA
Source organism: Castanea sativa (assembly GCF_040712315.1). NCBI lineage: Eukaryota > Viridiplantae > Streptophyta > Magnoliopsida > Fagales > Fagaceae > Castanea > Castanea sativa. Next base: position 64,721,343 of record NC_134013.1, on the reverse strand, counting down.
CCGGTGCCAAATGGGTGTTTTAGGCTAAGCTTTGTAAGGACTTTTGTTGTTTTGGGTTCCAAATATTAAACCTTTTGTGATTCAGCTTTAAATTTCATGCCATTTCTTCTTCTTCTTTTTATCTAGGTGTTCCTTTATTTGCTTCTATCTGATTCAAAGTGCTAAAAATGAATAATTGGGATTTCATGTGTAGTTAATAAATTAGATATGCTGAGTAGTTATTTTTGTATTTTTTAATTTCTAACTATTAATGATTTGTCTATGCAATTTATTCCAGCCCACCCAAGTTTGAGGCAGCCTTGATGTGCCAGTTGGAGGGCTATGAGTTGCAAGCATTAGATACAAAATAGAATCCTTTGGAATGGGGTGTTTTGGGTAAAAAAGGTAATAGAAAATTTAGAATTTGTTCCCTTACTTGATTGGTTTGATAGGGCATTGAACACAAAATACAAATGGATATGATATGGTATATATCATATCATATACTATATAATAAAAGTTGGGTACTAGTAGAAGTCATAGTTGTGCTATTGGGTACCATAGATTAAATTTAATTACCAAAATGTCAATTGACTTATTTATTGTTAGGATAGTTTACCCCGGTCAAGTTTAAAGAGATTTAAAATTCTATTACCAAAAGTTTCAATTAATTTGAAATCAAATTTAATATTTATTTTAATTATTTTGATTATATATCATAATTTTGTGGTCTAAAAAAAAAAAAAACTAACACTGCATATAGTGATTGCACAAAGTAGCTCAATATAGGTATGTATACACGTCATGAATTAATGTGTTTTTGTGCTCATTAATTCTTAAGATAATTAATTTACTCTAGGTGAAACTTGGTTAAAGTTTTAAGTAACCACCGCGCACCCTTGATACGGTGGTGGTCACTTTACAAGTATAAGTGCTTGTGGGGCGTAGAGGGTAAGGGCCGGGGTTCAAGTCTTTAGGAGGAAGCTTCACACACATACACACTTAGATTAGGCTAGAGTAGAAATTCTATCTTGTAAAAAAAAAAAAAAGTTTTAAGCAACTCACTAATCATTGAGATAGTTTCAATGATGTTCATAAAATATTTTATTTAATTCACATATAATTTTTAATTATTCCATGCATTGCATAAGCATACTAGTATTTATTAAATGTTATTAGGTATTCTACTTACCCTTTATGGAATTTTGATTTTTACTGTAGATAGTTGGGGAGCACCTATTGTTTTAAAAAAAGAAGAAAAAAAGTAAGGAAACCTGAGAAAGAAACAATAGGCTGACCCTTGTTTCATCTCCTCGTGTCAGATTGTTAGTCTCATTCATGGAGCAGTCACTATCAGTTAACGAGAAACCGAAGGCTAGACCCACACCAAAACGCTTTGTGAAGAACCAAATCCCGGACTCCATCCTTAATGACCCAGCTCTCAACGCTGCCATTGCCCTCCTCCCCTCTAACTACAACTTTGAGGTCCATAAATGCGTGTGGCGAGTACTCTCCACGGGCGCCAAGCGCCTAGCCCTCCAGTTGCCGGAAGGCCTCCTCATGTATTCCCTCGTCCTCTCTGACATCTTTACCTCCTTTGCCTCCATCTCCCACTGCTTCGTCCTTGGTGATGTCACCTATGGTGCGTGTTGTGTTGACGACCTCGCTGCTTCGGCCCTTGGTGCCGACCTCCTCATCCATTATGGCCACAGTTGCCTGGTCCCCATCGACTCCACCTCCATCCCCTGCCTTTACGTCTTCGTTGACATCCAGATTGACACGAGTTGCTTGCTCCAGACCCTTGAGCTTAATTTACCCACCACCACAACATTATTCCTCGCTGGTACCATCCAATTTGCCTCTGCTATCAGGGCCATCAAGCCCGACTTGGAGAAAATTGGATTCCGTGTCTCAATTCCGCAATCCAAGCCATTATCAGCAGGTGAGGTTCTTGGTTGCACAGCGCCAAGAGTCCCTAAGATTGAAGGAGAGGATAAGGCCATAGTGTTTGTGGCAGATGGGCGGTTTCATTTGGAAGCGATTATGATTGCGAACCCGGAAATTAAGGCATTTCGGTATGATCCTTATTTGGGAAAGTTATTGTTGGAGGAGTATGATCATAAGGGGATGAAGGAGTCAAGGAGGGACGCAATTTTGAAGGCCAGGGAGGCCAAGAGTTGGGGCATTGTGTTGGGGACTCTAGGGAGGCAAGGGAATCCTAGGAGTCTTGAGAGGTTGGAGGCCAAAATGAGAGAGAAGGATTTGGATTATACAGTTGTTTTGATGTCAGAGATTAGCCCAGGGAGGGTAGCGTTGTTTGAGGACTCTGTGGATGCTTGGATCCAAATTGCGTGTCCTAGGTTGTCCATTGACTGGGGTGATGCCTTCAAAAAGCCGCTCTTAACTACATTTGAGGCAGAGATTGCACTCAGGTTTATACCAGGTTGGTGGGAGAAGAACTTGGCAGTGAATTCATTGGGATGCATGAAAAATGACAAGTGTTGCGGGGGTGAGAATGGGGATTATCCAATGGATTATTATGCTCAGGATGGTGGCGAGTGGAATTCCACTTATTTGAAGAAGAATCTGTCTCGCCCTGTGCGGCGAAATGTCTGAAACTTCTACAGGTCATGTTGCTGTAATGCTTTGATTGATTCACCACTTGCAGTTTTGATCTGGTGTTGTTAATGGTTTAGTTATAAATTCTATGTTTAGTGATTCATGTGTAAAATAGTATGATGTGTTTTATCCAGCCTGATTTCTGTAATAAATAGTTTCAGAAATTGGTTCTTGTCTTTCTCAATTTTGAGCTAGAGAAATTAATGAGAAAATGTCCCTGCTAGTTTTGCTTATAGAATCAAACCAAAGTGGTGACTGGTGGTGATGTATAAAATTCAATTATTTAGTTGCGCCCACATTGTTTCGTGTCCAGCATGCTAGTTTTTCCCTCAGTTGTGGCTTATTTTTTCTAGGTTGACTTTTGGAACAGACGAGTATTTGATGTATCAAGGTGCTATTTGAAATTGTTTCCTATCAAAGAGAAATTATTGTTGTTAGCTTCATTTTTTTAATATATATATTGGCTATCATCTGTGAATAGTTGGTAAATTAGGTAGGATGGACCCAGAACTCCTATAGCAGATTAAACTCATATATGTTATGATATACTACTGAAGGATGTTTTGTTGTTTGGAACAAATTAGCTCTATAATTTCAGTGACACGCTTCTTCTATCAGCTTCTACCAGAGACTTGCTAATCCTTAAACTTCAGTTTACTTTAACTCAAAAAAAAAAAAAAAAAAATCAGGAAAACAGAAAACCTTCAGTGAATCAGTTACCGGCGCACAACCTTGATTGCATATGTAAATGAATTTAGTAGTAATTTGGAAATACAGTCAGGCTCACAGTCCCATTGTTTTTCTGTTTTTCATGTATGCTGAATAAGGATAAATATAAAGAAAGAAAACAAAGAAAGGAACCAACTCGTCTTAATTTTCTGGGTAAAAAACCGAAGAGATAGAGATGGATCCATTCCAAATACAAAAAGTAGCCCAATGGGCCAAGTTGTGGGAAAAGAAATTAACATCCTTAGGAAAAGAAAAAGAAAAATCCCAATAAAAGAGTGAACTAAGAGCAACTTTGACATTTGGGAGAAAAGAGGCAAGGAACCAAGGAGGAGATAAATTGATGTTCTACAAAGTCTCGGTAACTCCTTTGGAATCACCTTTAAAGAGAATATATGAGTACTTGTGGTAGACTACAATCTTGATGGCTTGAAAAGTATTTTGTGTTTCTCCAAGAGTCGGACTAGAAGGAGGGAAGAGATTTGAATGAGCAAATAAGATATCTCCAAATTTATTCTCTCAATAGTATCAGTGATTGTGGCATGAAGTCTAATAGCAACATCAAAATTTATTTTAATCCAATTGGGTTGGGGAGGAAACTATTTCAAGGCCGGACGTTCTAGGTGAGATGTCCAAGCTAGTATATGTTCTGAATAAGCCCGGTTAATTACATCAACATCTTTTATAGGATCAAACATGTGATTTACAAATATTGTTTGGTTCCTAATTCTCCAAATGTTGTCAAAGAGGATTAACAAAATAGAGTGTTCTAGTATCTATCTTTTGAAGAAACCTGTAAATGCTTATGAGGGAAAATTGCATATTTCACAATGTCACAAGGAGATAAATGCCCAAGAGAAGCAGCGATGATTGGCCAAAGAGATAGAGACCAAATAATTGATGTATACGGGTAAGATATTAGAATATGTTTAATGGATTCATTAGAATGGTTACAAAAAACACGATGAAGATCATGCTGAGACCATCTTCTATTTAGAGCCACTTTAGTGTTATTATTTGCTATCACTAGATTTAGTTGTAGTTGTACCATATGGCTTATTGCGGGTGTTACATAAATAATGAGCCTTTGTCATGTGGTTCATTAATTATTGAATTATATTTTAATTAATAATGAGATATTTTTTGGAAAAACCTATTTCATGAACACATAGAATCACTTAATCAGTTGAAGAGTTAGGAATTTGTCCTTGAGGGACTCAAATAAAATTTTGATGATTAAGATTTTTTTAATATATTATATTCCTACAATATAGAAATATAAAATAATACTATAAACACAATTATAGTTATGAATTAAGTACTATATAATCCAATGTGTATTACTAAAAAATATACTTATTAAGTTTCAATAAACTTGAGCCAAGATTGACAAAATTTGTTGACATCTTTAAATATACCTTTAAACAAGTATCATTTTTATAAGAAAGGAACCAAAAGAAGCCTCTTTCCCACTCTCTCCCTTTATTTTCTTTCCCTTCAATTTTTAAGATAATTGACAAGAAAATGTTGTATAAATAATTAATCAATTCAAGTAATTGCTCTATGAAACTCATCGGTAATAAGATTATAATTTTGTTCAAATGAATATGTAGGATGGTTGTCAACCCACTTTTGCTTCCAAGAGCCCACATTTAGAGGGCGTTTGGATTCACGTCCAGCCCACGTCCACGTTTTGGAGACTTTTTTTTTTTTTTAAAGCAGCCGCACATATTGACTTTTAACTATGAACAGTATACAAAATTACTGTTCATGGGTCCCACAAATTTCACTTTTCATCAACTTTTTCATTAAAAATGGGTCTCACAATACTATTCACACATTTAAAAATTATTTTGCTACAGTGTTTTCAGTTTTCAGTTTCAGCAAAATAAGTTCTATCCAAACAGACCCTTAATTAAAAAAAATTTAAGTTAAAGAATTTATGTAGTGAGTACTGATAAAAAATATTTAAAATTTTAGTTCGTTTAATGGTTTGTTTAGGAACTTGTAGTGCTTGAATTCTGAAATTTAGAGTTAATATTATTTTAGACAATGACCTGACATGTGGTGGGCGTGCCGGAGTGGTTATCGGGCATGACTAGAAATCATGTGGGCTTTGCCCGCGCAGGTTCGAATCCTGCCGCCCACGACTTCCTCAAATCTGGTGTCTTTTTACTCTCTTCCATGACATGTTTTTTATTTTTTTATGGTTTGGTTTCACCAGCATGTGGTTTAATACTTTAGTACTTTAATATTTGAATAAACAAAAAAATGAAAAGAAAGAAGGGCTTGGGCTTATCTCAAGTGAGGATCCTATGGTTTTAAGTTTTGAGTTTTCTAATTTTAAGTAGGGTGTGCAGCGAATTTGCCAATCCATCAAACTCGACCCGACTCAACCCAACTCATTGGGTTGGGTTAGGTTACAAATTTATTTTTGATGACAGGTCGGGTTGGGTTCGGGTCATAAAATTTCAAACCCGTGAAACTCAACCCGACTCACCCATATATTTAATATATATATATATATATATATATTTAAAATATATTATATAATTAATAAAAATTTTTAAATAACCAACTCGTTCTATCATATATAAAAGGCAATTAGTTTACACAAACCCTAGAACTTTTTCTCTTAATGTGCTACCTCCCACTCCCCTCTCTCACTTCAATCCCTTTTGAACCCTAATCCTTTCTCCCTTTGCTAAGCTACTACCGTCCATCAGCTATCATTACCGCCTCGGCGGTGGTTCTATCTTTCTGGTGGTAGCTCTCTCTTCTGATGTTAGGTAAAGTTTCTCAATCTTTTCTCTCTCTCTCTCTCTCTCTCTCTCGCTCTATTTCTCTTTCTCTCGCTTCTCTCTCTTGCTCACTCTATCTGTTTATCTATCCTACCATGGTGGATCAATATTTATTTTTGCTCTATTGATTTCTTAGTTTTCTTTTTATTGATTTTTAAATGATTTTGCATTGTCTCAACCACAGGTCTCTTTTTTACTTGGGTGGTTATGTTAGGTGTAGGTACTTGGGTTTCTTTCTCTTGCTCTATTTCTCTTTTTTTGGCTTCTCTTTCTTCTCTCTCTCGCTCTATCTGCTTATCTCTCTTGCCGTGGTGGATCAATGTTTAGCTTTTGCTTTGTTGATTTCATAGTTTCTTTTGGTTGATTTTTAAATATTTTTGCTTTGTCTCAACTTACTCTACAATATTTTCTCTTGTTGACTTGCTGTGTCCCTTTCTCTCTATCTTGCTTTGCAGGTTTGTCTCTTTCTCTGTCCAGCCCATGGGTTCAACGTGACCCAACTTGACCCATGTGAGTTGGGTTGAATTTATGTGATGGGTTGAGTTGAGTTGAATTTTATTAACCCAACCCGACCCATACACACCCCTAATTTTTTAACGGTGCTAAATTGGTGTTTTTGGCTAAGCTTTGTGAGGAGGATTTTTGCTGTTTCGGGTCCCAAGTTTCAACCATTAAAACTTTTGTGATTCAGTTTTAAATTTCACAGCTTAGTATTATTAGTGTTGTTGCTCAGTTCCAGCCATTACAATTCTTTGCTTGAATGTACTTTCTTGTTCACAATCTTATTTGGGTTGCTTTTAGATTTCATATTTTCTGTTCTTGATTCCTCACTACTTTGTTGAAGTAGTCTTTTTTTTTTTTACTGGAATATGAAGTAATTTTTTTATTACTAAATAAGAAAATTAGTAGAGTGAATATGGCAAGTAAGTGTCGTATAGAATGCTTTCAAGGAAATATTAGGTCTTGAAAATTTCGACCTGTGCTTTTGATTTGATAAAGGTTTGAGGATAATTTAAATGGAAGCTTCATAGACAAATGTAACATACTCACTTGTCAACTTAACTTGATCATGTGGTTGCTAGGCGTCCCTATGAACCATGCCAGAATTCAATTCAAGTTATTCCTTTTAAAGGGAATATCTTGTTAGAGTGAGTGTGTTTCAAACACTTAACATTTGCTTTGTGTCCCACATTGGTTAGGAATAAATCTTGTTATGAGTTTATAAGACTTTGCACATCTTAGGTGGTAAGTTGGAACATAATGGGCTAGGTGTTAGCTTGGGCTTGGGCTTGGGTTTGTTAATTGATTCTTGGGTTGCACCTTTCCTCTTACTTTTGTTTTAGCCCAAATTTGAGTTGATTTTTGTTATGTCCGTTGGGGAGCTTCTGAGCAGCCCGTTGGGCACTTAATATACAGCCTGTTGGGGCATTTATTGTGCTGCCCGTTGGTGCAGCCCATTCCTCCATCAATTAGTTTATAAACCCTACAAAACACACTATTCATTACATATTCTTCTCATCTTCTCTAGCCGTAGTAGCTCTCTGCCTCTTTGTTCTGTTTTTCTTTTTTGTGGCTGCACAGAAATTTTCTGCTTCATTTTTCTTAAGGAAAGGAAAGGCAAGTAAGGTTGTTCCTAGTTCTTCTTGCTTGAGTGTGTGATCAACTTGAAGAAATTACTATAGTCTAATCTTGGGGAGTTGTTCGGCCAAGAGAGCCATTCACACCGAGTTTTACTTTGGGTGGCACGAATCAACCTTTAAAGACAACGCATTTTGTGTGATTCTATAGTTTGTGAGATCTTTCTAACTCTATCTATTTAATTTTGTCATTGCTAAATTTTTAGGGTTTGTATTGTTGAATAAAAACTTGTTTATTTAGCCATATTTTCCAACAATTTTAAAGGTTGATTTTTGTGCTTTAAAAATGAAGAAACAAGTTGTTGATTCTCTTAAGGTCATTTCGGAAATTACAAAGCTTGAGGCTTTTGATGGAAATAATTTTAAGCGTTGGAAAGAAAGGGTTTTACCCATCTTGGAATTTACCAAAATTGACCAGGTTCTTTATGAGCCTAAACCGGAAGATGATCCTAAAAATATAGCAAAGTGGGAAAAAACAAATAAATTATGTGTTCATACTATTAAGTGTGGTTTATCTAACAAGTTGTTTGATAACTATTGTCATTTTACTTATGCTAAAGATTTATGGGATGAACTTAATGGCCGTTATGGGTTTGAGGATGAGGGTGCTAAAAAGTTTGCTACGGCTAAATTTATGTCTTTTCAAATGGTTGAGGAAAAAAGTGTTTCTAGCCAAATTGAAGATTTTCAAAAATTAATATCCGACTTAGCTAAAGAGGGTGATGTCTTATCCGAGAGGTTTGTGGCTCATGACCTTGTGTTTAAGTTGCTGGACTCTTGGAAAGAGTATAAACACCGGTATAGCCACCATAGAACCTATTTGAATCCTCAACAAACTATCGTTGATATTCAAATTGAAGAAACAAATAGGATGTCGGAAAAGGTTTCTAGAGCTAAAAAATTTACTTCCAAGGCTAATGTTGTAGAAGGAGGACCCTCTAGACGTCCACAACATAATAAGAAACATGATTTCAAAGGAAAAAGGAAAATTTCATAATAAAAATGGCCCAAATCCTTAAATCCAAAAGAAAAAGGGTAATTGTTTTATTTGTGGCAAAGTAGGTCATTATGCGGCAACGTGTTGGGCAAGAGGTAACTTCAACAACAATAAGAACAACAACAAAGGCTCTACATCAAATAAGGCAAATGTGGTGCAACCTGAAGAGATCATTGCGGCGGCGGTGTGTGAGGCACACTTGGTGACAAAAGTGAAGGGATGGGTAGTTGACTCGGCTTGCACGAGACACATTGGTGCATTCAAAGAGGAGTTTAGTTCCTACACTCCTATGGCGGAAGGAACCGAATGTGTCTATGTTGGGGACAATAGGTCCGTGCCAGTGAGTGGTAAAGGGAAGGTACTCTTGAAGCTAACTTCCGGTAAAACTCTTTCACTCAATAATGTCCTTCATGTACCTCACTTTAGACATAATCTCATTTCGGTACATTTACTTGGTAAGACCGGTATTAAAGTTTTATTTGATGGTGACATAGTTACTTTAACTAAGAATGAAATCTTTGTTGGTAAGGGCTATGATGATGAAGGTATTTTTGTACTTAATGTTGATCAAGTTATTAATGAAAGTGGTTCATCTTCTTGTGCTTATTTAGTTGATTCCATTGATGTTTGGCATGGTAGACTTGGACATGTAAATCTTGGCTATATAAAGAAAATGAAAGAATGTAGAATTATTAACTCACTAAGTGAAGAAAATATGAACCAATGTGAAATTTGTGCCAAAACTAAAATCACCAAGAAACCTTGTAAATCCATAACAAGAGAAACCGAGCTTCTTGGATTGGTACATAGTGACTTGGGTGATTTAAAACACACCATGACTAGAGGTGGTAAAAGATTTTATGTGATCTTTGTTGATGACCACTCTAGATTCACTAAACTTTATTTACTAAGAGCCAAAGATGAAGCTTTGGAGATGTTTATAAAGTATAAAAGTGAAGTTGAGAACCAAAAGAATCAAAGAATTAAAAGACTTAGAACCGATAGAGGTGGTGAATATGAGTCTAATCCTTTTAAGGAATTTTGTGAACAAAATGGCATAATACATGAGGTAACTCCACCTCATTCACCGGAATCTAATGGAATAGCCGAAAGGAAAAATAGAACTCTTAAAAAGATGATGAATGCTATGCTTATTAGTTCCGGGCTATCTTCCAACATGTGGGGGGAAGCCATTCTTTCGGCTTGCCATATTCAAAATAAGGTACCTCATAAGAAAACCGGTAAAACTCCTTATGAACTTTGGGAAGGGCGTAAGCCTAACTTGGAATACCTCAAAGTGTGGGGGTGCTTGGCTAAGGTCATGCTACCCGAGCCTAAAAGGAGAAAACTTGGTTCTAGAACATGTGATTGTGTGTTTATTGGTTATGCTTGTAATAGTTCATGCTATAGATTTCTTGTCATCAAAAGTGATATATTAGAATCATACACTATTATTGAATTCGAAAATGCCATATTCTTTGAGCATGTGTTTCCTTTGAAAAATAAGGAAAAAGTATTGCATGATTCTATTGATGATGTGCAAGAAATAAGACGGAGCAAGCGAGCTAGGAAGGAAAAGGATTACGGTAACGATTTCCTTGCCTATGTTGTTGAAGATGAACCTGTAAGTTACTATGATGCAATTAAATCCATAGATGCACCTTTTTGGTTGGAAGCAATTAATAATGAATTAGAATCTATTATATTTAATCATACTTGGGAATTAGTTGAGCTTCCACCCAAGGTTAAACATATTGGTTGCAAATGGGTGTTTAAAAGGAAATTAAAACCGGATGGTACAATTGATAAGTTTAAAGCTCGCTTAGTAGCCAAGGGTTATAAGCAAAAACATAATGTGGATTATTTTGATACTTATTCTCCGGTTACTAGAATTGCATCTATTAGAATTTTATTTGTCATTGCTTCTATTTACAAACTTGTAATACATCAAATGGATGTTAAAACTGCTTTTCTAAATGGTGATTTAGAAGAAGAAATTTATATGGAGCAACCCGAGGGTTTTGTAGTTCCTGGACAAGAACATAAAGTTTGTAAGTTGGTTAAATCTTTATATGGTTTAATACAAGCACCTAAACAATGGCATGAAAAATTTGATAATGTTATGCTTACACATAGGTATGTGATCAATGGTGCCGATAAATGCATATATAGCAAGTTTATTAATAATGAAGGTGTTATTATATGTTTATATGTTGATGACTTACTTATTTTTGGAACTAGTCTTGATGTTATGCATGATGCTAAACACTTTCTTGCCTCTAATTTTGATATGAAAGATTTGGGCGAGGCAAATATAATCTTGGGCATTAAGATCCTTAGGGATAATGATTGCATTACACTATCACAATCTCACTATGCAGAGAAAATTCTTAAAAAGTTTGAACACTTTGATATGCTACCTATGTGGGAGTGGAAGTTGTGCCGCTTCCTATGAGACTTGGGTAGGTCTCTAGAGCTTTCATGAAACCCAGTGGCGCATGGCCTGTATAAGGCACCAACCCGCTTATGGAACAACCTTAGTAAAGAAAGGTATGTGGGTGATAATTTTGGTTATCTAATAGCTTGGTTAAATGAGTCTAACTCTTCCATTGTCTAGTAGTTCCTACTTATTTATCCTAAGTATGGTTAAAACCTTATGGTACCATATTGATGCATGTCTTCTTGAGTTTATTGTCTTTCCTAGTCTAGTGTTTGTAACATGTGGGGGATTGTTAGAGTGAGTGTGTTTCAAACGCTTAACATTTGCTTTGTGTTCCACATTGGTTAGGAATAAATCTTGTTATGAGTTTATAAGACTTTGCACATCTTAGGTGGTAAGTTGGAATATAATGGGCTAGGTGTTGGCTTGGGCTTGGGCTTGGGTTTGTTAATTGATTCTTGGGCTGCACCTTTCCTCTTACTTTTGTTTTAGCCCAAATTTGAGTTGATTTTTGTTATGTCCGTTGGGGAGCTTCTGAGCAACCTGTTGGGCATTTAATATACAGCCTGTTGGGGCATTTATTGTGTTGCTTGTTGGTGTAGCCCAACGCCCCATCAATTAGTTTATAAACCCTACAAAACACACTATTCATTACATATTCTTCTCATCTTCTCCAGCCGTAGTAGGTTTTTGCCTCTCTGTTCTGTTTTTTTTTCAGCTTCATTTTTCTTAAGGAAAGGAAAGGCAGGTAAGGTTGTTTCTAGTTCTTCTTGCTTGAGTGTGTGATCAACTTGAAGAAATTACTATAGTCTAATCTTGGAGGGTTGTTCGGCCAAGAGAGCTATTCACACCGAGTTCTACTCCGGGTGGCACGAATCAACCTTTAAAGACAACGCATTTTGCGTGATTCTATAGTTTATGAGATCTTTCTAACTTTATCTATTTAATTTTGTCATTGCTAAATTTTTAGGGTTTGTATTGTTAAATAAAAACTTGTTTATTTAGCCATATTTTCCAACATATCTATCATTGAAATATTGTCAAATACACCTTTTGTCGAAAAGTTGGATCTTAGTCGACATTGGGAGAAAGGAATGTTCATACATGAAAAAATAGTTCCTTTGCTTGATTATACACATTCTCTAATGAAAATATAGTTCCTTTGCTTAACTCCCTGCTTACCCTCTTCAATATGTAACTATATCTGCAATTTTAATGTTGGCTGTATTTTGTTCAAAGTTGGGTTTCTTTATAATTTAGAAAACACGATTTGGTTAGGCCATTATCTTCAATTATAATAATCTCAGTCAAACCACACTATCTTATGCTTGACTCCATATATTTGTTTTCTTATGCAGAGATTTTGATGTGGTTGTTTATTTTAATTATGACTATACACTTGAGGTTACAAGAACTCATTGAATTTTCAGATGTTTAAGAATGATACAGAAACAAACTGGTACAAGCTTGATATCTACTTATATAAGGACTTGATTATTGCATTAGTGAAAATGTAAAAAAATGGATGATGTAATGCAGTTGTGGGAACTGGGAAGACATGAGAAAGGAGGATTTGTTCCTTGACTCAGACGTACACGAAAGATATAGGGGTGGTTCTTGAGGCATGGATCTCCTACAGATGCAATGAACTTATATGAAGACATGAAGAAATCTCCAGATCCACCTGAGGTGAGGAGTTGCCATTCAAGATTATGTTGAAAGGACTTCTTCCACATCCCCTTTTCAGAAACAGATTCAAGCAAGACTTTGAGGAGCTCTTTCGTGAGCAACACGTGTAAAACCCATCAGAATAGATATTTGGTGTATGCGGAGGTTGGTTTAGACCTGATGTAACATTTTGGTGGCCTTTGAATGTGTCAGAGTTATCAGCTTCATTTAGTGAATACTGGTGTGAATCTGAAATTGATGATAGATATAAATCAGTGCTTCTCATGTACTCAACATGTAGCATTGGTTTAATCATTAAAGGTGGTATTATATACACTTTTTTTTATGCATGAAAACTAAATTATAACCATGAAATGAATTGTCTCCATTTCAAAGAAAATGAAGAGGATCTTTTTCCGTTTGAGTGCATGCCTGTGTGTATTTGCACTGTCTCATTTTGTTGTTTCATTACTGAGAGCTAAGCTCGTATGGTCTTGCATCACATTCTTATTGACCAGGGCTTAAATTATTAGATTGAGTTGACTTCACTTAGTATGCAGAACCAAAATTTGGATTATTAATTGAAATAAAGTAATTTGGCTAGATGTAAAACGAAACTATTCCATTAACAAGGTTAGATTGAATTCTTTCTATCATAGTTTTAAGGTGGTCGGTAAACCTTTATCTAGTTCTACTGCTAACTGCTAAGTATCTATTTCTTGTCTAAAGAGTGCCTGCCTTCTTTCTTAGCACTTCGCTTTAGTTTCAGGATTTAAAAATTGGCCCTTTATATTATTAATAAAGAGCATGGCTAGCTATTCTCAACCAGTTAATGGTTATTGGGTTTGTCAGGACATGACAATCATTTAAGGGGAAAAAAAAAAAAAAAGGAGACAAGAAAGAAATGGGCCAAATACATTGAAGCAGATGAAGCATTTCCATCTTTTAGAGTTCCTATATTTGGAATTCTCACCACCCCAAATTTAAAAGTTTGAAGTTCGACATAAACTCAAATGTTTAGACCATAGTCTATTTTAAGTTCGAACATACCATGTGGTGGGCGTGCCGGAGTGGTTATCGGGCATGACTAGAAATCATGTGGGCTTTGCCCGCGCAGGTTCGAATCCTGCCGCCCACGTTTTTTTTTTATCGTTGTTCTCTTTTTGATTTGGCTGGACTTTCTGCACTCTTTTTTCATATGCATCCTCTGTCATCACCAACAGGTGGACAGACCAGTTTCATTTGTTTGCAGAATTTTTTATAAACTGGTCGGAAAAAGTGGGGGGATATTATATAATTTAGCTTTAATTCTATGAAAGAAGGAAATGTGGGGGTAAAAGCTCTTGAATAAACGTTTAGGTTTTGGGCCTGATTGACTGGTACCAGTTTGTTTTGATCAGAGCTTCTAGGCCCATAAGTCAGTGCACTATAGAGGTCTGAGGAGTTGTCCGAGGAGGAATGTCTCCTCGGACAGACCCAGCAATGACTCTAGGACTTGCTAAATGGGTTAGAGGCAAAATTCTGGAAGAACTGATGGGTAAGAAGGTGATCCAAGGACCCTTTAGAAGCAGGAATATGTGAGAAATATCTAAGGAAATAGCTGCTACCACCACATTAAAGACCCTGCATCTACCTCCCTAGCTGCATTAATGGGGAAATGACCTCTGAACAGTAGAATTCAGCATTCCTGCTATTATTTGAAGACTTCAAGAAGGTGGTGGATGTGACAAGTATTTAAGGGGAAGATTTGTATGACACGTAGATGAACCAGTGAAGAATAAGAAGTATATAAGGAGACGAGAGAGGAAAGAGAAGGACACCTACTGCTGAGCTGACAAATAAGAACTAAGAATTGTAATCTTTAGCACAGAGAGAGAAGTAATATACAAACTCGTCCTCGGCTTACGTCCGATGAAGTTTCTTTTTCATACTTGTTTACCATTTGCATAGATTATAGCACTCTAACCTGTTAATCAAACTTCCAACATCCCAAACCTAGGTTTCAAATTCATACTCTACAAATTTTATTGTATAAGGCTTATTGGGCCTGAGCCCAATACTTGTTTTTGGGTCCGGGTATAATTGTGCACTTACAGAAAATAAATAAGTCATAGATTTATTTACACACAATTTTTACAAACTTTTCACAACAAGTCTATGAGACGACAACTTATGAACGAGTGCCGATGAGTTTCATATAGTTAATCACTAATCTAACGTCAATCATAACTTATAATGGTAGAGAATTCTAAACCAATTGTTAAAAAAGTTGTGGTATTGGTATGTATGTTTGGGAGAGTTTATTTTCATTAGTTTATTGGATTTAAATTAAACTTCACACTTTCTTAAGTTTTAAAACAAACCTTACACCCATTATGGCGACGTTAACACAACATACTTAAATAGAATGACGTTATGTGGTTATTTCTATACATGTGTCTAATATATACGGGCATTATTTTACTCCAAGGCAAATGCCATCATTTTGTTTGAACATTTTCTATTAACAACATCACATATAATTGGCCTCTGGTTTGAATTGAAATGATTTTTAAAGTGTAAGGTTTAATTTGAATATTTTGAGAGTGTAAGTTATTCTTTGAAACCACCCTTAAATTATGGGGTTTAAATATAATTTAAAACTTTAACCCATGAGCACCTCAATGACATTGATGCTTAATTGCAAGGTTTAGCCCATGACTCTTCATAGGCAACCCAAAAAAAAAAGGGTTTAATAAGCAACTTTGACTCTTAATAGGCAACAAAAAAATGGTTTGGTAGGTGACCTTAGTAAGTCTTTTTTTTAAGGATTATCATAAGATTTGTGGTTCAACTGAAATATCAAGTCTCCTCCTCCCTTACAATAAGAGGGGAAAAAAAAAAAATTAAACCTTACAAAATCTTAGATGGTTGAGGCTTAATTTAGGGTTTGTTTGGTTACTTTGAGTAATGTTGTTTGAGTATTTTTGATATATGTGTGTGTGAAAAAGTATGTAAGGTTGTTTAAAATGTATAAAAATGTGTTTAAACACATGTTTTCAGTTTTTAAACAATATTATATGTATTTTCACATATCTTTTTATTCACACTATAATGTTACTAGAATAACATTACTAAACCCCTTAATTTTGTAAAAAAAAAAGAAGAAAAAAGAAGAAGAGAGGAGTGTTTTATGAAGTTGATTATCATATTCATATGGGCTAGTCTTAGATTTTTTATTTATTTTTTTATAATATAAAAAGGGGGTTAATTTAGCCACGTCAAGAAAAGTCAAATGGCAAGTCAAAGAGGCCGAGAGATCCCATGTGGCAACCTCTCATTTGCCTTAGCAGAGGCGTGGCAGTATACCATTAATAGTCTTCTCTTCTTCGAGGCAAGGAAACTCAAGAATTCAGAAATGAAGATAGGGACATGGAGGTTCTCCAATTCTAAATGGGTCTCGCTCTGCTTTTGCCTCTTGCTTTCTCTGCAGATTGTTCAGGTATCTTTTCTGATATTTATATGCAAAACCTATATCAATCTTTCTATGAGATATCTCAAAAACCCCTTGAATTCGATATTGTGGTGGGTTCCATGTAAACCTTGGGTTAGTTACTTCTTTGTTAAATTTACAGCTTTTATAACAAGAACCCATTTTTGTATTGTATACCAACCTTCAAGATAAGTTCCAAAATGTAATGTTTTGTATGTGCAAATTATTTTTGATATAGATTATAGAGGGATGAAAATAAAGTCACTGTGGGTTTGGACACTGGATAGAATTCACTAACCCGTGTTCTACTCAAGTTAGTGCAGAGTGTACTACATTGAAGTAAATATCTTGCTCTTAGCTAAATCTACACTGAAAATTTTTATGACTTTATGTTTACTTATGAATTGATTTTTTTTTTTTTTTGTTTTTGTTTTTTTACTTTGGAGTAAACTGATATTCTCCAATGGCCCTTTTGTAAATTTTTCTTTAGGTTGGATAATCTCAATTGCAGCTCAATTTTACTTGTTTATTGATTTAGTTCTGTATCAGAAGTTGTACAAAATATTTTTGGGGGGGGGGGGGGGGGGGGGGTAAAATCCAAATTACACCATTTAAGTTTGAATGAATTGCCATTATTTTATCATTCCTAAAGTTTAGTTTTTGTTATTTAGTCCTAAACTTTAATATTTCTGCCAAATTGGTCATTCCATGTGAATAGTGTCAATTTTATAAATGTCAATGGACTGAAGGACCAACTTGACAGGAATGTTAAAGTTTAAGCACTAAAATGACAAAAAATAAACTTTAGGGATGAAATTGTCAATTCACCCTAGCATAAAAAGTGTAATTTGTATTTAGCCCTTTTTTTTTTTTTTGGTTCTTTCTTGAACCCCTTCTGCAATATTTTAGAACAACATTATCATTTTTCTTGGTATAATGAATGTGCCTTTTATACTGCAATATTACTGACCCCTTCCATTATTGTTTGCTGCCCCAGGGTTATAAAGAATCTGAAATTGCAAGGTTAGTGGTTTAGATTGTTGGATTTGAAAAATTGGATTAGGCTAGCAATTTTTGGCGTCTATGTCTTAGTGTTACCTATTTCCTGGCATAGATTCTTTAATTAAGGGGAATCTAAATCGTGAATGCAACCTGAAAAATGTGGCATTAATAACACCCTAAATTTTATAACTGCAAAAAAGTATTAAATGATTGTGTTTTGGTGGCATATATTATCTGCCTCGGTCAATTTGTCAATGTTTATAAGTAATATTTAAGTTTGATGTTCAGAGCTCTAAAGCTGGAGCAGGGGAATGCTGCTCATGAGGTACATTGTTCAAGGGAAAGGAGTAGGGCTGCACAGAAGATAATTGAGGAGGTATCAGAAGATTCTGATTAAAATTTCTAAAAGACAGTATCCGTGGTACTTAATTTGATGACGTTATCTCGTGATGGGTGCAGTATCTAATGCCCTTTGTGGAGAAAGAACGATATCAAATGTCAAGAAGGTGTAGGCTTCACTCAGACAATGACCTTTACGGAGATCAGGAACAACACAAGATCCGTGTAGATGTAAATGAATGGAAATGTGGATACTGTAGAAAAAGTTTTTATGAAGAGAAATACCTTGATCAGCATTTTGACAATAGACATTATGATTTGCTAAATGTGGTATGTATGTGGTGCTATTTTTCCTAGATTGATGGTAATTGATTTATTTTTTTGTTTTAGAACATTTAACATGGTTGGGTAACTTGGGTTGTAAATGACAAATCATACAAGTAATGTCCCATTTGGTTATTTTGTGGGTCTTCATTTTCCTGCATTGAAAAAATAAGATTAACAGGCTTATGAATTGTAATATTGACCCTAGTAGTTGAGATAATTCATAGTGAATCTGATGATAATGATGATGATGTTAGTTATACTTGGTCTCTCTGGTAAGAGAAATGGTACCTCTCTTACTCTTCTATGGCATAACCTACGCTATGTAAAATAGACTTGAGTATGGATATTAGATGAATTTGTGGAGGTATGGATTTGTCAATCCATGGAATTTAGGATGAGGGAACATGGCTGATTTTGTGATGTTTTAGATTTTTCCAATCAATCATCTCAAGGCAATATGAAGTGTCTGTATAACATGGTGTGCTTGACATGGGTACCTCATTTTAAAATATTTACATGATGTAGGAGCGGTTTTGATAAGGGGAATTGATATATGTTTTTTTTAATTCATTTGTTGGACACTCCAGTGAAATGCAAACCCAAAAAAGCGGGAATTTCTGGTACACATTATAAGCCTTGTAGCGTCCTACTGGAGGATTTTACTTAAATTTTTGTATCAGGAGGTGTATATATGATTTTGATTGTAGAAGACTATGCATAAAAGTGATCCCTAGGACCCAAAGAAAACCAAAAAAATAAAGAGGGATTAACTTGCATGCCTATGCAAAGCTTTTAACCTAAAAGTCATTTTGAATGTTCTCTCTAAAAGGCCTATATTCATTGACATTCCATAAACCAGACAACTATTAGATCAGCGATCTATTATAGACAATTGCATGACAAAGAAAACATAATAAATGCAGAGTATTTTTTATGAACAGACTATACTAGCATCATCATAAGTATGACACACAAAATTTAGACTCCAATTTTCATTGGTCAAAGTTTATATCCATTTTTTTTAAACCTAGTACTTTTGGGTTATCTTGATAATTTTTCATTTTTGTTTGTGCCTCAAATTTCACTTTACAATCATTGTCATCTCATTTTAATGTCTTAATAACTAAACACTTCTATGGAGCTGCATCTTTTTTCACCTACCATTCTCTCTGTTGATGTCTTTGGCCTGTCTATTTGATTTCCCACATCTTTGGTTCATGGTCTCACGTTTAGATTGCATTTCTTCTAATTTGCTTGGTAATCAAAATTCCTCTGGGACTTTGGCAAACATAGTCCTTCCATTGTCTTGAGTTTAAATGGTACATTGGTAATTGAACCATGGGATACTTGTGCTGAATCCAGAGTCACAGCAGGTGCTTGGCAGATGTATGTGGTGCATTGCATTGTGACCTTGTGATGGACTCCACTCCTCGCAAAACTAAGTGCAATCCTGCTGCTGCTTCAAGGAATCAACATCTGTGTGAGGTGGCCTATGATTGATGTCTTATAAACTGTTGATTCTAGCATTCCTTGTAGTCATATTTTAACTATTCTGTGCAGAGCCTAGCTGACAGTTGTTTTCCAGTCAATGAGGGTCCTTCAGCAAGCCGCCTTCATGGTAATTGTGACTGTCATAATTGCAACTTTATGATCTCATGTACAGTCCTACCAGATAGTGATATTGCATTTTGATGTTATCCAATTGTGACAGAATTCTTCCTACGGCAATTCTGTGATGCCCACACTTGTAAAGGTGGTCAGAAACCCTTCTCTAGGGGGCACAGGGTAAAGTTCACCATCACAATTACTTTGTTTTATGATCAATTATAATTTCCAAGCATGGAAACAAGTACCAAACCATATAGCTCTACATTTTGTAATTGATCTCCTAAAAGTCTGATAGAAGGAAAACAGATATCCTTCTTTTTTTCTACGTTCCTCTGCCACTACGGTCTAACCTTCTTTTTATGGTAAGGTAGATTTTAGATTTTAGGAAACTCTGCAAAAAAAAAAAAAAAAAAAATCATCAAAACCAGATGATTGAAGTAAATCAGATTAATTCATCGCCCTAAAGGGAGCTCTCTGTGATACACACCCCTTATAATCAGACTGAAGTTAGCTTCAAGCATGCTCATACTACATTTGGAATCCTCCACATTTTTTGCATTTGATAAAACTAAACTGTGTATAGAAAAAAAAGTTGTACCCAATGCACATTGTTCATTTGTTCCCACTTTTACGGAGTTTGGGAGGTGATTGGTAGGCAACCTTACACCCTTACCCCTTTTTTATTTTTTAAGAGGCTGATTCCAGCTAAACTGCATATAAGCTATCCTTAAATTTAAAACTTGGGAAGTTTTGTTGGTTCTTTCTTATGTATTTATATACATGCTGTTTCATATGTGCAGAAGACTAGAAATGCGTTCTACCTTATTGTTTCCATTTTGACTTTGATGCTGTTGCTGCTTTTCTACACCTTCATTTATATGCACCGGAGGTATTTACTCTCTAATTTCTTTGTTTCCCTATTTATGGCAGTTTTTCAAATGGATTCACAATGTTTGTTATTTAACTTTGCAGGGGAATGAAAGGGGGAACGGTACAGCTGAAGCGCATCTCAAAAAGTGTGCAAAAGAAAAAGCCCTCGTAGTCGGTAATTTTTCCATAAACCATTATACCTGATTCTTTTTCTATTGGTTTCTGTGAGAGAGAGAGTGAGAGGAGATGTATTGTATCGTTACAATTTAAAAATCAGTTGATATTTCTTGTTCCATTATCTGCATTTTTGAATTTTGAATAGTCTGAATGTAGAGAAGCAAGATTTGTAACAATGCAACTGTCAGGTAATTTGATTAACTTGATAAAGATTTCTTTCATCCCCTCCTTGTATAAAGCTGTTTGTGTTACTTCTGCTTGGAAGGATATGCATGAATGCATTTTAAATAGCTAAATTTACTTTATAAGAGCTACTTTCCTGCTACCGATTGGTAAAAAGGGTTGCCATGGCTTGGAATTTTTCTGCTATTAGCATTGCACAATCACAGAAAGCTTATACTTTTTGTTTTTAACGAGGGTAGAAATGTATAACTGGAAGAATCATTGATTATCATTGACTAAGGATGATCCTATCCCATTTTCTGTAAAGATGCTGGAGGGATGCCACCAACACATTCATTGTCTTGGTCTGAGGCCTCTAGTTATGACAAAGAATCATCATTTGGCACAAGCATGGCCACCTTTCTTGGGTTCCAACGTTTTTCAGTTTTGTCATGGACCCTGGATGATCTTTAGCAGAATTGGGTAACTTCTGCATCAAAATTTGCTTTTCCGTCTAGGTGCTTCAAATTCCTGCCGTAGGGAGGAGATACACGAGAGGTTATCTTATGAGACTATTTGATGAGACCAATTTCTCGTATAAGGGACCCACACATACTGTGAGAGACATCATTTTAGTAAAGGAAAACATAACTTAGACATAAAAGATGACCATAAATAAGTCTCTTATTTTCCAGCACCTAATATATGAGGTCTCATGTCTTTTAAGATAACTTTCTTTGGGGGAGGCATCATTTTAGTGAAGGAAGATAACATAAAAGATGACCATAAATAAGTCTTGTTTTTTCCTCCCACCTATAACCTTGATCCTCTCTCATCATAACTAACTTCATATTCTCAGTCATTATCTTTCTAGTTTATGCACTGTATCAAACTAATGCCGAAAGTAGCAATTGACAAAATAGGACACAACTTGCTTGTAAGTAATGAGCATTAGTTAACATCAATTAATATAAAACGACCTCCAGGTATCTATCATTATCTTTATGAATTTTAATATTGCTAAGTATCTTTATGATATATTTTTTTTATGAGATATGAATTTTATACCACTAAGCAATGATGATGATATATTTGAAAATAATGTCTAATGAGCATTAATTATTTTAATTTCTCTTATATTAAATGACCTCAAAGTATACATCATTAGTCTTATGAATTTAAGACTACTAAGCAATGATGAATATGGTTTTGATATTGACGATAGTGAGGAGTGAGATGACGCAATGCACCTGCTTGAACCATTAAAACTAATTACACTAATCACCAAGTTGATGTTTTTTAGTTGGGGTGTGATTTTGTCAGCTAATGTGGACGACGGTCCATCGAACATGCTGGAATTCAACTTGTTTTTGATTGCTTGCCCCTTCTCTTTAGTTATTTATTTATTTGAATTAATTTCAGTTATTTGCCTTAAATTATGAAGTTTTTTGTAATATCTATTCTAAACTATAAATTTTTTCATTCAATACTTTAATTTACGAAGTCTTTCAACGTTCAGATTAGTGTCAATATTATCAAATTAATGTGCAAGTCACATAGTAGGATGCACTAATTTCTCAAACTTAACATGGTATATGTTAGTTTGTAATGGCCATCCCATCCCACTTTTCTAATTTTACACCATTTTGAATGTTGGGATGCATAATGCAAATCAATATTGCATTAGGCTGGACATTATAAATTAATGACTTTATAGAGGTCAAACCTTGATGTGATGACAAATGTCTTTTACTAAAAAAGCGATAAGTCACCGTTCGAGTCTGGAAATTAATTTTTTCAATAAATTAAAGATAAAACTGTTTACCATAACTTTTTACAGACTCTGTAAAAGTGAGAGTTTTGTGCATTGATTACGACCTTTATTTATTTATTTAATGTTATAGTTTAAGCTACAAATAACCCTATCCTATTTACTTAATTTCTTGAACTATTTTCTAATGAGTTGGGCTTAATGGCCATCTCAACCACAAAATCAATGAACTGGCCCTAGTTTAGTCTAAAAGATAGGTTTTAGGAGACCATGCCTTCGGTAGTTCCGGAATGAGACACAAACTTTGGTAGGAGGAGATCATATATGGGATTCCATGTCGGATTCTTTGCCCTATATATTTATCTATAGGTGCATGCACTAGATAAACAAGAGTGCTAATAAGGTTCCACTTCATTTTCAGTGCTTAGCACGACCTACCTCCAATAACCCTGGCCCAAATGAATATAAAATTTCAAAAAAGCTTTAACAATTCCATATATTTTATTGCAATCAGTCCCAACACAAAGCTCAATAAAAATCAGAAAGCTTAAATAATATATCCTAGAATGATTAAATGAAGCTTGAGCTTGGCAGACACTCATGGTCATCTAGCAATTTATGGTTTCCTTTGGCTGTCCTTATTATGATGTCACATTTAATAGGAGAATAAAAGGACTACAAATATGAAGAATATCAAGAAGTAACCTTGGACACTTCATAATGATGTATGAGTCCAGGGGAAGATTTTACAATTACAAAGGAAACAAAAAAAGAGCTACTCCATCAACACGAGGGGACATAGATCAGGGCTTTAAGCCCCACTGGTTTTGGTTTAGACGAGCTGACCAATCCCAACAGTGAAAGCAAGAAATTACAATGATCAAATATGGATGAACATGACACCATCATAATAAATTATAATTAGTTCCAAGTATTGAACACAACAAGAAGGCCAAGGAAGAAATGGAAAGGACTAGGGAGTTTCTTACTTGAAGATAGTCAATCACAATCGTTTTCACACTAACTTTTTAAACAAATTTATTACTCCAGTGTTAATGAAACTAAAAGACACTTTTCATTCAAAAAGAAACCAAAGAAACTTGGGAGACAGATGAGAGTATGTTCATTGGCTATTTTCCAAGAAAAAAAGGTCTTGTTCCAGATGATTAAAGCCATCCCAAGAAAGCATGGAATCCACACTTTCAACCCATTGTAGAGAGGGAGATTCACCCATGGAAGGGTTACTTGAGTTTTCCAGAGAAAATGAAGTAGAACTGTAGGATGTATTGGTGTTGGTTTCTTGGTTCATCCATGATCCCAAATCCAAACTTCCACACCAGATATCATAATTGTTTAAAAGATCATTTGTTTCATCCAAGGTTAATTCAACTTCATTCCTTATCTCCTCTGTTGATACAAAATCTTGCTTGGCATCATTGTCCTCGTCTATGGACTTAACCTCCGGCTGTCTTTCCTCTTGTTCTTTTGATGAATTTGACTCTAATGTTATCTCATCTTTATCATCACCACTATTTTCATTTTGCTCAAGAGGCTTGTGTGTCACAGGGTCTAAGCCAAGGAGCTTTAACCTCTTCTTAATTCGCGTATTCCAGTGGTTCTTGATTTCATTGTCTGTGCGTCCAGGAAAGTGTGCAGCAATCTTTGACCACCTGCATAAGTTGGTGATTGTGTTAGGAGAAGAAACAACCAACTTACAGCAACTCAGTCAGCATCCTATAACATTGCTTTCAAATTGATATTTGACCATCGCATTTTAGCCTTAACAATGCTGCTATATATCTGGCGATTATTTTGAACGAAAGCAAATAAAGAAAGGCATGTAATACCTGTTACCAAGACGTGAATGGAGTTGAATAATTTGATTTTCTTCCGTTTCTGTAAAACCACCTCTCTTAAGATCAGGCCTTAGATAATTAATCCATCTTAATCTGCAACTTTTCCCACATCTGAGCAAACCTTCATTACCATACATATTGTATTGTGTTAATAATACACTAAACACAGATAAACTAAAGGTTTGAGAATGAGAGGAGAGGGAAGACTATAAGAGAGGTATCATGATTCCAAGGATACCTGCAAGCTTCGGAACCATTCGCCAGCAATGGATACCATTGTTGAGGATGAAGTTCATGAGCTTGTGATCTTCTTCAATTGTCCATGGACCTCTCTTCAATCCAACCTTATCACAACAAGGTTGCCTTCCCATTTTACAAGCTTCACTTACCAAGAAAAAAAAAAAAGTTAGGAACACCCTCGAAACTTTGCAAGTCAGCTATAAAAGTGTTGCTTAAAAAGGAGCTTATAGTCCAGGCAAAGATGCTGCCAGGTCATTCAGACATTTAAAAAGAGGAGGATGTTGTTCATGGGGGGAGATAAATGATTGGATGGAAAGCATTTTGAGTTGATCACTAAAAAAACATGGAAGGTTGTAATTATAAACTGGCCAGCTTTCTTGTTGAGACAATGGAAAAGGTCATGTCTTTGAGAAACATCACAGGAAAGAACCAGACGTGGGGCAAACTTGTTGACAAAATTGCTTTAATGCCTTCTGTTTTTCAATTTTTTTTTGCAGCCAGAGTCATCTCTTATTGGGGTTTTTTTATATGTAAGCCAAAAGAGTCTGAAAATAAAAGTTTTAAAGGATTCCTTGACCCCTTAAGAGCTGGCCACTTTTGTCCTTGAGGGTAACTCTTTCTCATCTCTCTTTGTTTAAAGAAATAGATGCCTTCACCAAAAACATGGAAGTGCTATAAAATTCCAACCATAAATTCATTTGGTATTTGGAACCTTAATAAATAACTAAATTAGCAAGACGACATAGTTAACTTGGGAGTTGGTGTTAATAAATAAGAAGTACGCAAGGAAACAACCAGTGTTGCTTCTGATCTTTACCTAGTTATCAAAAGATCCAATTCTTTCTCGTTCTTGTGCTAACATTTCTATTTCCCAACATTTTAGGTCCTTAAAATTTTGTAATAAGAAATTGATAAAAATTGAAGGGGTAAATCGGCTGCATTACTCATCCAACCGTATTTTTCAAGTCACACATTATCTATTAAAAACTCAGATGCCTGATTTTATTGACAAAAAATATGGGTGTGTCAACAAACTCCACGCAATCAGGCCAGTTCAATTAGAAAAGTAGTTATATCCAGGTGGTATTTGATCCACAACCACAGGAACTTTGTACTTTGTACAATACAACTGAGTGAACTCATTAATCAACATACAAGGGTTAAAAGGGTACGAAAGGAAGAAGAAAGGTTAGAAAAGCATTGGAAGAAAAATCGTGTCTTCACTAGGAAACAATAGTGTCACTTCCTTTAGATGATTACAACTCTATGGCATATTGTTATCTATCAAAAAAAAAAAAGGGCAAAAAACGGACCTTAAGAAAGGTTAGAAAAGTATTAGAAGGAAAATCATGTCTTCACTAGGAGATAGTAGTGTCACTTACTTTAGATAATTACAAAACTCTATGACATATGGTGACCTATCACAAAAAAAGAAAAAGAAAAAGTACTCTATGGCATATCGTGCATAATTATCTCAAGCATACATCATGTCTTCACTAGGGTGTCACTCACTTTAGATGATTACAAAACTCTACAACACATCGTTACCTATCAAAAAAAAGAAAAAGAAAAGGACCAATTTGGCATATGGTGCATAGATATCTCATGCATACAGTATGTACACCATTTTTCATGCCGCATGCGGGTTGCATACGTTATGAGAGGTCAGAGGTTGTTGATGGGTTAAAACGATAAGAAAGGGACCTTAAGAAAGGTTAGAAAACATTAGAAGGCAAAACATGTCTTCACTAGGAGATAGTAGTATCACTTAGTTTAGATGATTACAAGACTCTATGGCATATGATGACCTATCACAAAAAGAAAAAGAAAAAGACCTCTATGGCATATCATGCATAATTATATGAAGCATACATTATATGCACTATTTTTCACACTGCGTGTGGGATGCATACGTTATGAGAGGTCAAAGATTGATGAAGGGTTAAAAAGGTAAGAAAGGTTAGAAAAGCTTCGGAAGGCAAATCATGTCTTCAATAGGAGACAATAGTCAATAACATCACTTACTTTAGATGATTACAAAACTCTATGCACATTGTTACCTATCAAAGAAAGAAAAAAAAGAAAAAGATCTTTTTTTTTTTTGCTATTTGGCATATGGGCATAATATCTCACGCATACAGTAGATTCACCATTTTTCACATCATATGTAGGTTGCATATGTTATGAGAGGTTAGATGATAAATCCAAAAAATGAGATACCTTATCTTAGGATGGGGTGTTCCCCATAATTTTGAATAAATTTTTTATTATATATATGTTTATAAAAGTTTTGAGCTCTTACCCTATGAACTGGCTTCCCTTCAAAAAAATAAATATTTTTTTAAACGAAAACTATATTTTTCTTCTTTGTTTTTTTTTTTTTATAAAAGAAAAAGGTTCTGAATGATATGCTTCTTATCTATTTTTTTATGAGTAATGAGTTCAATTTATGGATGTGTAACATAATACATTTTATATATATATATATATATATATATATAGTTTTTTTAATTGTTTGTCAACATTTGATTGAGACTGAAACTGCTAAATTCTTTGTAGTGCTTAAAGGAATAATCAAATATGAGAGATATAATGTTATATAATACCAATAGAAATAGAAGGGAGATTTTTTAAAACACTAACTTTAAATAATGGTGATTTTGTTTGTTAGAATTTTTAAATTGGGAAATTTAAAAACATTAAATTAAAATTGATGAGAGCTTCATTTGCATATGATGATGGAAGAATTTTATTTTATGAAAAATAATCATCGAGCATAACTTTAATGGGGGATGTTTATTTATTTGGATATTTTTTGCACATATCATAGAAAACTAGACATTTTTATATACTAATCAGAGTTTAGGCTATTCATAAAAAAGAATAATAATAATTGGGTTTAGGAAGATAACAAGGTCTCTTCATTCTTTTATGTATGTATTCGTGAGAACTTCCGATTACACGAATTTCTTGCATATGATTATCTATTAAAAAATAGAAAAAGAAAAAAGACCTCTTGCACAATTATCTAGATAATGTAATGTATACATTATATGCACACGCTTTCACACCATATTTGGGATCCATACATTGTGAGAGGTTATATAATAAATCGAAGCATGATATGCCTCCGCTTTTTTTTTTTTTAACAACAAACACTGTCTGCTTTTTTTAAATAAACTTATAAAAGAGAACTGGTTTCAAACGATGTACTTCTTGTTTATTTGTATATGAGTAATGAGTTCAAGATATGAATCCGTAACATAAAGAATTGTAATATATATATATATATATATATAATTAATTTTCAATTATTTGTCTACATTTGATTGAGACTTCTAAATTAAACGAGTTCAAACTTCTAATTTGTTATAGTACTTAAAAGGAATAATTAAATGGAACAGATATAGTGTTGCACATAATATGGCTGGAAGAATAAGGAAGGTTTTTTAAAACTTTTCTTAAAATGCAGGTGATTTTGTTTGTTAGTATTTTGAATATGGAAATTTAAAAATATTAAAATAAAATTGATGAGAACTTCCTTAGCATATGATAATGGATGATTTTATGATTTTTATTTTATAAAAAAAACATCACCAAGCATAAATTTAATGAGAGATGCTATATTATTTTTCGCACATATCTATAGAAAACTAGACATTTTTATATACTAATTAGAGTTTATAATATTCATAAAGAAAAAAAAAGGAAGGTGATAAGTTTTTGGGTAGTGTATTATTACTTAAAGTTATAATATACCACTCAATAACTTGTTATAGAATTTATATTTTAAAAATCTTATCGTTGAATCACATGTTCTATATGTTCTTAATATGTATGCCCATTTTTATGTCAATTGAATGTTATTTACTATTCGATTCATAAACTTATTTTTTATGTATTATTTTAAACTACAAAAACTTAAATTTAAACAATTGATTGATGACATGGCTATTAATCTTTGATCATTTTGAAATTTTGCAAGTATGGAGAATATACGAAGATGATGTAATTTAAGGGTAGATTTGTTTAAATTCATATCCAATTAAAAAACATTAAGTGGTGTAATATTGCTTAAAGTTACATCAAGTATAACTTGAATCCAAACCATATATATATAATGCATAAAAAATTTCAAGGTGATCAAAGATTAATAATCATGTTATCAATCAATTGTTTAAATTTAAACTTTTGTAGTTTAAAATAATGCATAAAAAATAAGTTTATGAATCGAATGGTAGATGACATCTAATTGACATGAAAATTGGCATGTATATTAAGAACACATGAAATATACAATCCAATGGTGGAATTTCAAAGTGAATTTAATAACAAATTATTGAGTAGTGTAACAAGATAAATATAGACACACAGACACATGTAAAAAAATTGCATTTTGAGTTTATCTTTATTGGTGTATTTTTAGCATAATCCCCCTCCCCCTAAACAAAAATTTTAGCTTCATCATTAACAACATAGTTAAAGATTACCAAGTTTAGGAGAACAACATCATGCATGAAAATGCCTAAAAAATAAAAAAGAAGAAGCATCTAAAACCCAAAAAGGAATTGTGATAAAGAGAATCATATATAATATATTATCGCGAGAGTACAATCAGGATCAAAATTGAATTCATTTGTATTTTTTGTCAACACTTAAAAAAAAATCTTGTAAGGATATTATTTGGTAGAATATTTAATGTTCATTTTTAAATGTTTTAATCTTTTTATTAAAAAATATTACTTATTAACTTAGTTTTTGCTACTGTGACAAAATAAATTTATTTCATCTGTTTTTTCAAATAATATTTTTACCAAATTTTAAAAAATTAATATGGTATACTTTTTCATTGAAATTTATATTTGAGCTAATAAATAATATTTTGTATGAAAATCTAGATTAGTTTTAAATGGATTTGAAATTATTTGAAATGAGATTTAATTATAATGGGTTAGAAGTAAATTTAGATGGATTAAAATAATGTTAAATAAGTTAGAAGTATTATGCATTCAAAAGTTTTACATAAAAGTATAATAAATTTTTAATTGAGCATTTTTCTACATGTAAAGACATTTGGCAAGAAATTAGAGATAGAATGACACTTGGCACAAATGAATTCAATTTAAAAGTAAAATACACTTGGCATCAAATTAGTGGACAGTTAGAGGGACACATGGTGCAAAATTGTTGTGTAATTAGAATCTAATTTTATTTTTTATTGAACTTTCTCTCAACTTCCACTTTAATATAAATACATATGATATGATATAAAAGCTAAGATGACCAACTTACTCACTTAAGTAAGACCTCCTTATCACCACTACTATGGAACACACGATTACAACCTAATTATCTTAACAAGATAAACAAAAGCAAGTCATCAAAAAGAAATTGAAACATTATATATATTTTTTGGGGTATACAAGGATGACCCATACAGTAGTCAGTACCATGTAATAGAGAATTTCATTTCCTAGTAACATTTGATACAACATAAAAAAGAAATTGAAACCTTATATATATTTTTTGGGGTATTTAAAGATGACCTATATCAATAGTCACGTAGCATGTAATAGAGAATTTCATTTCTTAGTAACATTTGATACAATATCAAAAAGAAATTGAAACATTATATATATTTTTTGGGATATTCAAAGATGACCCATATCAATAGTCAGTAGCATGTAATAGAGAATTTCATTTCCAAGTAACATTTGACACATCCCTTCAGAGTATAATATAGTTCATATTTCAGAATTAGCAAGCAATCATTGCCTATAGTTTGGTGAATGCGTAAGAATATTCCTATAATTTTTTTGCGTGGGCCAATATTTGAGATGGTGTACAACAATTATAGATATGCCTAAGATGACTATCTTTGTTAATCATTTTCATTTGCATTGTAGACTAATTTACAAAGGATTTGCTCATATGATTGAATGCCTGTATAGCAATACCCACGTCATGGATGTCGTCGTCCAAGAAAATTTCAACCTTCCTTGGTTAGCCTATATATATAATTTGTTGAATGTGAATGTGATCCAACAATCATAAAATTTTGCATTAGATTGAATAACTTGGACTAATAACAAACTTATACGCATGAAATAGCAATTAAGTTAATGACTCTCCAATTTTCTGCTAATTTAGATTTTGATTCCCTTCCAACTCTGCCATTCTATTTGTTTGTATATATATTAAAAAACAAACAAAAGAACCATTAGTCTCCCTTTTAGTCTATTTCTCTATTAGGAATATTGGACCAATCGCAACCAATGAGGTCATTGGTGCAAGGAGTCAAGAACAAAGATTTACTAGATGGTGACAAAACCTCCCCTAGACTTCATTTTCTTTGGGCAAGTTGCTAGCTGCCCCATAATTAAGAGCATCAAATATATATATTCTGTCAGTGCGAGATTCATCCTACCTAAATAACAACTCCAAAATTATAGCAACAAGTTCTTATAAATTTGTCAATAATTCCTACCAAATACAAGGAAGACAAAAAGGAATTTGCTAATGAATTAGGAAAGATGCTTATGAACTGAAGGTGCTGACAAAATAGATGAAAGTACTGTGCATTCTTGGTGCGGTGGTTACTCCATAAGTATAAGTGCTTGTGGGATGTGAGGTGTGGGGGGTAAGGGCCGAGGTTCAAGTCTCCTGGAGGGAGCTTCACACACATATACACTTAAATTAGGTTAGAGTAAAAATTCTATCTTGTATATATATAAAAAAAAGAATAATTATAGGACTACAAATTATTTCACAACTTTTTTAATTGGCCATAACTCTGATGTTGCAAACTGTGAGGGGTTAACCATTGCTTACGCATAGATTTACTATTTTTTCTTTACTAATCACACTCTGTCACGTTACAATTATGATAAAAAGTTGTAAAAATTTTTATGGTCCTAAACTTTTTCTGAAAGGAACAGGTTTTACAGTAGTTCAGTTCACAATCAGCATCTTTCATGCACATAGGGATTTTTGGGTTCCATCACTTTCAACAGAAAATGATTTCTCTGGAATGCAAATATTAATGTATCTGTCGAAATAGGCATCAGGATTACAACTATTTTATCACAAACAGAAAATACAACAAAAAGGACAAGAAATTAAAAAAGAATTTAGTAAACTTGCTTTGAAAGCGGATAAAAGTACAATCGTAGCTCTAAAAAAAATGAAGTTATAAGTTGTATATAAATAAAAGAGCCAAAAGAGCCAAAACGATCGCGTTAATGGAGACTAGTAGGATTATTCAGCCAAAAGTTTAGAACTTGATTTCAAAAGAATTTTTACTTCTACTAAAAACGTTTTGCTGAAAGTATGTTAAAGTATATCTGCACTTAGAAAAAATAAAAAAAGTAAGAAAGATAAGGACTTAAAAAATTATACATAAAAACTAAAAAATAAAAAGCCAGCTTATAAACTAGTTCCAAACCCACACTAAATACTGTCAATGCAATATCAGCTTCAGACGCTCCAATTGTTACACATAGCGATTTGCACCTGACCTAGCTAATAGCCAAATAACAAAGACAACTTTCTTGTATGATTCGCATAGAAAGGCTAATATGTGTAATGGAAGAAACAAGATTTAGAGGCTGAGAAGATGAAATATGACATTGACTGCATATATAGGTCGACACAACTCACTTTCATATATCTTTGGAATTTTTAAAGTACTTTTCAAAGTACATTTCTTCGAGCTGCTCATTTAGAAGTTAACAAACAGCTCCAATTACTAGATGAAGATATAATATTCCTACCATAAAAAGGATAATATCCATGATCCATTATGTAAGGCAAGGTTAATTAGAATAGTTTGTGGTCCACTTCATTGTTATTTACATTTATGGGTGTGAATTTAACCCTCCAAAATCTGACTCAACCCAACCCGTCACATTTTGTTGGATTTTTGAAAGTTCATGGATTGAAGTAGTTTTTATTTTTATTTTTTTGAAGTTCAGATTGGGTTGGGTTGACAAAAATTTCAATCCAAGTAACTTGAACAAACTCACACTATCTGAAAAATATATGTATTTTGAAACTTAATTAGTTTAAATTTGTTAGGTTGATTTTATTTTGGTACTATTTTCAGACTTAGTGTCCGTTTGGGACAAGTTGAAAATTTTAGCTTATTTTTGTTACTATTCATGAGTTTTATTATACTATTCAGTTAATTTTTACCTTTATCTACAGTATTTTTAGCATAAAGTTTTTATTTTCAGCTAAATAAGCTGTTCTTAAATAGACACTTAACTGTGATGAAATTGAAATATAGATGGAATCTACCATGAAATTTAACCTAAATGCATGCAATCAATGTCATATATACATGGAATCTTCAATAAAATTGGACACTAGAAGTAGTAGGTTTAAAAGTTTTAATGGCATGGCAATCATCCAAGATATGGACAACTATAAGAGTAGTGACGGAGTCAAAATTTGACTTTAGAGGGAGAAAATCTATGACTAACATACTTATGTGATACAGCCATGAACATACATTTATTTATACATATTACAGATGAGCACGATACTGCCTATCACTTGCTGTTGGAGCATTTTAATATTAAATAATTAAAACGAATAAATTTTATAACATAAATGTAAAGATGTGGGAGTGAATGTAGAAGATGAGGAGTTAGTGAAAATGTTTGATCCCACATTGAAAAGGAGAGAGACTATTTTGTTCTTTTTAATTGTGGTAATTAATGGACTAACATGAATTGTTTCAAATATTGGGCCAGATACGTGCGTAAGGGGGAGGTGAAGGGTGGATGTGTCAAATTTGGGAATGAATCAACATTTAATATTCTATTTTTATTATAGAAAATAATGAGCCATTAACCCACTTAATGGACTATCCGTTTGAGCATTTTCATTATTCAGAAAACTCTTTATCTCACCATTAATTGTGTAACTCTAGCCCATCAAAATTTGTAAATGAATCAACACCTTGGATCCTCCTACTTGACAGCCCATTCAGAGTAATTATCATATCTGTTGGTGAGTAAATGACCCGAATTAATATTTTATTTTTATTATGGAAAATAATGAGCCATTAACCCACTTAATGGACTATCCGTTTGGGCCTTTTCATTATTCAGAAAACTCTTTATCTCACCATTAATTGTGTAACTCTAGCCCATCAAAATAATATCCAACAATTAATCTTGTAACACCCACTATATTAGAATAATGGACCTAATTAATGAAATTAATTTGAGTAGTAATTTCGTGAGGCCCATTGAGCCTATAAATAGACCCATTCAGACACAATCCAAGTTATTGCAATATACATTAAAAAAAAATAGAGAGATTCTTGGCAAGAAAGAGTTTTTTTTTTCTAGTGGAGTTTTGGGCTTGAACACTTTGTGCAGAGGTTATTCTAGCCATACGACACTTGTTGGGCTGTTGTATCTTGGGGGAGACAAGTCAGAGACGGTCTGCACCGGTTACAAAGTTTAGCCAACCAAGGGCTTGAATTTCCTTAAAGAGAGCGAGTGCCGCGCCTCAGTCCAAATAGTATTGTGTAATATCTTCTTTTAAACTAATACAAATTCAGAAGTATTATTCAGTTTCTCTTCGTGTTATTTTCATTATCATTGTGTTTGCACCAACACTTGCTATAAAAAATATCATACTTAGATGTTGTTTGGTTCGCTTTGATGTGCCTTTAATGTGATGCACATTTAATGTGATGCACATTACGATGATGTGACATTAAGATTTTTAGTTTATTTTAGTTTTTCTAACATTAGCATAATTTAAAATTACAAAATATATCACATCATCTTAATCTCATTACCTTCCTAAATAATGTAATGTTGTATTTTTGTGTTGAGATTAATGTAAGATTACAGTAATTTAATATTACAGCGTAATGTAATATCACAGTGAACCAGACACCCCTTATATATATACACTTAAAGCTGATTTATAGAATAAAATATCACTCATATAAATGTCAAGCATTAATTTAATGTTAGAAAACTTATAAAAGATAGCATATCCACTATATTGAAAGGCTAAAACTTTAGAGTTTAATTTGAAAACAATATCAAATTATAAAGTTTATTATATAAAATTTTCTAATTTTATCACTAATACACATTTTTATGAAAAAATAATAAGTTATTATTAAATCCATAACACTTTTGAAAGGTAACACTTTTTTTTTTCTTGAAATCAAACATTACTTCTTTTTTGTCTCTTTCTTTTTCTTTATGTTCTATTTATTTTGTAACTTTTGAACCTTAAAATAACGTTGATATAATAGGATTTTTTTTTTTATGAAACTTGAAATATATATATAGATATATATATATATATATATATATATATATATATATATATATATATATATATATATATCACACAAAAATTTATAAGAATAAAACAAGCAAAATATCTATCTATCTATCTATCTATCTATATATATATATATATATATATATATATATATATATATATATATATATATATATATATATAGGGGTGAGTTTTGGTGGGTTTTACATGCAATTGCCCTCCCTCAACCCCTTGACTTTGCCTTTGTGTAAGAGAGCAAGATTTCACAAACAATGCAACTGAATATTTTTTGGGGACGCAGCTGTGCATAGCGCCTGATATCAGTTAGTTATGTAAATTACAAACCACTTATTAAATATTTAAACAATTGAATGAAAATCTAATTAGTGTTAGTCTAGTATGATAATGACCTCTTTTATGGTATCTCGTATTTGTGGTTCAAAGCGACTTCTCTTGCCTTCACTATCTACCTATCTAAAGAAAAATCCAATTATTATTAGGCCTAATAAAATGACTTGAACCTGACAACCCCAATCTATTAGGTTGAGTTAAGTAAGAGACTTCTCAACTGGAGAGAAAGTTCATTTGGGTTAAAAGATAAATTAACTCCAGCCTAACCCAACTCATGCACCCCTATTCAAGGATGGACCCAGGATTTCAAGTTGGGGGACTGAAGTATAAATGGAAAAAATGCGCACACTTCAAATGAACATTTATATAGTATTAACAAACTATCAACCAAGACACATACACAAAATCATTATTTCTTAATATGTTAATATGCAATCATCTACCAACAAAGACAAATTTTTTTTTTTTTTTGCATCTCTATCTGTTGTCTATTCCCTACTGTTGCCTTATTACCAACAAATAGTCAAAATATCAAACACCAGACAATATTATATATTCTTTACAGGCTCTTCTCTCTTTATATATTATAACTTTATTCTAAGGTTTTGAATTTCGTTTCAGAGATCGATCCGAATTTGATATTGCAACGGAATATTTCAGTACTGATGTAAACTATCAACCAAAACAAATACACAAAATCATTATTTCTTAATATATTAAGATACAATCATCTACTAATAAAGATAAAAGACACTATTTTTGGGGTAATTCTACGATACCTCCATTTTTTTGGGGGTATCTTACCCACTAGTAGGCAATTTGCCATATCAGGTTACCAAAACATCACATTTAATGACTTCATCCTTACATTATGCAGTTCCAACATCACATGTGACAGATCTTTTGTCACATTTGCTGGTTCTCTTATTTTTTTTCACATTTGACAGTTGTACAGTTCCAACATCACATTTGACAGTACTTTTGTCACATTTGGTGGTTTTTATTTTTTATTTTTTTATCTCACATTTGACGATTTCATCCTCACATGACTGTACTTTTGTCACATTTGGAGGTTCCTTCATTTTTTTTCTTACATTTGATAGTTTCATTCTTACATTGTACAGTTCCAACATCACATGTGATTGTTTTTGTCACATTTGGTGGTTCCCTTATTTTTTGTTTTTCACATTTGATGGTCCTGTTGTCACATTTGGCAATACCAACATCACATTTAACAGTACATTTATAACATTTGGTGGTTCCCTTATTTTGTTTCGCACATTTGAAAGTTCCATTTTCATATTGTGCAACACCAATATCACGTGACTGTACTTTTGTTACATTTGGTGATTCCTTTATTTTTTTCTCACATTTGACAGTATCATCCTCACAAATTATAAATACACAAAATCATTGTTTCTTAATAGATTAAGATGCAATTATCTACTAACAAAGATTGAAAAAAAGTTGTTTTTTTTTAATACTAGGCTAGTTAGGATTTTTATTTTTTATTTTTTAAAGATAGAGCATTCACAATAGTGGTGCTAAAAAAATTTAGTTTTTAACACCTCAAAAAAGCTACTTTATTTAGTTTTACTACATCACTTTACAATACGTTCAACATCAAATGTTCTATTTTTGTATCACTTCATTTAAGATAATATAAACAACTCATAAAATAATAAGGAAGAGAGCGAATTTGAGTTTTTTAATTGAAGGAATAGAGATAATCTTAATAAAATATTGTATTATATTTTTAACAACTTGCTACAGTCAACTGGTATTTACTATAGTTGTAAAAAATTTAGCTTTAGCTTCTCTCAGAGCACATGGTTTTTTGGTTCTTTGGTAACAAAATAGCCTTTTTTTTTTTTATACTAAAATACAATCACCATTTTGAATACTTTTATTGTTTTTATTAAAATTTTGAGTTGGATAGTTACTAGTTGTGCTAGGCTAGTTAGGTTGATTGGGGAGAAGGAGATCTAAGGTTTTGGAAGACAAGGCCAACTACATAATGAAAAATATCATAAGGAAAAATATAACAAATAAAAAAGGGCCAGGGGGCCCCAGGCCCCCACCTAGATCCTTCCCTGGTTGCCCCATTATCAACAAACAACCAAAGTGCCAAACACCAAACAATATTATATATTCTCTACAAACTCTTCTCTCTCTATATATTATAGCTTTATTATACGGTTTTGAATTTCGTTTCGGAGATCGTTCATAATTTACTATTGCAACGAAATATTTCAGTACTGATGTATACCGATATTTGTAAATTGCAAAGTAGGTACTTACCAATAAACTTCCAACTCACCTTTTCACTCCTACCCATGTGACTCTTTGCTCCTCTCTTTCATTTCTTATCTCACCTAGCACTAGTATTTCACCATTTCAAATCCAACTTCTAAATCTTCCATCATCATCTTCTTTCTTTTCACCATGCCTTTGTCTAGCTTCATTTTCTTCATTATTTTTGTTTTCACATCCTCTCTCTCTCTCTCTCACACACACACATTTTCTTTAACATATTGGTTTAAAAGAGTTTTAATGGGTTTTTAGTTTTTTTGGGTTAAGCTAGGCTTTGGACTGACTAGTCAGGGCTGGCTAATGGAAGCTAGGGTTTTGGAAGGGAGGTGCCCAACTACTTAAAAGAAAAAACAAGAGTTAAAAAGAAAACTCTCCAAATGCTTGGTGCTAAACACCATAAATTGCCATGGCAACTTTGAGTTGCAGTTGAGCAAAACGCACAAATGCGTTTTCTCAAAACAAAAATATTACTGTTGGTGAGTTTCTCTTTTTCCTAAATTGCCCATAGTTTTTTCTGCTCCTCTATGCTGCTGTGCCGCAACATCTCATCTTCTTCTTCTGTGCTACTTCTTCTTCTTCTCTTCTCTTTTTTTTTTTTTGGATTTACATCTTATATATCTAATCTCAAAAAAACCTTTTGAATTTGGTAGAGTTTTTGATAAATGGAAAATATGGAGGAGAGAGAGAGAGAGAGAGACGTGTGTGTGTGGGGCTTTGTGTGGAGGAAAGTAAAAGAAAAGGAAAATAAGAAGATGAGGAAGAAGTGAACGAGTAGATGAGAAAAAAGTGAAAGAAAAAAAAAGAGAGTTTTTGGGTTTGGGTATAGCAACGTGGAAGAAAATATAGGAAGTAAGAACACATATTATTTCACAATTGCGATGTTATAGAGTATGTGGTGGAGAAAAAATTGTGGGTACATGTATAATACTAGAACAACTAATTTAAAATATAAGTGTTAATAAAATTTTATTTTACAAAAATTAA
Organism: Castanea sativa; assembly: GCF_040712315.1. Taxonomy (NCBI): domain Eukaryota; kingdom Viridiplantae; phylum Streptophyta; class Magnoliopsida; order Fagales; family Fagaceae; genus Castanea; species Castanea sativa. The sequence continues at coordinate 64,682,684 of NC_134013.1, read as the reverse complement.
TTTTAAATTAGTATTGTAAAAATATTGTAGCATTTTATTATATCTCTAAAATTTTTAAATTAGTACTATTTTTCTTTAGAAAAAAAAAAGTACTATTGATAGAATATTTTTATAACAATTTCATAATAAAGTTTACATAGTAAATTATTATTGATTCTCATCTAGACCTACTAGTGATTTTTTTTCCCCTACCATTAACAAGTTGTCATATAGACTTTGTTGTGAAATTTTTGTGAAAATATTGTGCCCGTAACTTGCATTAAGAGAGGTAATTAAAACAAAGAAATCTCTTTATATATATATTGTCTTTTTTGATAATTTACCTCTCAAACTACCACTTTTATAAGTGCTAGCTAAACACTCAGTCTTTTCAAAAAACACTTTTTACAACTTTTACCAAATACTCAGCTTTTACAAAAAGCCCAGTTTCATACCGCACTTTTTAAAACTCCCACTTTTTCAAAAAGCACAATATCAAAATGTTGAACCAAACTCACCCTTAATAATTTTTTTTTTCATAATTTTTAGCCTTCGTTTAGAGGGATTTTTTATTGCATGTAATTTTTCGGGATCCACGAGCAGTGGAAATGAAGAAAATGATCCAAAGACCATACTGAATAATAGAATATATTTATATAAACTAGCATCTTCCTAGTTGTTTTTAATTAAAAAAAATAAAAGTAATTACAAGGACTTTTTCTTATTGGAAAGCTGTAAGAGCTTTTTATATTTATTTATTGCAAATTAAAAGTGAAAAATGTGAGTTCTTGAACATACCATATAGCTAGTTCTTTTAGTAGTTATTTAGTTTATAACTTTATATTGTGTTTTAAATTTGGAATATTTTATTTTTATATTTGAAGTTTTTATTTTCCAAATTATTGTGATTAACGTGTGAGAATATTTTAGATCATTTAAAGATTAATCACCAAAAAATTATATCTCCTAATCCTAATATAGATCTTTAAAACTTTAAAAGAACATTGTTTTGGGCTCAAATAATCAAACTAACTAAAATCGAATTGGATATTTTAGACGCTATTTCACTTTTTACATGATCTACTCTCTACAGAGTTAGAAATACTAAACACGTTGTTGATGGTTTTGTGTGTGTGTTACATCAATGAGGGAGAATTCAAATTTTGGTTCACATGATAAAGGAGAACAAGTAACACTATTAAACATTAAGGCTATTGGCTACTTAATACATTTTATTTGTATGAAAGCAAACAACCTCCTTAGGACTAATCTTAATAATGAGTTTAAATACATAATAAATTTCACAATATTTTTGACAACTATTTAATTAGCATATTGTGATTCCAGTAAATTAAAAATAATGTTAGTGGTTTTTTAAACAAAAATAATGTTACAATAATCACAATTTATCAGCTCAACATGTGGTTGTGGTTGAATTAATCCTAAAGCCATTCTACTACTTTTTCCTTAGCCGTACGCTACTACGAAGTTAATGATGTTATGCTTTGGTAAAGAAAAAAGAAATCCCAATCTGCAAAAGTGGTCCTTAGAAACTAGAAAGCGGTGTAAAAGTCCATTCTTATGATTTGAAATTGTGTATCTAATATTTATGGTGCTTTGCCTTATGAGAAAGAGAACAAGAGTACCGTCTCTTTGAACTCTTTTGTCCCCACGATAATTAGAGCTCTAATATCGCGTAATTCACGTGTGTTTGACATTGTGTTTATAATGGAAATGTGTTTTAAGAAATGCCAAAAATCACGTTATGAATTTGCACACACCTACAAGCTTTTTCTCCTTCCTTGAAGATTAGAAAGAGGACCATATATATAGCAATGGATAGGGTTAAGTTAAGAACATTGGTTTTGGTGATACCTAGAGCTGCTGCTTTGGCTTCAATACATTACACATCACCCGGGAGCTCCTTAGCCTGCCCTTTCATACAGAGATAATGTTGCCAATATGGTCTCAAGCAACAGCAGCTAAACTTACATATATGAGAGGGTCTGCATCAAAATTAATTTTGGTTAAGCAAGGAGGTAGATGGGATCATATGTTGTGAGAGGATTTGAGTACGTAATTTGACTTCCCGCGCTTGTTTGTGAGAAAGAAAAAAGATTTGGAAATTTCGTTGGACACCTCTATGGGGGATTTTGGTGAGTCTCCATGTCCAATATCACAACAAATTGAAAACAAACAAGACGAAAGCTTTTTAGCAAGCTAGATTCATCTACTTCTTTTCTAGATGGTGTGGTGTAGGCCAATGGCGCATACAACATATGTAGTTAAGGTGTTTTATCATGGGGTCAACAAGCTATTGAATCTACTGCACTAGTTGAGAGGTATGATGAATTTTCTCCTACGATGGAGCAAAACACCTTAAAAAGAGAGATATTTGTGACTCAACCAAATCATACACTTGTGATAAATTTATCTTATTATTTTTACTATTATAACTTTATTCACATATAATATGTAATTATTCATATCAAGGCATTGAAATGATAAGTAAAAAATTCATATTATATGTCGTGAGCTTGTTAAATTATTGTGAATTTTTTAATTGTTTTATTATATTTTAAACCGCAGAACCAACTCTTGGGATAGTCTATCATTTTGGTGTGCTAAATAAGCAGATTTAGAGAATACTCCATTTCATTAAAGATGTTAAGAAATCTAAATACAACCTGTATTAATAGCATATAAGGGAAAAAGAGAGGAAACTTTATCCCTGACCCGTTGAGGAGAATATGATCATATAAAGTCATTAACCCATAGCAAGTTTGGAATGATGTGATGAAACTTGAAAGCCATTGTGTTTGGTTTTGGGCCTTTTGGCTTTGAAATCTGATAGGGCCTGGAGGCAGCCCCCAAGGTTTTAACATTCTCTCCATTGGTAATCTTTATGCAAGCACCTTTCATGAGAAAATTAATTTCTGATCCTTAGAATTATTCATCAAAACATAGTGTTAGATTAAATTAAAAATAATCACCATATCCTAACAACTTAAACTGTTGGGAGAATTAAGAACTAACCACCCTATTTGTGCCACATATGTTTCATTGATATCCCTCATTCAACAAAGATCAATACCATTCTGTCAAAGTTTGGTTGACTGTACAGATAAGAAATAGAAGACAAAGACAGATGCAAGCAATTGAAGTTGATTAGTTGAAGAATATTCGAAGCTATTAGCTTAGGCAAAGAGGCAGAGCAACTGAACAGAGCATTGGAAGAATTATGATTAAACTTACTGAACGACTGAGATGAGTAATACGACTTGTAGGTTAGGCTTACATCAATAGGAAGCTATGTATATGTACACGTGTAATGTAGTGATTGGTTGAATAGGTTGGATCCATATAGTGTGGAGTTAGTTATTTTCATTCTTGTGTTGATTAAGGTATATATACCTCTTGTACATTCAGTTTCATTAATTAATGCAATTACAAAAAAATTTTCCTTCAATCTTTTCTCTCTAGCTTGTTGTCATCTTCTCTATTCTCTAGCTCTCTATTTTCTTATATGATATCAGAGCTTTGTGCTTCTATCAATGGTGAATCAAGACCAAACTTCATAATTTTCTTCTTCTCAATCCACTACTCATCATGAGCGTTCTCCAATGGAAATTCCGAGAAGTCCATTTTTCTTGCATCATGGAGAGTCACAAGGTGCAATTCTTGTCACTCAACTCTTGACGGAAGACAATTACCCTAATTGGGCTGGGGCTATATGTATGGCATTGGATGCGAAGAGCAAGCTAGGTTTTGTGGATGGTTCCATAACAATTTCCATGGCAATTACTCCTCTGAAAAAGATTGCCTGGTCAAAGAACAATTTCATGATTTCTTCATGGATCTTGAATTCAGTCTCTCCTCACATCACTGCAAGTGTGATCTATAGAAACACTGCAATGGAGGTTTGGAATTCACTCAAGAATCGTTTCTCGAAAGCTAATGGTCCACGAATTTCACAGCTTCAGAAACAAATTTTAACAATTATGCAAGGAGATGCAACATTGACTACTTTCTTCACTGATCTTCAAGCTTCTTGGGATCAATTGCTTAATCTCAGGCCTTTACCATGTTGTTCTTGTGGTAAATGTGTTTGTGGAGTGAATGACAAGATCACATCCTTTCATCATCAAGATTCTTTGATGCAATTCCTTAATGGCTTGAATGAAGTCTATTCACAAGTTCGAACTCAAATTTTGATGGTAGAGCCAAGTCCCTCGATTGACAAGGCTTTCTCTTTAGTGATACAAGAGGAAAGGCAGAGGGCTTTAGGTTTCAATGGAGGACCTTCAGTTGATTCAACTGCTCTTGCAGTCAAGACTCAAGGGTTCAATCAAGCTGGGATGAACACAAAAGGAAAGGGTAGACCTGTTTGCAATCATTGTGGCAAAGTTGGTCATTTCATGGAGAAATGCTACAAGTTAGTTGGATTTCCACCAAGGTATAAGCAAAAGGGCAAGGTGTCTATGGCTAATCACTTTGATGTTGGTTTGAAATTGAGTGAGAATCATTTTGCAAAATGAAATGAGTAAAGGCCTAATATCTGTTTTAGATTTCATGAGGTAAACCCACGTGGACCTTGTAGCATCATCTACAATGGTAAGAAAGTATTTAAAACCATCATGAGTTGCTTTAGCAAAGGGTACCCATACATCACAATGAATTAAATCAAAAGCATGATTAGACAAGTGATTGGCATTAGGAAAAGGTAACCTTTTATGCTTTGCAATAGGACAAACAAAACAATCTTTATTGGAATGGAAGGAAGAGACATCGGATATACAATGTTGAAGTTTGTCATCAGAAGCATGTCCTAATCTAAGATGCCATAAGTAAGGCTTAGTAACACTAGGAACATGAGAAACATATTGAACAAAGGACTGCAAAACTGACTCTAGAATAGTAGTAGCTTCTGAGATTGACTTGCAATTGTCTGAATCTTGCAGCAGGTACAGATTGTTATGAAGCTTACCCAATCCAATCATTTTCCAGCAAGTAAGGTCCTATATGAAACAATAATTGGAGAGAAAAACCAAGTAACATGCCAAAGACTTAATTAATTTGCTTACTAAAATTAGATTGAATGTAAAGGCTGGAACACAAATCACATCCTCAAGAATTAAGGATGAAGTGACCTGAACTGTGCCTATGTGTGTGGCAAGAACCTTTTCACCATTAGGAAAATGCATAAAAGAAGAGATTGAACTAGTAATTTTAGTAAACAAGGAAATAGAATGACAATGGGATTATCCATCAACAATGCTCAAGAATTTTTCCTCAAAGACTTTTATGCTCAACATGGGATTATCCATCAACATTCCTGTGTTGCTACTCCACAACAGAATTCAGTTGTGGAGAGAAAGCATCAACATATTCTAAACATTGCAAGGGCATTGAAATTTTAGTCTAACATACTACTTTGTTATTGGGGAGATTGTGTTTTGACAGCAGTTTACATCATAAATAGGTTGCCTAGTATCGTTTTAGACCATAAAACTCCTTTTGAGAAGCTTTATAGCAAGATTTCTGCTTATCATCACTTGAGAGTTTTTGGATACCTTTGCTTTGCCTCTACATTAGCTCACAATAGGTCTATATTTTCTCCTAGATCAATTCCTTGAGTTTTTTTTGGTTACCCTTTTGGTGTTAAGGGTTACAAGTTGTTAAACTTGATCACAAGGTAGATTTTCATTTCAAGGGATGTTTCTTTTCATGAAACTGTTTTCCCTTTCATTTCTTCTACCTATTCCCCACATACTTCTATTCCCCTTCCTCACATTTGTCCTACTATGGCTCTTCCACATGATTCCATGTTTCCAGAGCCTATTATGCCTTCACCAGATGATCCGTCTTTTGATTCTGGTCATATTCATCTGTCTAATCCACCTTCAGACTCTTCCATTCCTGTCATATCAAATTCTATCATACCAGTCTCTCTCACACCGGCTTCTATATGTCCAGAACCTGGCTTTACAGATTTTGCAGAACCAGGTTCTATGCCCCTTGATCAAGGGCCTGATGTTGCTCCTCCTGCTTCTATTTCTTCTTTAAGAAGACCATCTAGACCTACAAAACCCCCTTCATACTTACAAGACTACAAGTGTAGCACTATCATTTCTAATGAGCTTCCCCAGTCCAATCCCATCAGCAAATCAGGTACTCCCTTAGTCACTCACAAATACCTTCTTTCTGATTATCTTGGCACTTCACATCTTTCTCCTTCCTATGCCAATTTATGTTCTCTTATTACCTTTATCCCTGAACCTAGATTCTATTATGAGGCTGTTAAGGATCCTAAATGGCAAGAGGCCATGAATGCTGAAATTGCAGCCTTGGTTTCTAATAATACTTGGACCCTTACTCCTTTGCCTTCAATAAAAAGGCAATTGGATGTAAATGGGTTTATAGGGTCAAGTACAAGGCTGATGGTTCTGTGGAGAGGTATAAAGCAATGCTAGTTGCTAAGAGGTTTACCCAGTAAGAGGGGTTGGATTTTACTAATACTTTCTCTCCAGTTGCCAAATTGACCACTGTCAAGACTCTTCTTGCCATATTTGCTGTGAAAGGTTGGCATTTGGTCCAATTAGATGTCAATAATGCTTTCTTGAATGGGGATCTTCATGAGGAAGTATATATGCAACTCCCTCAAGGCTTTCACAGCAAAGGGGGGAATGTTGTTTGCAAATTGAACTAGTCTATATATGGGATTAAACAGGCATCAAGGCAATGGAATGCAAAATTCTGTTATGTCATTAAGCAACATGGTTTTAAACAGTCTAAAGCTGACTACTCATTATTTACAAAGAAGTTCAATGATTCTTTCATAGCTTTGGTGGTTTATATTGATGATATTCTTATAGCTAGCAACAATGTTCAAGCAGTTGAAGAGCTTAAGGTTTCTTTAGATCAGCACTTCAAATTTAAAAACCTTGGAGGTTTAAAGTATTTTCTTGGTCTTGAGATAGCTACATCAGACAAGGGTATCACTTTGTGTCAACGAAAATATGCTCTAGAGGTCTTGAAGGATGCAAGAATGTCAGCTTGCAAGGTGCCAATGGAGCAGAATTTGAAGTTAAGCAAGTATCAAGGAAAGGAGCTATCTGATCTTGGAGGGTACAGAAGGTTGGTGGGTAGATTGCTATATCTAACTATCACTAGACCAGACATTGCATATCCTGTTCACAAATTAAGCCAATTCAAGTCCAAACCCAGGAAACCTCATCTAGATGCTGCTTATAAGGTGTTGTAGTACATCAAGAGTTGTCCTGGTCAAGGTATTTTTTTGTCAGCTACATTAGATTTCCATCTGAAGGCTTACACAAATGCTAATTGGGCATCTTGTATTGATACCAGAAGGTCTACTACAGGGTATTGCATATTTTTGGGTGATTTCCTAATATCATAGAAGTCAAAGAAACAGTCCATAGTGTCTAGATCTTCTGCTGAAGTAGAGTATAGGGCCATGGCTGTTACTGTTATTGTTAAGCCAATTCATGTCCAAACCCAAGAAACCTCATCTAGATGCTGCTTATAAGGTGCTGCAGTACATCAAGAGTTGTCCTGCTTAAGTTATTTTTCAGTCAGCTACATCAGATTTCCATTTGAAGGCTTACACAAATGCTGATTGGGCATCTTGTATTGATACCAGAAGGTCTACTACAGGGTATTGCATATTTTTGGGTGATTCTCTAATATCATGGAAGTCCAAGAAACAGTCCATAGTGTCTAGATCTTCTGCTAAAGCAAAGTATAGGGCCATGGCTGTTACTACTTGTGAGATGACTTGGTTATTATCATCCTGCTCAACTATTTTCTACTATTTTGTGACAATCAAGCTGCTATTTACATTGGAGAAAATCCAATGTTTCACGAAAGAACAAAACACATAGAAGTGGATTGTCATGTAGTCAGAGATAAGGTGCAAGATAATGTTGTTAGATTGTTCTGTACTCCCACACATTCACAATTGGCAGATTTGCTTACAAAAGATCTCAATAGTCAACAATTGAAATACTTATTAGGCAAGATGAGTGTTGTGAACATCCATAGTTCAGCCTCTTATCTTGAGGGGGAATGTCAAAGTTTGGTTGACTGTACAGATAAGAAACAGAAGACAAAGACAGATGCAAGCAATTGAAGTTGATTAGTTGAAGAATATTTGAAGCTATTAGCTCAGGCAGAGAGGTAGAGCAACAGAACAGAGCATTGGAAGAATTATGATTAAGCTTGCTAAATGACTAAGATGAGTAATACGACTTGTAGGTTAGGCTTAGATCAATAGGAAGCTATGTATATGTACACGTGTAATGTAGTGATTGGTTGTATAGGTTGGATTTGTATAGTGTGGAGTTAGTTATTTTCATTCTTGTGTTGATTCAGGTATAAATACCTCTTGTACATTCAGTTTAATTAATTAATGCAATTACAAAAAAATTTCCTTCAATCTTTTCTCTCTAGTTTGTTGTCATCTTCTCTATTCTCTAGCTCTTTGTTTTCTTATACATTCAGCCAAAACAAAACCAAAAATACCAATACCACCAAAGCTTTTGGGGGAGATAAATCGAATCCCATGCTTTCATGAAAGTAGTATGACTAGTGTTGTTACTTGTTAGTACTCGATCATAAATTTCTAAACATATGGTCAAGTTATAAACAAATGTTCTTAGGAATGAGAATGGTGGACTGCATGATGAAACTGTTGAAATCACAGCTCTAGGTAGAGTGGAACTAGTTGCTTGAGATAAAGGATAGAGGTTTTGACCTCCAGCGTTGCAATTTGTTTTCCACTTTTTTGGGGAATGTCTTTGTATGATGAGAAATGAGAATGATGGTTTGTATGATGAGAAATGAGAATGATGGTTTGGCTTGAAGAATAGTGCGATCCGAAGTAGTTGGCATTCACAGGGTTTGTTTTAACTTGTGGAACTTATACAGGTGTGTCATGGCTATAAAAGCCAACTTGCTCTCAGAATCGAAAAAAAATGAAAGGTTCGAGGGTTTGAGTTTTAAAATGTCATAATTTTATAATTAATTAATATATAAATAAATATAATATAAATTATAAATTAGTAATAATGAGTAATTACTTGACAATATTTATATTTTAAGACTTGTAATGATTTATCTATACTACTATTTAAGGGGCTTCCTAGGGGTGTGCTCGGTTCGGTTTTGGTTGGTTCTAATGGGTATGGCCACCGAAACCGAATATTTCGGTTTGTGAAATTCTCAACCAAAACCGATCGAAATGGCTGAAAATCAATCGGTTTTGGTGTATTTCGGTTTCAGTCGATTTTCTGTTTTCCAAATAAAGGGTTATTGAGATTTTCAAAACCCTAAGTCCCTAACTTTAATCACATATAAAAAACAAAGCAATAGAGCAACAGAGAGAGAGAGTTGTTGAACAAATCAAAACGAGAGAGAAAGAAAAACTTCCAACAATATTTGTTCAACAATTTACACACAGATTCCAACATAAAATTGAAAATATTTTGAATTGGCAAAAGGGTCCAGACAAAACTTTACCATTGCTACACCATAGCAGGAGCTACCACCATGCTTGAGCCTACCACCATGTCTCTGTAGTGATTTTTCAATCTAAATTGAAGAAAGAACAGAGATATGTGACTTAGAGAGAAGAGAGAGGCATGGCCATGGTCCATAGGACTCAAAGAAAGAAAGAAAAAAGAATGAGGAGGCGCTGAAGCGAGAAGGGTAGAGAGAGACAACGAAAATTGGGGAAGGGGGCGATTGAAGGTCCATGGGACTCAGAGAAAGAAAAAAAAAGAATGAGGGAGGCGTTGAAGCAAGAAGGGTAGAGAGAGACAGAGAAAATTGGGGAAGGAGGCGGCTAAAGAAAGGGAGAGAAAAGAATAGGGGGTATTTATATCATGCTACTACTAGGGTTTTAAAAAATTAAACAGCAAAAACCCACACGAAGGCTTGAACTTGGGATCGGTTAGCCGGGATCAGTTAGCCAAAACGCAGGGAGCATACCACTAAGCCACTAATCAGTTATGTCTTAAAGTTACACACACACACACACACACACACACACACACACACACACATATATATATATATATATATATATATATATATATATATATATATATCGGTCGGTTCAGTCAGTTTTGGGGTGAAAAAATCCAGCATTGAAATCGAACCGAAATATTTCGGTTTTCTAAAATCCAAACCGAAACCGAACTACACTGAATCCGAACTGAAAAATTGAACTCGGTTTGGTCGATTTCAATCGGTTTTTTGCACACCCCTAGGGCTTTCCCTGTTTAGATTCCTCATTTTTTAGTTAAAAATGCCCTTATATCCCAATGTGTAAGTAGAAATAAAACTAAAGGACAATTCAGTAAAAACGCAACTCTAACTCCTACTAAAATATTACCTAAAAAATAGGACCACTCTCCTGTTAACAAATTTCTTTGTCCACTTATAAATTAGATTCTCAAAATAAAAATTATATATGTAAAATAAAAGCACAGAGTTTTTTTCTTCCTACAAAAAATAGGGTCACTCTTCTGTTAATTTTCAAATTTGCATTATCCACTTATAAATTAGATTCACAAAATAAAAATAATATATATAAAATAAAAACACCGTTTTTTTTTTTTTGCTACAAAATAAACGTATAATATTTGTTCATTTTTTGAAGCTAACTTCATGACACTCTTGGTTGTATTAGTAATTCTAAGTGCATAATATTAATGAAAAAAAAGTATGAATCTCAAATTGTAATTAATGAATAATTATGACACTATGAAAAAAAGAAAGAAAAAAAAAGCCCCATCGCACGCGCGAAGTGCGTGTAATGAGGCTAGTATTGTATAATTAAGTTGACAAATACAAATCATATATATATATATATATATATATATATATATATATATATATATATAAAGCCAATGCTGAAAAAAATATATAATAAAAATTCAAATTGAATTTCAATTATAATTTAATTTTATGTCATCTGTCTCATCTAAACTCTCATATAAACTTTTAAATTTTTATGTTAAGTGAGTTAATTTAATGCAAATTATGAGAAGTCAAATATAAATAAATCATATGAATTAAGAAACTCAATCATATATCTAATTATACATCTAAACTTAAATGAAGAAAAAGTTTGAAAGATTATACTTTTCAATACCATTTTGATTTTATTGTGCAATATGGATGAACTCCTACAAATCAAAACTACTTTTTCTTCACAGTTTGCTCATTGAAATAATGGTTAAATTTAGCTTGCCATTTATACTCATGTTAACATTATTTTTAACACGAAGGACTTTTTTTTAATCATCTACCGTGATGGAGCTTTTTTTTTTGGATGGAGCTTAACTCTAAGAAACTGTGACTAACAAAACGTATAAAACAGTTTCAAATTGCATTTTTTTTTTCTTTATTAGAAAAACCAACTGAATTCAAAGCTAGAGTTATTTTAAGATCTCATCTTTACATCCAACCTCATAATTTGTGAGAAGAATATAGAAATAGATTAGCTTGGAGTTCAACCCCTTTTTTGGTTTTTGAGATAAACACACTTTATTTTCTCTCTCCTCCTAATTTTGGCTTTTCTCTCCCCATATCTTCGTGCCTATTAAAAAAAGGTTAGAATTAGGATAATAGTTACCTGACTCTACCATGAAAGAGTCAAATGGCTATCATCCTACCTCATACTAATCATTTTGCTATACACTACCCGCATTAAAGAATCCAAATTAAATACAAACAAATAATACCATAAATCTCATCAAACCCATAGTTAATTTTGTGATTGAAAGATATAGCAATCTCAAATTATGCTGAATGGAAAGTACTTTAAAAAAATAGAAGACTCTCTGAGCAAGTATAGAAGCTACTACAATCTAGCTTTATTTAAACCATCAATGTATGGTTATATTAACTTTTTTGAAGCTTTGAGAATTCAACTTAAGTAATAAGCAATTACATTAATTTATTTAATCATTAAATTATTTGCTAAATTATTTTTTTAATCATTAAATCATTAGATTATTCTCCTTAGTTTTACTTATTTGATTCCACTACTTAAAGTTGTTAAGTGTAAAGAGTATTTTTGAACCACCGAAATATTCATCTCAAACAAGGAAAGCCTCGTAAATAGTAGTATAGATATAGATAAAAGTGATATCAAAACTAGCCTAAAATAGTTCATTAACAAATGCCCGAAGGAAGATATGCTCATTGCAACACCAAAGCACTAATGAGCATGACTTGCAGATTTGGCCACTTTGGATGATTATTGAGACGATTGAAGGAAAAGAGAGATGGATTGGCTAGTTTGCGGTGTATTTTTGTTTTTCCTAGTTTTTTTGGGTTTTAAAAAACTGGACTTGTGGCTGGATTGCAGTTCTGGTTTGGTTTTTAAAACTAGGAAATGCTATCTTGGCGATTCAGAAGATTTGTATTTGTTGATAGTTTGTCTTGTGACCGAAGCTAGTATTTTCTAAGACAATTTTGTCAATCATTCATTTCATCTAGAGTTACCTTCCGGCAAAAATACAGTATCACATGTAAATTGAAGGTGGGTGATTAGTTGAATTCTTGGAGCAATTCTTATTATGTGTATCATGCAGTCTATTAGATTTTTAAGCACCAGGAAGAGGAAAATAGGCGAATTTTCATTTATTAGTATTGAGAAAGATGTTGAGGAGAAGGCATCTCTTTCATCCCATTTATGCATCATTCCTCTAATCACATGTAAATTCCACATGATTGTAGTTTCCACTTTCCACACATTATGAGAGGGCTAATCACATGTAAATTCCACATGATTATAGTTTCCACTTTTCACATGCTTTGAGAGGGAGGATTCGGAGGATTCAATATAACCGAATGGTAGAAAGTTTCATTCCATGCTATTAAAGACTTCTCATAAAAATATTTTCATTTCATGAATTTGCAAATGATATGGTTTGAAAATTTTAATAAATGTATACTTTTTTTGGAAGTTGACTTTACAAATGTAGTAATCTTTTATGTTGAGCTCATGAGCCAACATAAATTTACAAATGTATAGTTAGGTTACCAATTCTTTTGAAAGCTTAAACTTTTAAAAGATTATAAATTTATTCATTTAATTTAACGTTATTATACTTTGTTTGTAGATGAGCTCATGAACCAGACTTCCGACTTTATGTTGATTGACACTCTTGTGACTTGTGCATCCTTCAAAGAGGAGGTTGAAGTTGAACTCCAAAAGGAGTATCAAATGGGGATTTAAAAGGTAAAATATATGAGAGAAATAATGCAATACAACTATTACATTACCGTAATAATTTGATTACACACTTGATAGAATTAGATCTAGAACTCAAAAAACCTTATTGGCAATTCAAAATCTTACAAGGGACGGAAATATGATTAATCTCAAATGCCATTGGTACATCAAAAATCATGCTTAATTATGTTTCGTAAACACATGTTATGTACTGTTAATTTTCCATATGAGACTCTTTGAGAGACAAAGTTGTGGTGATATTAGGCTCGGGCTGTCATAAGATTTTGGTGAAGATGTGTGACAGCGTATACATACCTTACCCACGCAGGTACACATCAAAACACCAGCCCAACCACCCAAGTCATTTTCAGCACCTAGAATCAGAATTTGACACTTGTTTCTAGATGAGGTGACATTGTTTTTAGGAACCCATGTATTCTTTTAGTGGGTCCCCACCTCTCCAAAAGTGACCTCGATCGTTCAGGATTCGGGTACCATTTTCAAAACTTATCTTATAAAGCGGAACGAAAGAGTTAACATGAAAGGTGTCCAATACCAAAATGTTATACTGCACTCGACTTAGTCGTTGGTTTTGAATTTTGATTTTCTTATCTAAAATCCGATCTGTGATCAGTGATCAGTGATCATTACATTCTTTGGAAAGCTTTACAAAAATTAATTTGACAAAATAATTTCTTGCCCAATAAATATGTGAAAAAAATCAGGTATAATTTCTCAACTTATTGTAATTTTAGAAATTATTCACTTAGATTAGATGCATTAAATCTTCTCCAAAAAAAATATATATATATATGGGATGCATTTAACTACTTCTTTGACAAAAATAACATTTTTTTTCAAGCAGGTTCTAGTTAACTCAACTAGTAAAGTCTCTAATGTTTAAATAAAATTTTAGGGTTCAATCTCCACATACACCAAAAATCAATTGGTGTCTTAGTGAAACTCTCTTAATTTTTTTTTTTCCTTTTTCAAAGAAGTGAAATAACTCATTTATAGTAATTTTAATTTTAATATTTATCCTTTAAAAAACGTAATGATAAAATTCTAATATCTCCAATTACTATAATTTTTTTAACCAAAAAAATATAAATTACTTTTAAAACCTTAGAGTTTAGTGTTTAGGTGTGTTTCAATTATACCTTAAACTTTAAAAAAAGACTTATTTAAATAAAACTATATAAGGTTTAATTTAAATAAAACTATAGGAAACAATAAAGGTTTAAATAACACGTTTTTAGAAACTTTAAAAATTAAAGAAAATATTTTGAAAGTTTAAATTTAAATGAAACACACCCAAATTCTAATTAGTCTATCAATATTCTCAAATCTAATATTCTTTCTCAATTATCATAAGTAGTAGGAATTAATAAGCTTTTTTTTTTCTTTTAACCCCTTTACGTAGCATTCAAAATGACTTGACAGTCCTTGTCACGTAATGGAATGTCGTCACCTGGTTGGTGGCTGATAGTTTTCAGAAGAAAAGCAGTCCGCACCCTATGATCTCCGAGCTGAACACTTTAACGACCGCATATAAACCGAAATGAAAGGCCGAAACAGCTAAGCTATACGCAGATGTGGCCGTCCCTTTCTCTCCCCCATAATCAACACTCCCCGACTTTCTCTCTTACACAAACTGAAACTTTTCCCCCTAGGTTTCGATCATCCTAGAGAATTAAATAATAATAATAATAATAATAATAAAAAACAATATAGAATCCCATAAATATATCTAAGTTCCTAGCTAGTAATGAATGAAAAGCAAGAAGGAATTAGAAGTGGTCGTTGGCTACAACAGCGGCCTCAGCCATGAAGGATCGGGGTAAGAAACAACGAGACGTCGTTTCGTGGAGCGGCTTCTTCTGGTGCACCCTCATCGTTGTCTTCTCTTGTGTCCTCTTCACCGGTTTCACCTTCTCCACTTTTCATCTACTCTTTGGCGGTAACGGTACGCTCTTTTTTATTCTCTTTTCTACCTTAAAACCTAAAACATGCATCATCTGCAACTGCATCCATTCTTGTAACCTTTTATTTTATTTTTTTACTTACAAATGTTCATTTATAAATGTTTCTCTTTCTTTTTAATAATTTGATATAAAGATTTTATTTTTAATAGCTTTTATCAGAATGTGTCTTTTGGTTTTTTGGAGTTTCCCTACTGTTTTATTCGTTAATATGAATAGGAAAAATCCAATTCCGTCGTGTCTATCTAATTTTGAACATGTTAATGTTGCACTTGTCCCCTTTTTTTTATTAGCAGTGAATTAAATACAATGATTCAACTCAACGTGATTACAAACTCAATGGTCGTTATGCAAATTTTGACAATTTAATTAACGCTAAGCTTTGTGAAAATCGCAAATAATTGCTTGACTTCTTCTATAAATTAATCAATTTTTTTTTTTCATGTTTTTTTTTTTTGAACAGAAAAGTATCAGCCAGTATTGGTCTTCAGATGGCAAGCTCCGTCGAGGGAGTCCATCTCCGGCGAAGCTCCGGTGACTCCTTCCATTTCAATTCGAGAAACAGTTTTGCTTCCAGATCAGGCTCTTCTTTTCCTGAATTACCCTCCATCAACTCGGTTATTTACGAAAGAGGACCTCGACTGCGTTTATTTCTCGGCCAACTCATCGCTCAAGCAGGAGCCATTGTACGTGGACGGTGATGATCGAGATAGCCAGATCGTACGGTGTCCGCTTCATCCACGCGGCTTCACGGTCTCGCTTGCCTTGAAATCCGACGGTAAGAATATCACAGCCGGGCCAACACATAGTTGGGAGTCGCTTGTGTACGAGGCTATGATAGACCGAGACAACACCACGATTGTGTTCGTGAAAGGCCTTAATCTACGGGCCGAGAAAATCTCAAACTCTTCGAAGTTCGAGTGCGTGTACGGCTGGGATTTCACGAGACCGAGGTATTTGTTAAGGACCAATGTCGTATCGATTGCTCAGGAGATCGTACGGTGCAAAACCCCTCTCAGTGTTTTGAGTAGTCCACGTAGGATGATTGGCAACAATTCTGTGAAGGTCTCAATTAGAGTGAAAGGTAGAGGAATATTCCACTCTATAGCCCGGGCGGGGCTCCGTTCGGTTCGACCTGACCCGCCCGTCCGAAAAGAGTTCGAGATGTGTGTGTGCACCATGTTGCGCAATCAGGCTAGGTTCTTAAAAGAATGGGTCATGTACCATGCTGCAATTGGGGTACAACGTTGGTTTATCTATGATAACAATAGTGATGACAACATTGATGAAGTGCTAGAGTGGTTGTCCAATGCCAATTACAACATTACAATGCACATTTGGCCTTGGATCAAGACCCAAGAGGCTGGTTTTGCTCATTGTGCGTTAAGGGCAAGGGACTTTTGTGAATGGGTTGGGTTTATTGATGTGGATGAGTTCCTTTATTTGCCATCAACTTTGGGATTACATGATGTGCTTCAAAATCAATCAAGGTATGGTTATGTGGGTGAGATGCGTACCTCTTGTTATAGTTTTGGGCCGTCAGGGCTTACACGTGCTCCTCCGCAAGGGGTGACGGTTGGGTACACGTGTCGAGTGGGGGTGGTGGAGAGGCACAAGAGCATAGTGAGGCCTGAGGCATTGAATTCCACATTGATCAATGTGGTGCACCATTTTCATCTTAGGCATGGTTTTGAGTATGTGAATGTGGACAAGGGAGTATTGATAATTAATCACTATAAGTACCAAGTGTGGGAAGTGTTCAAGGAGAAATTCTATAGGAGAGTGGCTACTTACGTGGCTGATTGGCAGAATGATCAAAATGCAGGGTCTAAGGATCGAGCCCCTGGTTTGGGAACTAAAGCTGTTGAACCCCAAGATTGGTCTACTCGGTTTTGTGAGGTCTATGACACTGGCCTTAGAGATGAGGTCTTGAGGATCTTTGCAAAGCCTGAATACCAAATTCTGCCTTGGCAAGAGGAGCATGAGGAACACGAGCAACACTTGAGAACAAGGACAAAAGGAAAACATAAAGGGTTTTTCTATGATTATGTGAGATAAATTATGTCAACTTTTAGCTTTTAAAATATATATATATATATATATATATATATATATATATTTCCACTTTTTTTTTTCTTCCTTCGCCAGAGCATATGGCATACTTTTGCACTAGATATGGATTAGTTGATCAATTCTTTTGTAGATAGGCTTAAAAGTCGTGTAGTTCTTGTATTAGACATGTATAAAAATATATAATAAAATAATAACTTAATATCTTCTATCAAAATTATGCTTGATGATGATCTTTTATATAATAAAATTAATCTTTTATTGTCTCTATAATGACATTTTGAAGATTTTCATTTTTTACTTAATTTACTAAATTGTCTACCAAAGTTAACAAAATTTCAAGGGAGGCAATGCCATCGCCTACTCAAAGCACGCTACAGATATTTACAACATTTACTTCTCTATTATATTACTCAATTTTCCATCTAAGTCTTCAAGTTCAAGAATAATGCAAAACTTTAATGCATACTAAAAAATGAAAGTAAGAAAAAATGTATCTTATCTCTATAACTACTAGACCAAGTGACTATTTAAAAAAAAAAAAAATTATTGTAAGCATGTAACAGATTAAACCCTATAGTTTTTAAAGTAACAAATTTAAACTTTTTATAGTTTCAAAAGTAATAAATTACATTCTTAGGTTTCAAGAAGTATTAAATTAAACTCTCAACTTATATTAAATCTCAAACACAATAGGTTGAAGTTTAATTTGCTATTTTCTGAAACATCAAGGTTAAATTTGTTGTTTTTGAAACTACATAATTTAATTTGTTAAACCTCTTAAATTATATGATTTTAAATGTAATTTCTCTTTCTTTTAAGAGCCTCATTGAAATGACTGAAAATTTGAGAGGCAAACTTCAATTTTTGTGGGTATTTAATACATCGCTTCAACATATGATTTTATACCCAACCCAAACCGGTTTTGACACCCCTAGTTGCATATCGTTCGGAGTTCAAAGTTGGACTCTTAAGTCTATCTACTAGCTCTTATTTTTTCTACTTAGAGGTTGTAGTTCCCTTTTTTTTCTTTTTTATTTTTTTTTTTAAGTAGGAGTTTTGTGTAGTTTTAGGGTGTGTTTAGTAGAGTGGATTTTAGGAATGATGGGGAAAAAAAAAAAAAAGAGGAGAGAAAACAAGGAGGGAAAATTTTTTGGAAGGTGTTTGGTTGGAAGGGGGAGAGGGAAAAATGAGAGTGTTTTCTCCACAGGCCCACCAAAAAGTTCTCCCTAAAATGGAGAGAAAATCTGATGGCTGAATGACAAAAATGCCCATGTGGGCTTCTACGTTGCTCTTTTTTTTTTTTTTTTTTTTTTTTTTTTTTTTTCAATTCCAATTATAACAAGTTTAAAATTTTTGTTCTCATTTTTTTTTTTCTTTTGCTTTCCACTGGACGATGCAGGTTGCCTCTTTTTTTTTTTTTAGGTTTAGACGTTGTAGGGTCATTGGGCCTAGGAATATATGTAGGATGACCCAAGAATATCTTTTGGGCTAAAAGCCCAATCCGAGGACATCAAATGGTCTGAGGGTTTATGAATGTTAACTCATAAGAAAATACTAGATAAAGAAGAGATAATGTCTGAATAAATATGTCCGAGGAAGATTGTGTCCTCGGCTAGGTGAAGCTGAGGTACGAGAAGAGTTGTTTGATATCCACAGGCTATGTTCTAGAAATTCCTATAGGTTAGGGAAGACACGGTACACATGGAGGATAAGAAGAAGGGCAGTGAAATATTTAGGATAAAGTTGTTACTACCGCCCCTGCATTGAATGCTCTGCAACTGATATTCTGGCCGCATTAATGGGGAAGTGAGACCTGAACATCATGTTTGAAACTTGGCCCCTATCTCCAAAGACTTCAGAGAAGGTGGATGAGACAAATATCTAAACCAGCGGTCTAACCATGAGGTGAAGGATGAAAAAGGGAAGAAGGAGGGAGTATAAAAGAGAGAAGGGACCTTCGGTAAAAGGGGGGATTTTTGGAGAGGAAAAGAAAAAGTACATTGTAAACCTGACTATCCACAATTGTAATCTATCTTGAGAAACAGTAATATAAATTATTCTCGGATTGTGTCCGAGGAGAAATTTTCATTCATATTCATATAAACAACTCCTTGTAAGTGTCATTGTGACCAAAGCCCATCATTCATTGTTATTTAAACATCAGTAGAACCTAGATTTGAATTGTGTCCTTACAGACGTGATTTTTTTTTTTTGGACATGATTTTTATTCTTTTAATAAATTTGTGTGATTGTATTTTTCTTGATTGTTTGTCCTTTTTTTTATGTTTTAATTGGGCATCATTTTTAACAAGGTTATATGAGTAAATTTATATAAATTCACTTTTTCCATTTCTCCACTTTTTCACTCCCAACCAAACAAAAATGAGAGAAATTAAAATCTTTTCTATTCTTCTACCATTTTTTGTCCTCCCACTTTTCCACCTCTCCAGGCTCCAACCAAACAAACCCTTAATGCTTTGGACTTTAAAGTTGACCCAAAAGGCCGGTTGTTCTCATTGTGCATTATGAGCACGGGTATTTTATGAATGGGTTAGGTTTTGATAGGCCAAAAATGTATTGATCCCTTGTGATGAATTAACCAATTAATTCTAAGTGAATTAATTAGGTTCAATTACATGCAATGAGCATGATAGCACAAACAAATCACCAAATAATTAAATGCAACGAAAATTAAATGATACGATGATTTGTTTACAAATGGAGAAAATCTCCGAGGCAAAAACTCCACTAGGTGATTTTAAGGTCACCACTCTCAAGAATTCACTATTATCAAAACAAGCAGTTACAAGTAAAGGAATCTCAATACCTTATACCCACCTACAGTTGAACCCTTACCCCAATACCCAATTGGATTTGTTTTGTAGTGACAATCTTTCCTTGTAATGTACGGTTCCCAGTACATGACTAACCAATAGATGCGCAGATCCCAGTACGCAACTTGATCACCAAATTGAGAAAGATATTGGCTGCAAAGATCTTCTATTCATCACACGATGAAGATCACGAAGTTGCTTGGTCACAAAACCCTATGATGTACAAACACAGCAGCTTCTTCAAGAACTAGGGCAACTAGGTTTCCAGTCACACCTTTCTTCACACTTGTGGAATTGTGCTCTTATGCAGCTGTGCTTTATGTGACGGCTTTTAAAATAATTCTTATATATGTTTAGGGTTGTGAGAAAAGAGAGCCTAAACACATACTCACAGATTGGATGAAAAACAGCTCTGAAAAACTGAGTTTCATAAACCTCGATAGATAGCCATCTATTGAGATAGCTGTCGAGCCACGGGCTTCAGCAGTTTTTAAACCTTGATAGATACTAGCTATTGAGCTAGCCGTCAAGATTTAAAATCCAGCACTTCCTTACTTGATTCTTGGACAGACTTACACGACTTTAACACTTGAACTTAAAACCTTGTTCATGAAATATTAAATACATCATAGATCTACTCAATTACAAGTAAAGTGCATTTTGTCAAAGGATTAGCCAATTACATAAATGTTGACATATATTCCTAACATCAATCACATATATCCTAACAGGTTTTATTGATGTGGATGAGTTCCTTTATCTGGGATTACATGATGTGCTACAAATATCAAAATCAATCAAGGTATGGTTATGTGGGTGAGATACGTACCTTTTGTCATATAGTTTTAGGCCATTGGGACTTAAACATGTTCCTCTGCAAAGGGGTGATGTCGAATGGGGATCTTGGAGAGGCACAAGCGCATAGTGAGGCCTGAGCATTGAATTCCACATTTGATTAATGTTGTGCACCATTTTCATCTTAGGCATGGTTTTAACTAGGGATGACCATTCCCATTGAGTGGATATCCTACCCTACCTTACCCAATTATTCTGGGTAATACCTGGTTCTTCATGGGTAGAGCCTAATCGGGTAGGGTATGGATATTACCCAAATTGCTCAGATAGAGTATGAATATTATCCAAACCCGACTCGTATTAAAAAAAACCCTAAATCTTTCACGTCACTCACACTCTCTCTCTACCTCTCCTTAGTAGTCAATCCTCACCGTCACACTTTCTTTCCGCCTCACCGTCACTCACTCTCTCTCTACCTATTCTCAGTCCTCACCGTCTCTCTCTCTCTCTCTCTCTCTCTCTCTCTCTCTCTCTCAGAGCTCTCCAGTCTTCGCCTCTTCGCACTGTCACCACCGCTTCTGCTCTATTGGTTTCGTGTTATGGGTATCTGGGTTTAACGTTTTGGGAAGGTTCTGTCACTAGTCGAACAAGCTCGTGTACTCTGTCTCTCTTAGCTGTAAGGTCCTTCACTTCATTCTCTCTCTACTCATTGATCATTTTGTGATATTTTTGGGTTATGTTGATTTCGTGTATTTCATATCCTAGGTTGGTGTCCTCTCTTTAGGATTGATAATGGAGTTTTGGTTTAAATGGCAAAAGGGTTTTCTGGGATATGCTTGAATAATCATTTTTTTTAAACTGTTTATGTTCCAACTTTCTTAGGTTGAACTGTTTATATCAAAGAAGTGTTAGTCAACGAAATCAAAGATTGAAAATAGAAGATGATGGTTCTTAATTAAGATTTTTTGCTTATAGATAAAGTAGTGGGGGTTCTTAGGATTTTGCATTTGGGTTATTTATTTATTTTATTTTTATTATGGGGTTTTGGTTTAAATGGCAAATGGGTTTTCTAGTATATGCTTGAATAGTTTTTTTTCTTAAAGATGTTTATGTTCCGTTCCAACTTTCTTAGGTGAAAATGTTTATATCAAAGAAGTGTTAGTCTAAGAAATTTAAGATTGATTGAAAATAGAAGACGACGGTTCTTAGGATTTTTAACCTCATATCAGATTTAAATGTAAGCTTATTGTCTTATGAGGGGTTTCTAGTTCATGAACTTGTCTTATTGCTTTGTGATGTAACCTTGCATTTTTAAATGAAATAGCTATGCAATTTATATTTCTGTTTTTAGAGTTGGTTCCTACTAAACACTTTGTAAAAAGCCTTCATCATAAAGTCATGGTGTTAATCTATATATATAGAGAAATATATAAAACCGAAACTTTTAGAGCTCTCACAATTTTTCACGTCAGCACAATATTTAAATAAAATTATCATTTTATTTAAATAAAATTATTTTGTTTAGTCTAAACTTAACAAGAAGTGAAACTCTATTTCTATCTCTCTAGTAAGTCCAACTTAAACTCAAACTCATAATTATCATTTTTTTAAAACAAAATTATTGACATTCATTGCTTTCCTGGTCTTGTCCTGGACGACCTCCATGGATGATGTTGGAGTTATATTTTATCATACCCCATCAGGCGGGTTTTGGGAAATTGTGACCAGACCAATGCACGGTTGCCTATGTATCTCCTTTGATAGAAGGATCAAGTTATCACATAGTTCATTGATTTTTATTTGACTTAATTTTTTCCTAGGCAGCCCTTTCGGGTTTTCAACCTACCTTTTCTTTTCTTTCTTTTTTTGTTTTGTTGCTCTAATTTTTGCCTAAACCGCCCTTTTAGGTTTTCAGCCTAGCGAGTTTTTTTCTTCTTTTTTTTGGCTTGGTTTGCAACTACCACTTCAGACATGGTACTTCTTCAATTGATCCATGTTGGTCGGCTCAGTGAAAAGGTTTTCATCTAAGTCCATCAACCTTACTGCTCGTCCAGAGTATATCTGCTTGAAAATGTATGGGCCTGCCCAATTCTTCTTAAACTTCCCGTTTGCATCTTGAACCGGGGCTCGAATTTCTTTCAACACCAGATCTCCTAACTTCAAATCTCTGGTTCTCACTTTCTTATCAACAGCTTTCCTTAGTCTCTTTTGGTATCCTTGAATGTGATACAAGACTTTGGTCTTTTCCTAAGTCTCCTTTGGTCTTTTCTCATCCAACATACATAACTGGTCATATCTGCTTTGCAACCAATCTGCCTCGGGGATTTCACTTTCCAGCATTGTCCTTAGTGATCAGACACCCATTTCAATGGGAAGGACCACTTCCATCCCATACACCAATGAATAAGGAGTGGCTCCTGTGGAAGATCGGATTGATGCTCTATACGCCCAAAGTGCACAGGGCAACTGTAGGTGCCAATCCTTATAATTCTTGGGGCTCTTCTTCAAGATTCGCCCTATATTTTGTTTAGTAGTCTCAATTGCTCCGTTAGTCTGAGGACGATAGGGTGAAGATTTGTGATGCTGAATGTTGAACTGTCGTAGTAGCTTTTCTGTTTCTCCCTTAAAATGTAACCCATTGTTAGAGATAATTTCATGTGGCACCCTATATCTGCAGATGATGTTGGTTTGAATGAATTGAGAAAATTTCTTTAAATTCAGAACTTTGTATGAGGCAACTTCTACCTATTTAGTGAAATAGTCTATAGCAACTAGTATGAATTCGTGGCTGTGAGGACCCGAGGACCTGAGAACCCTAGGACCTGAAGAAAGGAGGGCCAATATTTAGTATGCAAGATGAGGTCTCTCCGGGTGTGCCCGAAGATGAAGTGGCGTGGACGATAACTACATAAAGGACGTGTTACAAATATCTGGATGTAGTAGGTTGAGTTGGAAGGTTGCATTAAATGCTCGGCAACAACCATTCTGGCCGCATTAATTAGCAAGCATCACCTCTATCCGTCGCATTAATGTGGACATGACCTGAACAGTGTGGAACGCAAAGTAGAATCTTGCTCCATTGCCGACGGACAAGTGTCATGGGTAAGGGACCGCAGATTGCAAGGTGTAAGGCTACGATGAAAGCAGAAAACAATATAAATAGGAATCAAGAGACTACGAAAAAGGGACTTTTTTTGTTGTTGAACCCTCTCTACCAAATTTATTGTATAAGGATCTTTGATCAATAAACGAAGAAGAGGAAGTTAAACAAGTTTGTGAATTCTCAGGTCCTTACAGTGGCCATTGGATGCAGTTGGATGAATCCTCCCTATAATGTCTATCCCTCATGTAAAGAAGGGCGGCATGTGTTTTAGATCTCCATGGACTTGGCATTGATGAAATTTTTGAACATAAGCCACACAGTCGGCTTCCATGGTGGTCTAGTAGTAGCCTTGTCTCATTATCTTCCTTGATAGCATGTGTTCATTCATATGTGGCCCATATCTTGATTCATGAACCTTCTCAATTATTTGCTGTGCCTCTTTAGCTATTACACAAAGGAGATGAATTTCATTGTATGATCTTCTATAAAGTCTTTCACCACAAATAATGTAATTAGTGGACAATCTTCTGATGGTCAGTTGGTCATTCTTATCTGCAGATGGCGAGTATGTCCCATCCTTGAGGTACTGTAAGATGTTTGAATACCATTCACCTTCCCTATTCTTTCCTTCATCTTCTTCTATTGACATGCAGTAGGTTGGTTCTTCTTTTTGTTCCAACACTATCAGTCTAACTTCATCTTCTTTCGACCCATCCATCATGGATGCCATGGTTGCTAAAGCATGTGCAATTTGGTTCTACATCCTTGGCACATATTGATATTGGATCTTGCTGAATTTTGATACCCATTTCTAAAGACATTCATGATAAGGCATAAGTCTTTCTTCTTTGATCTTCCATTTATTTTGAATCGGAGAGATGATTAGAGCTGAATCTCTGTATACGTCCAACTCCTTCACTCCTAGGCCTAAGGATGCTTGTAGACCCATAATGCAAGCTTCATATTCTATGGCATTGTTGGTGGCAGGAAAGTTAAGTCTACCAGAAAATGGAATGTGTGTCCCTTTTATTGAAATTAAGAGAACTCCAATTCCACTTCCTTTTTGATTTGTTGTTCCATCAAAGTACAGCTTCCATGATTCTACCTCAATCCCCATGATGTCTTCATCTGGAAAATCTCCTTGGATTTCTTTAGCTTCTTCTGGTGAACAATGGGCTAAATGATTGGCAATTGCTCTCCCTTTTAAGGATTTCTAAGTCATATACTTAATATCAAATTCAGACAAAAGCAAGACCCATTTAGTAGTCTTCCCATCCTGCACGGGTTTTTCCATTAAGTACTTCAAATGATCCATTCTCGCAATCAACAAAATCTTGTAAGCAAGCATATAATCTCTGAGTTTACGGGTTGCCCAAACAAGTGCTACACATATCTTCTCTAATGGTGAATACTTCTCTTCATAAGATAAGATCTTCTTGCTGATGTAGTAAATTGCATTCTTCTTCCTAGTCTTTTCTAGGTATTGAGCAAGTAGAGCCCCCATTGTTGTATTTGTGGTGGTGAGATACAACAACAATGGCTTTTCTGGTGCTGGTGGGACAAGTATTGGTGGTTTTATCTAATAGCTCTTGATCTTCTCAAAGGCTTTCTGACATTGTTTATCCCACACTGTAGGAACTTCCTTCTTAAGCAGTCTGAAAATTGGTTCACATGTCATGATGAGCTGGGCTATGATCCTGCTGATGTACTGTATCCTCCCTAGAAATCCTCGAATCTCCTTTTCAATTCTTGAGGGTTTCATCTCTACAATTGCCTTGATTTTGTCAGGATCAATTTCTATTCCTCTTTGGCTTACCATAAACCTTAACAATTTTCCAGATGTAGCTTCGAAGAAGGTGCACTTCTTGGGATTCAATCGTAACTTGTAGAATCGGTAAGCTCGAATGTTATGGTCCCCAATACCTCTCTTCTACAGTTATCATATGCCCTCACATGTTGATCAGTAGGCACAAAGTTTTCAATACTGAGGCCCAGGCAGCTTGCAGTCTTCAAAGGACACACATTCAAAGCACTTCTATCATCTATCAGAACCATCGGTGTCCTCTTCCCCATGGAATCTACAGTGATATGCAAAGGGTCATTGTGGTGCTTCCCCTTCTTGGTCAGATCCTTGTCAGGATAAGAGATGGTGAGTTCCCTATTTATGGACCCAATCATAGCATTCAAATCCTGGGAGGTTATGGTTGTAGGGACTTGGATTTGGTTGAGCAGGTCTACTAGATTTTAACGGTGTTTGTATGAGGCCATGAGTAAACCCCATAAGGATATGTTGGCTTGTGTCTTTGGTAGTTGCTTGAGGACTTCATCTTCCTAGGCAAGGGTCTATTCAAGGCTTCCACAGGGTTGTCAATCTCCAAATGTGGGGGTTTGAAGTGTCTCCCCCCTTGTGATGTGGGTAATTTTTGTTGGATTATTGAGGTTAGTGTCTTGGGGTTTGAAGTGTCTCCCCCCGTTTGTGGGTGTTTGGTTATTAATTTGGGGTTTGAAGTGTCTCCCCCCGTTTGTAGATGTTTCATTGTTCATTTGGGGTTTGAAGTGCCTCCCCCCATTTCCAAGTGTTTATATATTTATTTGGGGTTTGAAGTGTCTCCCCCCATTTGTGGGTGTTTGGCCATCTTCGGGTTCTGATCCTTCATTCTATATGTCATATCCTGTGGTGGTGGTGGTAGATGTCCTATCCATTAATTCTTCCCATGTCATCATGAAGCATTCGGGTAGGTCAATGGATCTTCCTTATTTTCCTCTTCGATCATCAAGTAATTAATCCTTGGTCCTTTCCGAAAATTGTGATTGGGCAAGGGATTATTAATGATGCTAGGCCTTGTACGCGACACAATCACTTTGTTGTCTATTAGGTCTTGAATTGCATGACGAAGGGAAAAACAAAGGTCGATATCATGACCAAGGCCTTGGTAGTAAACACATCTTTTATTAACATCAAATTGGGCATGGGGTTTGGAATTGGTCTTGGGTCTAAGGGTTTCAGTAACCCTTTTGTTTTTAGCTTGTCATACACTTGACTTATGGGCACATACAACTCATGAAATTCTCTCCTGGGTCTAGGCCCTTGTGGTACTTGCACAAGTGCAATAGGTGCAATTAATTGGTAAGAACTGTTTTTATGAATGTGGAAAATTTCTGCAGACTTAGATCTTACATTCTTTTTAAACCTTGGTGGGTCATCATTTTTTATGGTTCCATTATTTAAAGCATCCTCAATTTGGGTTCCAGCAGCAATTAGAGCTTTAAAATTGGGAAAGTATTGAGTAAACAAATATTTATGATACACAGGTAACAAATTCTTTACAACCATGGCTAACTGTTCTTCCTTACTCGGCAAATTCATCATCTATGCAGTCTTAGCTCTCCACTTGGTGATGAAAGTGGAGAAGGACTCCTTCGGCTCTTGCTTGGTAGTCTTAAGATCTTTTCTTGTGATGTCAACTTCCATATTGTACTTATATTGCTTGTGAAACTCTCGGCAAATGCCCTCCCAACTTCTTGCTCTTGCATCATCTAGGTTGAGGAACCACCTAAAAGCGGCTCCGGTTAGTGTGCTTTGGAACCTTTGAGCAAGTACTTCCTCAGTCGCGCCTAAGGGTTGCATAGTCCTCATATACATCTTTAGATGGGACTTTGGGCAGCCAGTCCCATCAAAATTGTCCAGGGTTGGCATCTTGAACTTGGGTGGCAATCTTGCATAAGGGAACAATAAGAGAGAATCTTAGTCCATAAGGTCCTCCATCTTACGGGCTATTCTAATCATCTCCTCCATTTTGTTCATCTTCTCGTTGATCTTTTTCTCACTTTCTACGGCTAATGGATCATAATTAGTCTTGTCCTCCTCTTGATTACTCTTCAAATTCTGGAACTGTTGCATCATACGGTTCATGTCTTCCCTCAGCTGAATCTAGCTAACTACCATAGTGTTGAATAGCTCTTGGGTGTTCATGGGTTCCTTTGGGTTAAGGTGTTCTCCTTCCTCTACCATAATGTGGGGAGCTTCAAACTTCTGGTGGCTTGAACTACCTTGGAGATCAAAGATGGGGTTGTGATGTTGCAAGGGTGGAGTTTCTTCTATACTTGACGGCTTTAGTATGGTGATGGGAGTGATGGGCTTGGAACTAGAGCTACTGGCTTAAGTGTCAGACTTAGGTTCTCTTTGTAGCCTTCCTTTAGATCTTGACCAAATTCTCCCCTAATGACAAGCTTGGTCGGGTTGATCAAGCTAAAACCCCATCCACATCCATCAATCAACCAAAACAAACACACACATCATGCAATGCAATTTTAACGAGACCGACCTAAGAATAGGTTCTAAGTCATTACGTTGTAAGGTGGGTTTGTTATTTCATTGTTTCCCAAAACTAGGACGTTACACCTCCCAACTTGTAATGTAATAAACATTGCATTAGTCCGGACGGCATGGTTTATCCTTTACAGTCAACAGGAAATGATCTAGTGACTTTGGGCTATGAGTTGGTGAGTTCACCACTGGGTACTTGAATCTAATGAAGATCGGTGATCCATGGTTACTACCACCATAAAATTGTTGAAAGGGGGTGCATACATATTGTTTGGATGGCACACACAATGACAGTTAAGGAAAGATTTTAACAAACAACGCATACAACATAATATCATACAACATATCATCAAAAATAAATAAACAAATAATCATATCATGCAAGACCATGCAAAATAATGGTACATATTTGGTCACTTAAGTATAATATGAAGTTTAGCCCTCGACATCCCCAGTGGTGTTGCCACTGTGAGAGACCTCGAAAGTGCCTCTCAAAAAAGAGAGATTTTTGGGAGTGCTTTTAAGGACACCTCTCTTTTTGGGCAAGTAGTTTAGAGTAGCCACTTATTTTTTTACAAAAAAAGAAAAAAAGAAAAAATATATAAAAAATATATGACTGAATTTTTCCATTCTCAATGATTGAATAAAAAAGAATACATGTTTGATAAATTAAAAATTACATAACTTTGGACCCTAGTTACAAACTACCCAAAACAAAAATAAAGACAATGCATAGATTTACCTACCCAAAAGAACTATATTTAGAGGTTAGGTTACGGAATAGGAAGGTGTTAGGCACCTGTTCCACCCAGGCAGAGTATGGTCTTCTAGACTTTTATAACCAATGTACCATTTATGCATGCTCTGAATGACACGTTGTATATATGAACAAAACTAAATCACACAAATTTATTTATGAATAAATCCTCTTATTTGTTTTAAAAAATTCAGATCTATTTTTGTGAAAAAAAAAATTGATTTTGGTTTGTCAAATTTGCCAGATCTTGTTTTTGTATGTGTAAAAAAAAATGGTTTTTAAAGTGAAAATTCAGATCTGTTTTGGTAATAAAACAAAGTCTTTTGATTTGTTAAAAAAAATTGAAATATGTTTTTGAGAAATAAAAAATGGTTTTGAGTTTTGTAAAAGATCAAAACTATTTTGGTGATGACAAAAAAAATGGTTTTTTTTATATATAACAGAAAAATCAAATCTGTTTTCTATACTTGAAAAAGATATATATATATATATATATATATATATATATATATATATATATATATATATATATATATATTTTATGGAGAGGATCTCATTCATAAGATAATTTCATGCTACATGACTCAAACAAAACGAACAACAAAACAACAATTCACGATCTCTTTCTTTATTTCAAAAATCTTCACGCATTAAAAAAAAAAAAATCAAATCTGTATCTAAAAAAAGATACAAAATCTATTTTTATTTTAAGAAAAATTCAGATCTACATCAAAGGAAGATGTAGATCCATTTTATTTTGAAAAAAGAAAAAAAGAAAAAAAAGTCAGATCTACATCTAAAAAAGATGTAGATCCATTTATTTTGAAGAAAAATTAGTTTAGTGCATGCAAATCTCCAAAACTAAGAAACAGATTATAGTAACAATAAAAAAAATCAAGAGCATATTTTGATAATCTAAATTAACAAATCAGAATATGAATATTCAAAACAAAAAAGCATGCATCATCATGATAAGAGAAGTGTAAGAAGAAGGGTTAGAAAGCAACCTCTTGAATGAGCACTCTTTACTTGAGATGATGTTTTAGGATTCAAAGAAACTTATTCAGTTCTCTTTGAAACTTAAAACCCCTAATTCTTGTAGCAAATCTCATAGAGGACCAACTAATATCAGCAACTTGTAAGTCTTAAAAAATTTGCTTCTTAGAGTGTAAAAAAAAAAAAAAGCGTTGAATTATGTGACCCAAACTCTATTTATAGAGGCCAGAAATCTCTAAAAAAATAGGCATGGACGATTTGGATGTGAATCCGAACTCATCCTCTGGCGAAAAGGTTGAAAAAGGTGTGCCTTATCATCAACCGAAGGCTGTTGGGCCAAAGCCCAAATAGGTGCAATTCGACACTCCAAAAGTGTCAAATTGGCTCTTGGATGCTAAATGCACTTTCATGTTCGAGTTTCATTTGGACACTCTTTCTAGGGTTTTTTGACCAATCCTTGTATCTAGACGTGTTTTCGTCCTCCGTCCAAGATTTTTATAAAAAATCTTTTTTCTAGATAATTCAAGCTTTTTAAGAACAATTATCTTTAACAATTATCTTGCAGATATATCTCTTAAAATAAATCTTAATAAGGTTCAGATTATCCACAATTTTATTATTATCCAATCATCTTTTGTTCATATACATGCATCCCTATTTTAAACACTAATTATCAACCAATCACATAATTTGTTTGACCAATCAAAATTAACTTAAATTAATCGTGTGTGGTCGATTTTTCCTAGACACAATGCATATGAGCCATGTAAACTTGATAATACGATATCTTTCGATCCGATGGTTTGATTTAAAAACCGGACATACTATTGCAACCATTAGAATCTCAAGATCATTTTAATGATATGCAATAAATGAATTGATGCATGCAATACAAGAACAAATTGATGCATGTGATACAAAGACAAATGATGCATGCAATGCAAGAATGATTTTTTTGTACACGGATGGTCACTCCAGTCATCTTCCTTGATTAAATCATGAGTGCAAAATCGAGTATCTATACTATTGACATTCATGTTCGAAGCCAAACTTGTTTCACCCTTTGTTCTCACTCTCTACTTCATTTTATTTATGAATCATCTCTCTGACTCTGACTCTCTCTCTTAAGGTTCCTGTTTCTCACCATTTCATTCAGTATTTGGCTAGCTAAAGGCTTTCAATCTTTCAGCCTATTGGTAAGCGTCTATCACTAACTTCTATCTTTAATTATTCTTTTACTAATTAGTAATTATAGAGCATTATTATACATTGAAATTTTAGTGAAACAGCATTTCAATGCATAAATAATAAATTATGATGCTCTGTAAAGTAAATTCAGTTTGCCACTAAAATTTCAATGTATAATAATGCTCTATAATTACTAATTAGTAAAAGAATAATTAAAGATAGAAGTTAGTGAAAGACGCTTACCAGTAGATTGAAAGATTGAAAGCAAAGAGCTAGCCAAATACTGAATGAAATGGTGAGAAATAGGAACCTTAAGAGAGAGAGTTAGAGTCAAAGAGATGAAGTAGAGAATGAGGGCAAAGGGTGAAATAAGTTTGGCTTCAAACAATAGTATAGGTTGGTTGCCTTTCATTTATTTTTTATGAAGCTTGTAATTATAAGTAGCAAAAGTAGAAGTGAAAAGATTGGTGTGGTGTGTAGGAAAGTGTGTGTAATGTTCTAAGTATCAACCCAATTTGCTTTTCAAAAACAAGTGTGTATCGCAATGTTCTAGTTAACATAACAATTCTTTCATAATCCCCCCCCCCCAAATACCAAAGAATATATGCAACCAGTGTTACAATCCTAAACAAAAAATTATATTGTCTGGCATGATCTTCTAACAAAAACTTTTGGTTAGGAATGGCAACCGGTTGGGTTTGGAGCGGGTTTCTTTATACCCAAACCCAACCTGTTGCCCACCTCCAAACATGAACCTGCCCCATTTAGTAAATGGTTTTTTTAAAAACCAAACCCGCCCCTTGGGCCCACGAGGACCTGCCACGGGGGTTTTGGGATTTAAAACACAAACAAGGATGCTCAAATTTATTGAACATAAGGCTTGAAAGTTTATTAAACAATAAAAGAAAAAACAAGGATGCTCAAATTTTATTAAACAACAGCAATAATAAGCCACAGCAGCAGAAGCAATATCAAACAACAACATCAACTCTAATAAAGAAGAACAAAATCCCAACTCTAAACACCAAACACAAAGGAAAACAGAAATTATACCTTAGAGAAACCATGTGTTAGGGATTCAAGTAAACGAGTAAAATGGGTTAGGTTTCAATTTTTTTTAGTCTGGGTTTAAAATTAGGGTTTCCATTTTGAGTTTCATAAGTCAAATCTATGATAACAAATAAAATTAATGAGGTGATGAGTATCAATAAATCCAAATCTTTGGGTTTATTTGATTAGAACAGTTGATTTCCATAACATATTAAATCAATTAGAGATTGACAAAAAGAGAGATGAGAAACAAACAATATTTACCTAAAACAATTTGGAGTGAGAACTGAGTGGGGTGGAAAAACAAGGACGACAGTTAGGGTTTGGAGTAGAGAGAGGTGAAGAGAGAACTAAGACTGAGAGTTTGAGAGAGTCTAGTTTAGGCACTGGTGAGGACTGAGGAGACCGAAGCTTAAGATAAGAGTGTAGGAGGGGAGTAATTGGTTCGGTCGGTTTGAAGTTCCACCGAACTGAAATTTTCGGTTTTACCAAATTTGGTACCGACACCGAACCGAAGAGGAACACTGACACCGAACTGACTGGATTTCAATCGGTTCGGTTACTGGATTTCAATCAATTCGGTTCAGTCAGTTTTCGATTGCTTCCAATTTTAAGAGAGAAAAAAAAAGCCTATTTCTATTTACTTTCCCATATTTTCTCAGCACCCAAAGCAAACAAAAAAACAAAAAAAAAAAACTCAAAATCATGTATATAATCAGAAAAAATACCGAAATAAGAAAATATATATATATTATCCATGGATATCCATACATATCCGAAACCCATTTAATTTTTTCTTTTTAAAATCCAAAAGCATTTTAACTCAAAAATTAGCCAATAACTTTATCTTAAAAAAGAAAAAACTAATCAATAACTTTGAAATCAGACGTATCTACTTCTCTCTTTTTTTTCCCTTTTTTTAAGATAGAAAGAAATTGTATTAGATAAAATTTTATTATACACTCTGATACATACTCACAAAGCCTCACAAACACAGAGCACGGTTGTTCATGCGTACCTAGTAGCTTACCCTCTGTCATACCTGTGTTGTTCACGCACTCATGTGCCACCACTGCCACGGTTCTTGGTAGATCCATGAAGCCTTTAACCTCTGCAGCACCGATTCATGTTCCATGCACCGTTTGGGGCTCTGCTAGAGAGTAGATCGAGAAGTTAAGTTCTAGATTTTATAGAAAGAGATTAGATAAATATGAAGTTTTTGGCTCGAGTTTAGAGAGAGAAAGGATGAGAGGTTGGGAACCACCATTTGAGTGGTGGCGATTGGGCTTCATGACAGAGCTAGGAGGTTGTGCCTCGTTTAGATCGAAGAGAGGGTGAGATCAATCTGGATCGAGAGAGGTTATATGTTTCAGTTTTAGAGAGAAGTTGAGGTTGAGATGTGAAACCACCGCCGATGATGGCGGTGATAAGCTTGAGAGGCTTCGGCCATGGTCGTCTGAGATAGAGAGAATGTTCAGATTTGAGGATTACAAAGAGATTTCAAGGTTGAGAGAGTTTATTCGGAGATGGAGAAGACCACCGTAGTGGTGGTGCTGGTGATCGAAGTGATGAGTTCAAGGTATTGGGCCACGGAGGCTCGAGTGAGAGAAAGAGAGAGAGTGACGGTGAGGATGGAGGCATAAGTGAGAGAGAGAGAGTGTGTGTGTGTGAGTGAAAGTGAGAGAGTTAGGGTTTTTTTTATATATGGGTCGGGTATGGAGAACCTAATCGGTGGAGAAGAAGTCGGAGATGGAGACTTGGTTGGTGATGAGGCGGATCCTGGAGCTTGAGCGAGAGCCGAGGTACAGAGAACAGAGAGAGTGGGAGTGAGGGCGAAAAGGGGGATATTTTCAGAGCAGCGGTGTGATGAGGAAGCATATCGTAAGTTATGATGGGTTTAAAAGAATGATGCAAACTAGCATCTTGAGTTTCAGAAAATCGATTTCAATCTAAAACTCAAGCGGTAAAGACTTGATTCCCACTTGGTGAGTTGGCAGTATAATGCCACATAGATCTCGAGTCTCTAAGACTCGATTTTGTACTTGAAGAACAGAAACGATCTGAAAAAGAACAGAGGCGATTCAAAGAACAGAGACGATTCAAAACATAGACGATTTGAATTTGAAGAGGCACGATTTGATCTGAAGAGGAAAAACGAAGAGACGATTTGAAGAGGCACGATCGTCTACAAATCTGCTGTCGAAGGACGAAGAAGAACGAAAAAATAAAACAAAAGGAAGAAGAAGGAGAAGAAACCTAGCAGATGAAGAAACCCAGAGAGGAAGAACAGAGATGAAGAAAGGTAAAACTCGAGTCTTAAATGCTTCCATGTGAATTTTTCGTCCTCATCGGCTCCCACGGCTTGCAAATCGAGACTTATAAACTCAAGTTTTATCTTGGAACTCGAGTTTTAGAAACTTGAGATGCTATTTTTCATCATTGTTTTAAAACATGACAACTAACTAATTTTTTAATATTTAATGTTATTTGAAAAAAAAAAAATCGGGCGAAAAGTGTGTGTGGTTAGGGTTTTCTAACTTTTATATTTTTAGTTTAATTAGTTTAATAGAAATTTACTTTGTTTAATTGTAATTAGTTAATCCAATGGGTTTTAACTTTTAAATAACAATGTTTAAAATAGAAAGAATCATAGAATGAAGAAGCCGGGATTTGATTTGATCTGATTTGATCACAAAATATATATATATATATATAGACACACACACATACTAGCCTCTGAGCATGCGCTCACGCGGGTGCTCAGAGGCTCTTCTATTTTTTGGGTAAAGGTTAATTTAGAGCATTTATTATAATTTGGAATTACTACATTTTCTAATCACAAAAAAAACCTAGGGATGCAATGAGTATTTTGTGTGGTGAAATAATTTTCTCATCACACCCCTAGGTTTTTTTTTGTGATTAGAAAATGTAGTAATCCCAAATTATAATAAATGTTCTAAATTAACCTTTACTCAAAAAATAGAAGAGCCTCATGCACGTGCTCAGAAGCTAGTATTCCGTAATTATTATCCATTTTTGCCAAAAAAAAATTATGTAGTAATTAATGTGTTATTAATTGGAAGATGATGCTATAATTTAGTATTAACCTATTGGGGGAGTAAAAAAAGATCCATTGAATAAATCTTATAAATATTCCATATAATGAAAATGAATAATGAATCGTAACAAAAAAACTACTTACAAAATACATGTGGTGACCTTTACAAAAGTTATTATGCAAAGTTGATGGATCAATGTAGAAAAGTAAAATATTTACATTAGGTAAATCTGTAAAATAATTCACTACATCTGAAACATGGAATATGTGAAAATTAAGTATAGAAAGTTTTATTTCCCACAGCTAGCCATTAAGGACAAACAAAGTAACCCATTTTTCTCATTAAAACACTTATAACTTGCATTGTCCTTGTGTCTTGCCTATTGGTGTCAACTTTCATGTTTGTAGTCTTGACTCTTGAAGTAGTGTTTTAGCCAAATCCATTATCTGCTATGAGTGAAGTTATTTAACGTGTTTCGACTTGTCTAGATTTCCTAGACCAATACTGCCCCATAGCTCCCCTCCTCTCTTCATTCCATTGTTAATCTATGTAAAAGGCCAGAGAAATAAATCTTCATATCAGTAGATCATGTTTGTAGTCTTCCAAGATTTCATGCCATTAGACATTCCCACAACACATGGATCATTGTTACAGTGTATTCATTCTATGCCCCAAATTCTTTATGAATGAACTTGCATAAAATTATTTTGTTGGCATTAAATTTAAATCTCCCTCGCCAACATAATGTTGGGGAAAACAAAACATAACAGGGTTACCAAATTAGATATAACGTTACCTAAGGGGGAAAAATGTCAAATATAGCATTAGAGAAATAAATATTTAAATGAAGAAGTTCATTTAAACATACATACCTGATAAAGTCTTTCATATATGCACACCTTAAGTAATTACATTTCCACAAATCTTTAGGCTACGATTTAAGTATGGATTTGGGCAGTGAATTAATAATTTCGTACAAATATATATATACCTTATGATGAGAACATTTCTTGACTCGAAGGGCTGCTGTTGGTTTAGTTTGCATTGATTTGGTATTCAGAGAATATGTAATCTCCCTCCTGTAATCCAAATTACAAATGAACAATCATAATTGATTTCTTTTGAAGAAAATGAAAATAAAGAAAATAGACCTAGGATATAGAGTGACCTACCCAAACTGGTTGCCTTTATTTTTTGTTTTAATTTAATTTTTGGAACCATAAATTGTAGCCGAATAGAAGCGGAGAAACAATTATGTAGCAACTGGTTGAGTTTGCTATTAATATATAAATTTATATGTACACATGGAAGAAGAAAGAGTGCCTCGGCAAGTCCAAATCTGATATCTCACGCTTTCTACAGCCATAGTCGCACTCTTCTACTATTTCTCAAATGAAGCTGCGTTGACTTGGCACACTGGCCAACGATGATGCTGAGCAACTGGTGTTGATTTCAATGACAGCTTCACTGAAGTTGATTTCTCAATAAGTTTTGAATTTGGGTTTTTGTTGCGATTTTGCACACGCTTTCACTAAAATAAAAATAACAACCAATACCTAATTCAAGAAATATAGAAATTTGAGAGAGAGAGGGGAGAAGGGGGGAAGAAGAGTACCATTTGCACCAAGTAGCCGTGGGAAATTGTAAAACATAGGCTTGAAGAATTGTGGACTACAGAAGTATCTATGTGTAAACAGATTCTTCAGAAAATGATGATCAGAGAGTCTGAATATGGTTTTTCAAATTGGGTGAGGATGATAACTAATAGGGTGGTTGCTTATGGTTTTTGAATTTGGGTAAGGATGATAACTGATGAGGATGATGAGCCATTTTAATTTGAGTTTGGAGCATGGAGAGGCGGGGAAAGTGTGAGACGTTAGGTGAAGAGTTGAGAGAAACATGGATAAGAAACTGATGGGATGAGAAATGTTAATTAATCATTTAACCCTATTATTTAAAATTTTGTAAGGTAATTTTAAAATCACACAAAAATACAGTGCAATATTTTGTAGTAGTTTAAGATTGTTTTTTTAAAAAAATTAAGAAAGACATTAACCTGTGTTTTTATTTTTTTATATATAATTTTTATTAAGAGTCTAATTTATAAGTGAATAAAGCAATTTGAAAAAAAAAAAACTTATAGTTGCTTTGAAAAAGTGGGTTAGTGGAAGAGTGTTCCTAATTTGTAGGCAATGTTTTAGTGCAAATTAGACATACATTTTTATCAAACTATCTTTTAGTTCTGTCTCTACTTAAACCTAGGGATGTAGAGATATTTTGGAACAAAAAAAATCCGGTCTAAACAGGTGCAGCCGCTTAAATAGTAGTATAGATACACTAAAATAATGAGCAAAACCTGATAACCACAAAGAAAAAAAAAAGCAATATATATCATTCCTATTGTTTAAAAAATAGTCATTAATTAGATAAAATACTTAAATACCCATCAAATTGTCCAAATAAAAGAAAAGAAAAATAAAATCCATCAACGTTGGTTTCCTATTTTTTTGCAACTTCAAGCAAAAAAAAAAAAAAAAACCATCAACGTTGATTTCTTTTTCATATTTGCAACTTCAAACCAAAAAAAAAAAAACCATGAACGTTGGTTTAATTTTTTTTTGTTTGCAACTTCAACCAAAAAAAAAAAAAAAAAGATAAGGTAAGATAATGATATAATAAAAGAAAAGAAAAAAAAAATATAGAAAAGATAAGATAACCATCAACGTTGGTTTCTTTTTTTCTTTTTTTTTTTTGCAACTTAAGCAAAAAAAAAAGAAAAAAGAAAAAAAGAAACCATCAACGTTGCAGCAAAAAGATAAGGTTACAATGTGCCTATTCATAATTGTTTACATGAAGTAATTCAACTAAGCCGAATTCTCATCTCCCAAACTAAGAATAAATTCAAGATAAAGTTCAAAAATTATTTAAGAAGTCAATTCTTGAGAACCAACAAAATGTAGGGAATATGCACACGCCAAAAAGTTTACACAGACAGAACCATAAAAAAATAAAAAAAAAAAAAAAACAAATGTTACTAACATGAGGGAAACAACCTTCAACCCTAAGCGTTATGATGGCAAGGCATTAAGCTTGATGGCAAAAAAAAAAACCTGTACATATAATAGAACCTATTCGATGTGGACCAAAAAAAAAAAATTCAGACTTAAAAAATGAACATGAGGGAAACGAACTTCATGCATACAGAGAGAGAGAGAGCTGAGATTTGATATAAGAAAAAACTTACCTCAAATCTATGTTATTGTTGTTGTCGTTTCTATTGAAATCTAAAGCAAAGAGGTGGGTGAAAGAAGTTTGAAAACACAGAATTGAGAGAATTACATAAATGAAGAAGAAGCAATTTAAGTGTACTGGAAGTGTGCTCCTATTTTGTAGATAGTGTTTTACGTGAAAGTTAAAAAACTATTTTTACCAAGTTTTGCCCTTACTTAAACATAGGCTGTAGGGGTATTTTAGACAAAAGAAAAAATCATTTACCAAATTATCATTTAGTTTTGTCTCTACTTAGACCTAGGTGTGCAAGGGCATTTTGGAACAAAAAAAATCCATTCCAAACAGGTGCAGCCGCTTAAATAGTAACTAGTCTCATCACACGCGCTTCGCGCGTGCGATGAGACTTTTCTTTTTTAATGGTCCTATTTTGTTAATAGGAGAGTGATCCTATTTTTTAGGCAATATTTTAGTGGGAGTTGGAGTTGCATTTTTACCGGATTGTCCTTTAGTTTTGTCTCTACTTAAACATAAAACTGTAGGGGCATCTTTGAACTAAAAAATGAGTTTTTACCGGATTGTCCTTTAATTTTGTCTCTATTTAAATATGGGACTATAGGGGCATTTTTGAACTAAAAAAATAAGAATTTAAATAAGGGCAGCCCCTTAAATAGTAGTATAGATATAGATAATGTTTTAAAATAAAATGAAAGGTCTGAACCCCAACTAATGTACAAACTATAGGCCCACTTTTTTTATAAGAAAATAATAATAACAATAACTAACGGAGGCCCCAAATTGCAAATATATATTGTGAAGAGATTAGAGAGAGAGTCTGAGAGTCATATGAGCAGCCTATGAGATATCAGATCAAGAGATTAAGCTTTTAATTGTGACCGTCAGATTTTGGTCTTTTATTTTGATTTAGATGGTTGATTTGTAAATTTGGTACTTGTGCCCCCTGAGTCACCGCTCAAAATCAAATCACTGAGAGTGCTCAGCCTCAAATCACTGTTCAATCTTCAATGTACTGTACACTCTAATTATATACTTAAAAGCAACGGTGGAAGATTGAGCAAAAGCAATTAACTCGGTGAGCAAAAGCAACTGCGATACTGCATCATAAATTTCCTTATAAGCCTCTAATCATCAACATTCACCGATCACAATCCAACGGTGGAAGATTGAGGGATACCAAATTGTAGTTGTCTGAGTACTCGTATGTAAAAGTGTAAAACCTTCCTCACATTTTTTTTAATAAATTAAAAAAGAATCCCTTGCCTCACAAACCCTCATAGCCGTTAGAAAAGTTAAAACAGCATCTGATTCAAAAAAATCGACCGTTGGAAAAAATAATCCCCTACTTCCTTCCTAATCTGTCTCAACCTTTCCTTCTCTGCACAATAGTACCCATTATCTTTCTTCTTTCGCTCTCCCATCAAAAGCCCAATAATAAAAATTACTGCAGAAAATGGTGAGTGTAGAAGAACCAAAACAAAGTCCAAAAAACCCAGTTGCAAATGGGCAAAACGTGGACGGTGTATTCAGCCCCAGATTCAAATCTATGGCGGCCTTGGCTGGTTGGGATGAAGAGGCTCTCTTGCTTGCAAGCCTCGTCGTTGAGGACACGCCCGAACGAGAGACTAAGAACAAGAAACGCTCTGATTTACTTTTCAAGACTCCACCCAGCAATTCAAGAAGGTACAGTGTTCACAATGACAAACCCAATTATTAGTTTAGAGTTTAGTATAAAGATTGCATATGTTCTGTTTGATTTATGAGAAAATTAGGAAGAGAGAATTACTGGGATTTAATGCTATTGGGGATATATATTTTCTTTTTCGTTTTTGTTGGCAATTAAAGGGACACTATTGTTATGTGTTTTAGGAAACGTAGGGCTCAGAGAAAGAGTCCAATTTCAATCCCAGTTGCTGTTCTTGATCTAGATGAAGAAGAAACTAAAAGGAAAGGTATCAATTTGTCTGAGTTAAAATTATGGATTACTGGGTTTCTTTTTCTTTTAATAGTATCTGGTTTGATTACTGGGAAAGCTATAAAGGAAAAGGAAATGATTGATTTTGGTTAATATTCAGGCACAGAGGGCGAGAAAAAGAATTCAGAAATGAAAAATGTTGTGAATGATGAAAAGAAGAAAGGAGCAAATGAATCACCTGAGCAAAA
Organism: Castanea sativa; assembly: GCF_040712315.1. Lineage (NCBI taxonomy): Eukaryota > Viridiplantae > Streptophyta > Magnoliopsida > Fagales > Fagaceae > Castanea > Castanea sativa. Next base: position 64,641,862 of record NC_134013.1, on the reverse strand, counting down.
TTCTAGTGTTTCATGCTCAAGTTCAGGTCTTCCTTGTATGGATAAGCTTAGAGAAGAGCTATCTTGCGCAGTAAGAATTTTTTTTATGATAGTTTTGTTGACTACTTTAAATTGACTATATTGGTTTTTTTCCCCTATAATTTTAATTGGGTCTAATTTGCTTACAGATTTGTTTGGAGATTTGTTTTGAACCTAGTACTACTCCTTGTGGACACAGGTAAACTCAAAGTTAACTTAAACAAAACCTAATATTTGAATGTACCACCACATAGACAAAAAGGATCTTATTTTTGTCATAATGAACTCTTGTTTCATTTCACCATGTAGTGGCTTTCCACTTGGGTCCAATTTGACTTGAATCATATCACTGTTTAGTAATAGTGCATTTGTTGGACAATGACATGCTACCAAATATACCATGCATTTGTTTCTCTAATTTCTTTCTTAGTGTTGATTAGTTTCTTTGATTTCACATTCTTAAGTCTAGTAGTGGATCAATTAGTCCTGAGTTTTTCTCTTTAATTGTAGTTTTTGTAAGAAATGTCTGCGATCTGCTGCGGATAAATGTGGGAAAAAGTGTCCAAAGTGCAGACAACTAATAAGGTAATAAGCCAATAGCTCAGGGGAGTTTTATATCATTGAAATATATTTTTGGGATTTACTTTACACCCCTTTACTTGAATTTGCAGCAATGGAAGATCTTGCACCGTGAACACAGTTCTTTGGAACACAATACAGCTTCTCTTTCCACACGAAGTAGAAGCAAGGAAGGCAGCCGGTGCCTTGAATAGCCGAGAAGCTGGGTGTAAAATCCCAGAAACAGCCTTCTATAATAATCTAAGGAATGAAAATACCAGAGCATCCGGTGTATCAAGCAGAGATACAAGTTCAAGGAGAAGAAGAGGGACAGTAAGCCATGTTGAGAATGCTGCATTAGCTATAAGGTCTCAGAGAGGAGATGAGGATCAAAGCCAGGAAAGAGGGGTTTATAATAATGTGAGGATTCGAAGTAGCCAACCTGGGGTTTCAACTAGAGATACAAGAGTGAGAGCAAGAAGAGGGATGTTGAGCCAAGATGAGGATGCTGCACTAGCTCTAAGGTTGCAGAGAGAAGAGTTTATGGATGCTTTTAGGGAAACCAGTGAGCAATCTAGCAGCTCTCTTTCCTTAGCCAGAGCAAACTTAAGAGCCATGGCATCTAGAGCCATTAATCTTCGTATTAGAGGACGCACTAATATGTAGTCTAGGGTATGTCTGAATTAGTACAATGCACTTTTATACAAATGATAGGGTATGTCTGATTTAGTACTCAATCCTATTGAGTGCGACAAGATTTTAAGTTGTATTCTTTTGTTCTCAATTCATTGTTTTGTTTCACTTAGTTCTTATCACGAAGAAGAAGGTTGTTCTTGTTTTGCATTAGAAAAAACTAGACTAATCATTGTTGACAAAGAAGAGAACGAGAGAGAACAAAGAAGAGAATGAGAGAGAACAAATGTTTCTGAAATGTTTAGTCATTCAACTGCTGTTCCATACAGCACAAAACATTTCTGTTTGCCAGTTTTCACAAGTTGTCACTATTTCCACTTCCACATCTCCTTTCCAGCTTCGACACACTATGCATTAATTCAATTTTCATACACCAAAAATTTCTCTTGCAGCAAACAGACCCCTTTCCTTGATGAGACATCCAGCTTCAAAATCCAATTCTAGGTATTAATCCCTCCTGTTGTATGCCATTGCCCTCTCTTCATACATGTGAAAGGTCTGTTTGGCGGGGGGGTGGAATTATATTATCCCTCCTGTGTATGCCATTGCCCTATCTTGCATACATGTGAGAGGGAACTATTGCAAGGACAAAGTAGAAACCAACCTAGCCAACAGAAATCAAAATGAATGGTGTTTTTCATCTCTCTCTTTTTGCAGTTTTCAATTCTGTCATGTAGTTCTGATACACCTAGGCCAGTGTTGAAATCAAGAGGGATAACCTGTAGTTGTTGATTTGCTGGATCCTAATATATAATGACATTACTATTTGGAGATGTTAAGATTATTTATATCTGTGTAGTCTAAACCCAATCAACTCTAAGGAACATTCAACAAATTTCCATTAATAAAATATAGTTTATTAGCATAACCTCATCAAGTTAGCATATGACTAAATTAAAATTATAAAGATAAATTCTTTATATTAGCTTTTCCAAGGAGCAGCAGCACGTATGTTTCAATATCTGAGGAATTTATAATTCTAATGTAATCATAGAATGCGCTACATTGATCTGTTACAGGCTGTAAATGGTCTCTTTTGTTGTAGGCAGCCTCATGCCATATAACAGGTTCTTGGCTGCCCACCATGTAAACAGTCTCAAGTTTATGGTGATACAAGAAATATTTTTATACTTCATTTTCAAAAGGCGGGAGTTTTGTTCCGGTGAGACACTAGCCTGTTAAATATTGACTCTAAAGGTGTCATGACTTTTCCTCCGTTCAATTTTTATCAGAAATTATGCATGAGAATGTAATCTTGGACTGACTAAAATAATCTTGGACTAACTTAATATAAAAAAAATATATTGAATCTAACTAATTGATTGGGTGGTTGATTGACTAAATCAATTATTCTAATAATGCCTTGTTTAATAAGCAAGTTGCTACAATAAAGAAGATTAGGGCAGAGGACGTGGCATTTACTATTTAGGCTACCACTCATTGCCTGAACTCACTTGACATGGCAACTAGAATGCTTCAGATTCCACTGGCTTCAATTTGCATGATGCTTGCAGTGCTTGTAGCAGTGGTTATGTGTGACACTGGTTTAACATACACCCACTCACCTGTAGCAGCTCCATCTCCTAAAACTGACACCAGAGATGGTGGCTCTGCTGCTGCTGGTTTCTCCCCTCATCTGGTCACAACAACATTGTTCAAGTCCTTAGCCTTCCTATTACCATTTGGCCTCTTTTTCTTTTACTAGTGATTTGATAGAAGTAAATGTTAGAACTTGTCCTTGTGCCTATAAGCTGTTTTGTGTTGATGGATGCATGTTTGAGAACGAATTTTTCTTGTTTGCTATAATAAGTTGTTATCGGACTCTTACTTTGGATGTAGTTTTATTCATAGTAACATGGGAATAATTCTGATCACAATGTGATTGTTGTCAGTCTAATTCAGTTTCTTATACCAAATCGATCAATTGTTTTTTTATTTGTCTGAAACATGAATAGCAAATTTTATTCATGGTAATATGCTGAAGTTGCAGGCATAACAATGGAACTCATTAGAATTGATTTCCACTGGAAATTTTCCAGTGAAATCTATTTCTTTCTAGTTTGGGGGAGAGATTAAAACTGAGTACTTCTTCTATTATAATGGGAAGAAATTCTAGAAATTAGAATTGCATGGGAGGATATAGATCTAACCGTCTCTTCAAGGACCATGAATACGCAATTAAATGAAAACAACAAACAGCTAATACTGGTTGTATATGTACTCTTTTTTGTTTCCTAATAAAAGACCCAAATTTAAGAATTGGGCGTCAATTCTCAAATGACTTTCACCACTCAAGTGGAATAGCAAATATTGGTGCAAGGAATATACATTTAACATGCTAGGTTATCAGACCCTTTTGAATATCCCAGTCTGAATACCACATGCCCAAGCCACCTTAGTTTTATGTTAGCTTTTCATTGCAAATTCCTTTTACTTCACAGAAAGGTCCCTATGGTCCATCTGTTTTTCTTTTTCACTTTCTCCCACAAAACCAAATGTCACAAGATAGCCTATCAAAAAATGACTTCAAGAACTGGCAGAACAAGAAGATAGTGGCTAAGAAAAGACTCCACACTTCTACAAAAATCTTTCCTTGAAGAAACATATATAATGTCCTGAGGATCACCATCATTTTGGCCAAATGAGCTCCTAGAGTTCTATTCTTTTGTTCTCAATCAATTATCATGGTTTTCTTACTTCCACCTTTTGTCTTAATCAAACAAAAATTAGGCTATAATTGTGAGGAAGGAGAGAATGTGAGAGAACTTAGAGAAAGAACATAAATGGGGTGGTGATTCAACCCAATATTTGACTATTGATAGGCTGGAATACTAGAATGATTCATGTTGCTACTCCAACAACTGAAGAAGTATTTCTGTTACAATATGCTAAGCAATACTCCTATGGATATTACAGCTTTGTGCTGATTCATGTCTTTTTCAGCTTGGTTTCACACAGTTCTCACAATTATAATGAACATAATTTGCACAGTACTTTTGAAGAAGCAAAATTTGACAAGAACTATGTCAGGTGCAAGATGGAAAGATTCTAAGATGATAAACTGCCACATTTCAATGCTTTTATGAATTTCTAATGCACTTGAGGTACAATATACTGGCTTGCCTTAGACTTTCAATCATATTTCTAACTTAAGACATCCTCTGCCATTTACTTAGAAGGCCTTTGGCATCGCTGCAATGATACAGCTATTTAGCTCATAATCTTCAAATGATTAGAAATACAAATTGAGTGCTAGAATTCTTGTTGAATGACAAGTATATTAAACTTGCATCTCCTTACAACAAAGTAACCGCCTCAGACTATTTGACTTGCAAGTTATTATATTTTTGCTTACAATTTACATCTTTAACTATCTAATGCCTAGCAATAAAAGATCCTTTAATTTTTCTTTCTCCATCTTCTTGGAAATTTGATAGGGGTGTGGGATTTGACAGATGAAGATTTTAAGGCAAATGGTAGCATAAGGAATTAGTAGGAACAGGCATAAACCAGTAATTACTAGCAACGTCATCCCAACTTAAGAAGAAGGCTATTTAGAAGTGATTTCATCTTTGTTTCTGTGTGTGTGTGTGTCACATTGGTCTAATATACCTAGGCCAACCAGTACAAGTTGACTTTGTTGGATCTTTCTGCATTCATAAATCCTAAGAAGGTTCCATGGTTTATCAAATAGAAAGTGCCTTGGACTCACTTGAATAGTACATACAGAATCATGTAACCCCATCAATCATTCAACAAATTGCTAATACCACAAAAGCATAACCTGGCGAACAATGTAGAAGTTAACACATGGAAATTCTTTTTCAGCTTCACCTAACTATGAGCAGCATAACATATTCAATGATTGGGAGTATACAATTCTGTTGTAACTAATTTCATATTGTGCAATGAACTGCTTTAGAAATTCAGAATTCGATTGTACTGCCTTAATTGACCCGCATCAAGCCATAAATTTTTGGTTGTAGTCTGGTTTGTCCAATGACCAATGTAAACATGATGGAGTTCTAGGCAGCCCACCACGTAATTTGATCCAGACAGTCTCAAGTCTATGGAAATACAATAAATATTTTTAATTTCTTTATAGTTTATCTTACAAAACGCTGAATATTCATTCTTTATTGTTGTGTGAACACTAGCGTGCTAAATATTGACTTTTTAAGGCACTTTGACTTCTTCCTCCATATTCTCTTTATCAAATACCATGCAAGAGATCTTAATCTTGGACTGACTATTTTTCCACGATTAATAATATATAATATGTATTATTAATTATTATAGTAGTTGTCAAACAATTAACAATAATTCCATCATGAACCAGCTAATTAGAACTAAACAAAATGTTTGAACCTGACTGGTGGATTAGTAGATGTCAATGCCTTGTATAGTAAGCAAGTTGTTAAAATAAGGAAGACTTGGACAGAAGGCACGGCATTAACTACCCTATATATGACCTTCCATCACGCTGCACTTCTATATATAAAGCTGCCACTTCGAGATACAAGCCTTACTCATTGCCTAAACTCACTGGAAATGGCAACTAGAGTGTTATGGGTTCCCTTTGCCTCAATTTGCATGATATTTGCAATGCTTCTATCGGTGGTAATGTCTGACTCTGTTTGGAGTTATGTGCACTCACCCATACCAACTCCATCTCCTAACACAGGCACTGGAAATGGTGCCTCTGCTGCTGCTGATTTGTCTCCTCATTTTCTCACAACAACGTTATTTGCCTCCATAGCCTTGTTATTACCTTTCTGCCCCTCTTTGTTTTGCTAGTAATTTGGAAGCAGTGAATGCTTAGATCAGTGGTTGTGGTTTGCTGAATTTTTTGTCTTAGGGTGCATGGTTGAGAATTTTTTTTTTTTTTTTTGTTGGGACTATTTAGTTGTTGTAAGTTAAACATACTTTTTAGGTAAATGAAGTTTAATCATGTGAGGAGTTCATGAAGTAAATAAAATTGCATGTAAGTTAAGATAAACGAAAAAATTTATTAAGAGAGTGAATGAAGGCTATTTAAATTCATGTATTGTTCCATTTGTAACCAAGCGATTTACAAAATACGAAGTAGTTATTCTCTTCCTCAGTAGTTCATCTTCACTTTCCACTTCTTTCCCTTTGTGTTTGTGTGTATAAGCCCTCTAATTTCTAAGAGAGTAACATGCAGAGTATGTGTATTGTGTAACAAATTCTTATCAATTTCCTAACCTATCTCAGAAAGTTGCACCTAAGTAACATAAAGTGGTTGCATTCATTACATGAAATTTGAAATCTACTAGAATGGGGAGAAACTAGTGGTGGTTTCCAAAGAAATCTGAAATCTACTCTAAAGATGGAAAAAGGAGCCTCCCCTCCCTTTTTCTATATTTTTTATAACTAGAATGGGATAGGAAACTAGACTTTAAAATTTAAAGGGAATTGCAAAAGAGGAAATAAAAGAACCATTTTCAAACTGCTGGTATAAGCACTTTATAATGAAATTAAAATCAAAAGGCAACCCGCAATTTAAGTTGACAAATAAAGAACCTTCCTCAAATCTGCAGACAGTATGGTACCAAAATCAAAAAAAGGAAAAAGCTCAATCCAAGGGTAAACCCATTCAGGAAGCAAAAAAGAGAAAAATGGTTGCCAGAAAAATGCATTTGTTGAGTCTGCCTTAGGACTACAGATGGGGGTAAGGTTAACAAAGAGACCAGACAGAGTTACACACTCTGTCTTTGCTGTTGGGGTGTACAATACATGCAGCTAAACATTTCCAGCTCTACAAGTTGTATCCACGGTTGATTTCTTTTTCTGGGCTGAGTAATTGATTTCTTAAATGTCAAATTGTTACTTTAGCTTGTATTTTGTGAAGAACATATATCACATATTTATTGAAGCACTTTCTAGGGGGATTTAGATCCTCTAGAGTTCTTAGGGTACTCTACCAGTAGAGTTCATTAAATCCTAACCACTCTTTAATGATTTAATGGTTTAGATTCTGTCATGTCAGCCTTTCATTAATAATATTCTTGAAATAATAAAATAATGTTGTAAACAAAACAATTAAGATGATTGTTAATGAAATGCTGACATGGCAAAATCTAGACCATTAAATCATTAAAGAGTGGTTAGGATTTAATGAACTCTACTTGTTAGAGTACCCTAGAAACTCTAGAGGATCTGAATCTTATTGTTATGAAGAGCATATCTCAGATGTGTATCATGAGACATGGGTTAATAAAAGACCTTGGAACTCCCATGGATAAATCTACATCCCTGCTTATATTTTGGCCAAAAATCAGCTTATGTTTAGTCAAGGGTCTTACACTTACCATTCCAATTGTTAAACACAACTCAGTTATAACATGGAGAGTAATTATCAACTTGACACAAAGGTTTAGGATATTAAACATAGTTATTAGTTATATGTGTACATAACCATGTGAGAGTTGAACCAATATATCGTATCTCCAACCTTCACAGCTTGCCAGACATTGAAACTTTCACAACCCAGACCCAGTAGACTATAGTTTCCCAGGACCCAGTAATCATATCATCTATAAATCTGAAGCCTTTGAAACTCTTACAATTTTCCACGTTAGCAAAATATTTAAATAAAATTACTTTTTGTTTAGTCCAAATTTAACAAGGAGTGAAACTTTATTTTTCTAACAAATCCAAATTAAATTCAAACTCATCATTATTATTAATATTAATCATTTTATTTAAATAAAATTATTTTTGTTTAGTCCAAACTTAACAAGAAGTGAAACTCTATTTCTGTAACATGTCCAACTAAAACTCAAACTCATCATTATCATTTTTTTAGAACAAAATTATTTTTGTTTAATCCAAACTTAACAAGGAGTGAAACTTTATCTCTCTAACAAGTCAAACTTGAACTCAAACTCAAATATTGATAATTTATTTCCAAATTTGTGAGATTAATCATGAATATTATAAAAGCAAAGCAAACTCTCATATATTTATTTTTTAAAGTCGAGTAGAGGTATAAGCTCTTCTTATGTTATTTTCTTCTCCTCTCTTTTGTTAAAAAAAAATTATCTTATGGTTTTTCATGTATTTTTTAAAAAGTAATTTTCGTTCATGAATCACCAAACTCTCTCTAGCCGTTTTTTACAAGATAAAAAAGCTTGCAATAATTGAAATTATTCTTTTGAATGTAACTCATTTTTCTCTCATATTTCTCTATTATTTAGTCATATATTTTTTGTTTTGTTTCAATAATTTCTAAACAGTAATTTATTTGATTATTTAATATATTTTGGCCTTTTAGAAGTTTTAATATCTGAATTTTTTAGTTATTTTTTTGCTGTATCTGAAACTGTCTGACAAATATTTTGTAAGTCATTGTAAGTTCAAGCAATGACTTCTTCATCAAATTGTAACATAGATTAAAGTCATACAAAAGCAAATCATGCAATGGTGTAGTTTCTTAAATTTTTTTTTAAATTATTTTAATCTACCTCACAAATAAGTAGGTTCTCGTGCATAACACGGATTAGCGACTAGTATACTATATAATAAAAGTTGGGCTTAGATGCCGTGGATGCGCCAAGTGGCTTCATCAAATTGCATAAATTTTTTTAGATTTAAAATATTTATATAATTGTTGAGTCAAGTGGCTACACCAAACTACAATAAGTTTTTAGAAAAAACAACAAAAAGTTTTTGATCTTATCAACTTCTTTAAAGTTTGGATAAAGTAACAATAAGTGTTTGTGTCAACTTCTTCTTCTTCTTTTTTTTTTTTTAAATTTTATAAAGTAACAATTTTACTCTTAGCTTATGTTAATATTTTTTTTTTGGATAAATATTTATCCTACACCATCTATTTTCTAATAGTAACAAATTTAAAAGTTTTATTTTTTCTTCTAAAATATTTTTTTTGGATAAAGTAACAAAAATAATAGGTAATATGTATTAACTTTAACGTAAACAAAAAAAATTAAAAAAAATCTAAGTCCATATTGTTTGTAAGTGTCTTTACTTTAACTCTAATTCCATTTTTTTAATGGTTAGAAATTTATATTGTTTGTAATTAGTGAATTCAGAGTTTCTTTGTGCGTATATATTCATGTGTGTGATGTAGTGAATTTTGCTTTCAATTTTATTTATTTATAAATTTGGGTAGTTTTTAATTTGTAAATTTGAGATGATTTCTTCGGGTTAAAGTAATCATAATTCATGCAATAGTAGGGTGTTAGATGTTGATAATAATTTGTTGCTTATTTACATTAATTAACATAAACATCCTAGCATTTTAGTGTTGATATTAAATTGATACTTTGAGATGCAAGCAAGTCATTATAATTGTAAGTACACAATTGCACCTGGACCCAAAGAAGGTTATGGGCTCAGGCCCAATGAGCCTTAAACAATGAAATTTGTAGAGTGTGGGTTTGAAATCTAGATTAAAGGTACTGAGAACTTAATAACAGGCTTTTATAAATAAACACTGGTAAATAACGAATGATAATTGCAAATGGGTCTCCTCGGACTTGAGCCGATGACTACTTCTTTACTATTTCTCTTTCTTCCTTAAAGATTACAATTTTTAATTTTTTTTCTTCGTTTCAGACTCCCTCCCCTCTTTGGCCCTCACCCCCCTTAAATACTTCCTTCCATGATACTTTTTGGACAGTGACTAGAAGTTTCAGCCCTACTGTTCAGTGGTCACTTCCTCATTAATGCGGCCAGGGAGGTAGGTGCAGAGCCTTTAATGCGGAGGTGGCAGCCATTGCTCTTGATATTTTCTTTAACACTGGTGCATCTAGAAGGTTCAGGGTGTCCCCCTTTAACCATCAGTCTTTCCAGAGTTGTGCCTTGACCTTTATAATGAAGTTTTGAGTTCTCTTGGATCTGTCCGAGGAGAAGCTCCCCCTCGGCTGTATCCTCGGATCCTCGGCGTATGGGCCAATTCGTAGAGTTTAATTCTGGAGCAGGTCGGCCCTTCATGCTGTAGTCCAAAGGCCCATATGCCCACTTGGGTCCTTTAACTCCCCACAATAATTAAATATAAATATTATTATGTTGGTATGTTATAATTATTATTTGTTGTTCCTCACCTTACTTCGCCTTAATTGTTATTTGAACAAGTAAAAATTATGTCTTAGTCTGACTAGTTATAGCATTTCTCTCCAATCATTAATTAGTGTTCCTCAAATAAAATTACTACTAAGAGTTTTTAGAAATATAAAACTTGCCATTATCTATAAAATATTTTTATTGTTTTATTTGTTATTAAATTTAATTATACTATAAAAAAAATCAATTTATATATAATTCTTTTACTAAGCCATAATAAAAGTTGGGGTTAGAAGCTATGGTTGTGCCAAATGGCTTCACCAAATTACAGAAATTTTTTTAGATTTTTATATTTTTAGATTTTTCAATAAATTCATTCACTTAAGTTCTTAGATAAAAACAAAAAGTTTTTTATCTTTATCAACTTCTTTGGATAAAGTAACAATAAGTGTTCTAAAGAAATTCTTCTTCTTCTTCTTCTTCTTCTTTTTTTTAATTTTATAAAGTAACAATTTTACTAGCTTAAGTTTTTTAGTTTTTTTGGATAAACATTTTCCTACATCATCTATTTCCTAATAATAAAGTAACAAATTTAAAAGTATTTTTTTTCTTCTTAAAATTCTTTTCTTTTGGAATAAATAACAAAAAATAGCTAATATTTATTAACTTTAACGTAAACTAAAAACAATTCTAATAACAATCTAATAACATTAACCATTTTTTTAGGATAAAGTAAAAAAAAAAAAACTAATATGTAATTAACATAGACTTCTTAATTACGTAAACTCTTTTTTCTTTTTGTTCATATTAAGTTATCAACTTCTTCACAACTTAAAATTATCTAATATAAAAGTGGGGGTATATATACAGTTTGGTATATTTTTCCCTTTTCCTACTGTACGGTTTCTTGATATATTTTTTCATTCTCATACTTACCTTACCTCTGAAACTTGCATGTATGTATTTGCCTTTTTCTTTTTGTTTTTCATAAAATTCCCCTCTTTATTTTTTTTCATCAAATTGAATATGTTTTGTGTGTGGGTTGCCTTTTGTTTAAGTTATTTTTGTTAACTTTATGTTTATTATGGTTTTCAGAATCAATTGTCTATCTTCCATGAAAACTAACAAATTAATTTTAACAAAAATCTTAGTCACTTTTTGAAAAATCTGTTTTCCAATATGTGTAGATCCCACAGGTAGCCATGAGACCAAGATTTGAGCATCCAAAACCATGATAATGAACATCACTCCACAAAGAATGGAGACAGAAAATTGATTAAATATAAAAAGAGTGATGTAAAAACAATGGATATTTAAGGTGATGTGAAATCTCCATGACTTCGCGGCCTCCCCCTTTGCTGTCAAATTTAATTTAATTTTCATGTGAGTATCTTTACTTTAACACTAATTCCAAATTTTTAATGTCTAGAAATTAATATTGTTTGTAATTATTGAATTCAGAGTTTCTTTGTGTCTATATATTTATGTGTGTGTTATTGTGAATTTTGCTTTCAATTTTTTTTATTTTAAATTTCTTAAATTTGGGTAGTTTTAATTTGTAAATTCGGGATAATTGTGATAAGTACTTGGGTAGTTGTGTAATTGTGTACTTGTGTGTAATTGTATAATTGAATAAGTGGCAATGCTTGATAGCTAGGTTTAGTCAGTTAGATAGTTAGGGTAATTAGGCAGTTGGATTGATTTGTGTACTGGATGGGTTGTATAAAAGAGGGCAAGTTGTAATTGAAGGGGATAAGCTGAATAAGATTGAATTACTCTCTTCCTCTCTCAATCTCTGTTCTTATCCCTATCTTCCTTCTAAGGAGGTCCAGATCCCCTCGAAGAGATCTACCACAATACATCAACCTTGCTAAATTCTCAAGGTGCTTAACAGATTGCTTGGGGTTAAAGTAAAAGCATTAGGTCAATTTTAATCATAATTCATGTAATTGTAGGGTGTTAGATGTTGATATTATTTTTATGCTTATTTACATTAATTAACATAAACATCTTAGCATGTTTAGTGTTGATATTAATTTGACACTTTGTTTTAATCATAATTCATGTAATTGTAGGGTGTTAGATGTTGATATTAATTTTATGCTTTTTTACATTAATAAACATAAACATCTTAGCATGTTTAGTGTTGATATTAATTTGACACTTTGTTTTAATCATAATTCATGTAATTGTAGGGTGTTAGATGTTGATATTAATTTTATGCTTTTTTACATTAATAAACATAAACATCTTAGCATATTTAGTGTTGATATTAATTTGACACTTTGAGATGCAGGCGCTTCATTATAATTAAATATAAATGTTATTATGCCGGTATGTTATTATTATTTGTTATTCCTCACCCCACTTCACCTTAATTGTTATTTGAATAAGTAAAAGTTATGTCTTAGTTCAACCAGTATAACATTTCTCTTCAATCATTAATTAGTGTTTCCCAATAAAATTTTTCATGTTATAAGTTTATGACCAAATCCGTGCAAAGCCCGGCCCATTTACTACTAAAAGCTTTTAGAAATTTAAAACTTGCCATAATCTTAAAAATATTTTTACTATTTTATTTATTATTAAATTTAATTATATTATCAAAAATATATATATTAAAATTTATATATAATTCTATTATTAAGCCATGCATTGCACGGGCATAATACTAATTGTACATATATTTAGAAGAGCAAGACTTAGGTGCTATTCCTTAGGTTCACCTCTTAAGAATCTGCTATACATGTGGATTTTTTTTCATAGAATGAAAGTGTAATTTTTAGTTAAGTAGTCACATGGCAGAATCTTAAGAGGAGAACCTAAGTAACAGCACGTAAGGTACTGTACTTAAGTTTTGAGAAGCAACAACAATATTCTTCGGCCCAAAGTAGAGCAACAGGCACTAATTATAGCAGGAGGTTCAAGTTCAACCAAGGCCTCCCATTTGTCTAAACTAGGGTCATAAACCTCAGCCCAAAAAGGGTCAAAAGGATTTAGACGACATTTTATACCATTGGCTTCAGCAGAGGTGGTATTCCATGCAATGCAAGAGAAAAAAGCAAGTCTTTTCATAGTGGACATGACAAGTAGTAAGTCCTTTCACCTTCACCTTCACCTAAAGAAAACAAAAGGAAAAAGACAGCACTCTCTGTGGCCATACATGGGCGTTGTTTGAAGATAAAGAGGGAAACTTTGAGTAGCAGAGAGGCCAGCAGTGATCATAAGCTTTTTTTTTAGACTTTTTTTATCTAACGATTCATCAAGATTAGAAAATTAACCCATCCAATCAACAAGGTTTTTTCTTTGATTGGATGGGATTGAATGAAGAAATACTAAGTCATCTCATATCGAATCTAGAACTTTGGTTTTCCCAAAATTTGTGATACTTTATAATACATATAAGACTAAACCATAGGTCATACCAATCAAATTACTTTTTTTGTTTAAATTTTAATGTAAACGAAAATGTTAATAAACTGAAAAGAATTACTGGAAATAAAAAAAAGTTTTACATTATCAAATGAAAAAACTCTTGAATTAGAAAATAGAAATCAAATAGAAAAAGAATTCACGGACCAAGTGGACCCTGAAGCATCTCTCTCAAACCAAGAAAAAGATGTTGAAGAAGATTTGGGGTATAATGACGGACCGAGAGGCTCGACTAGAAGGAATCGGCGGAGAAATTTTGTGTTATATATGGTAAGCTTTCTTATATCCAAATTAAGATATGGAACTTTACTATTTGTGAAAAAAAAAAAGATAAAGAACGGGTTTCTATTCTCACTCTCCTCTTACATTAGTTAATACTTCAAGGAGGTTTTACCGCGAATGAAAAAATAAAACTGGATTCATGAAAGTTTAATTCCTGAATCACTTCCGAATGGTATGCTTCGGATTCATTTAGATAATGAAGATCAAATTCTAGGTTATGGGACGGAAGTTATCCTATCGATGTTGTATTCATGCCTATTCGAAATGCAAACCATAGTACTCATTCTTATGTAAATGGGAATGAAAAACAAGAGATACTTTTTCTCGAAATATGGACAAATGGAAGTTTAACTCCTAAAGAAGCACTTCATGAAGCCTCACGTAATTTGATTGAGTTATTTATTCCTTTTTTACATGCAGAAGAAGAAAAATTACATTTAGAAAATAATCAACAAAAAGAATCTATTATTAACAACCTTTTTCAGTTTTCATCACTGCCGGTAGGTAGGAAGATCCAAAATCACATAAGGCCATAAGGGTCTGAAAAGTATGAATCTCACTCTCGTGACTAAAATGAGATAAAGGTATGACAGGTTCGAATCTCTTTAGTTCTGTTTCCCAGATTTTGTTTTTGTTTCTGTATTAAACCCAGACTTCAAATCTTCTTGAATCAAATTTCAATTTTCGTCCTATTTCTAAGCCAAGCTCTATATATATCTCTGTTCTTGCGTTAACTCACTTCCCCAGAACCAGTCCCACTATTTTAGCAGATCAAATTTGGTGTGGAATTCTTCTGCATCATATCTTCTTTCTTTCTCTTTACTCGAAGAATTTGAAGCATACAAATACCCCGTTATGGAGAGACGGCATTTGTATGGACACAGTGCCATCGGATGAAATCTTGGGATGGGCGGTGTGGGTAAGAAGGTAAATGAATATTGACTTGATTTTTGCTAAATATTCTGTAATATGTACATATTCTCACTTCTGCTATTCTTTTTTTTTTTTTTTAATTCTTTTTTATGAATCACTTCTGCTATTCTGGTGACTGAGTTGGATGTGTTGTTTAATTTATTAATGAATTTAAAATACATATCTCCAATTTTCTGCGCGTGACCTCTCTTTAATATGTTATGCTAAAATGAAAATTATTATTTTTATCCTAAAATAAAATTTATTCTTCCCATTTTCGAAAATCACAAACCCCAAAAATGATAATAATAATAATTTAACTATTATTTTAGTAAAGTAATGATTTATAGTTAGTGGTAACATTGTTGTTGTTAGTAGTATCAATTAAAGATTTTTTTGGTTGAATATTTGCACTGTTTAAACTTGTTTTGACTTATTTGGAAAAATGAGGAGAGAAGTGAATTTCGGCAATACCACAACCGAAATTCTAAGAAAAAGTAGGAGAGAGGAGAGAGGAGAGAGAAATGATGTGGTGGTGGGGAGAGAGAAAAATGAATTTTGGTGATGTTATTGCCGAAATTCATGCCCAACATGAAAGTTGCCCAAAATAGAGGAGTGCTCGAAAAGGAGGAAAGAGGAAAAAAAAAAAAAAGGAATTGTGGCAATGGATTGGCCAAAATTGGAGGAGAGTGGAGAGAGAAAAAAAAAGAATAGGAGGAGAGAGAGAGATAGGCGGTCAAATTTGTACATTGTAAAATAAATATTTTACTGGAGATCTATGTAACATTTCAAATAGTAAAAATTATTCTTATTCTTTGCAAAATTCTTATTTTGTGTACTAATCTGTGAATAGGTTGCAAAACTTATGCTTGCATGCATGCCAAAGAGAGAAAAAATTGTGAAAGAAAAAGATGATTGATTTACTCGCACACTGTTAAAAAACAAAGAAACAGAGAATCCTGTGTATGTTTTGCCCAATGAACTAGTGAAGAACAAAGATTTTTTGTATTTTGCATGTGTGTAGATTACATGTGTAGAGTTTTTTTTTTTTTTTTTGTAGAGATTCTTTGCCAACACACTAAAAAAAAAAAAGTAAAAATGACTGTGTGTATAGTTAACTAACTTGTTTATATCAAAGTATTGTCCCATCTCAGTCTTTGTTGTGTTGTATTTGGTCAATTGGATGATATAGTTAAACTTAAAATCTAAGAATTTAATTTATATGGAACTTACATCCTATTTAAATAGCACAAATGCTGATTGAAGTCTTTACTTCTTATTCTCCACTCTTTTTCCCCTAAAAATTCTATCAACCTTCTTCTCTACTCTTATTCCCCTCAAAATTCTATCAACCATCTACAATTTATACATGTTATACATTCTACAAACGACTCTAAGAACAACACTTGAAAATATTTATCCATTCTTTTTTTTTATAAGGTATTTATCCATTCTTTATCTCTCACAAGGTGAGTTACATCTATTAATTAGTTACTTTTCTTTTTAGAATACTCATATTGATATGTTTTAGGGACGTGGCTAAGTATGAAAATCTTGTTTTTGTATCATGTGTTTTGCAACATGAACTAATTTGTATAATATGTTTTAAATTATTTGGCCACGAATTTTTGTCTAAAATTTCATATAGCAAAAATATATTTTAAATTTGACATCAATTTTCCTTAAAAGAAGCACTTACTTTGTTAGCCTATAATAAACATGTATGATTCAAGAAAACCAAAAAAAAAAAAAAAAAGGCTAGTATATGCTCATAAATAAATAAAAAATCTAAGTTTTAGGTGTAATAATAATAACGAAAATTATACAATAATAGACATATTTATCTATTATTGCATGGATGCATGAGAATACTATTATTGTATACATGCTTTGTAAATATTATACACTAATATATTGTCTTTTTTTAAGAAGAAAACGCTATTATATTGTAAATATTATATATGGTTATATTATAGTTAATAGGTAATTATTGTGTGTTAGATTATTTTTATTAAAACTATTACTATTATTAAAAATTTAGCTTGATAAAGCCTTTATTTAAGTTTCTTTCAATTTCATAATGAACTACAAGTATTGTAAGTTATATTTAATATTTAGCATAAAAAATTGTAGTTATCACTATATATAAATTTTATTATTTTTTACTTAAGATTATCTTTTTTTTTTTAATAGAAGATATATATGATTATCTTATTGTGTTTTTTTTTTTCTTTCTTTTCTTGCAAGTATCACTATAATTTCTACATTTCTTCACTTCATATTGCAATTGTAGTAAGCTTCTCAGTCCTCTAATTTAATTGGAAATTATTTTCTTACACATATGGTTTGTAAAAAATATGTCTTCAGATATTGTAATTTTTTAATCTCAGTGTTTATATAATAAAGATATTGTGAAAATCTCAATGTTTACATTTTACTTTGTATTACGTGTGTATGAATTTAAGAATACGATAATCAGGGTTGATTCCATTCCAATTATGAGTATGATTATGATTATGATTATGATTAATTTCATATATTATATTTAATTTAGGGTTGACCAAGATCTTAATATTACTTTATTGTCAATTCATTAATATCATAGAGGTTCTCTCAATAAAAAAAAGGTTAATTTAGTTTGATTTATAGACAATTTTCTACTAATATAGAGGTAATGGATGTTGCCAAAGTATCTTCATATTCATTTGTTTTTAATTCATTGTAGCATTTAATGTAGGATATATTTGAAATAGAGCCTAGGCCATTCGATCATCCTCCACTAACCTAGCAACAATCTCATATTTCTAATGATACTTTGGAAGGCAATGTGCATTGTGAGATCAAAATTTATTAATGTCCTAATAATATCTACAATTATTCAAATTACATGAAAATAAATTCAGAATTACCAATATAACATTGTACCTTTTTTTTTTAAAAAAATTTAGGTTTCCACTTTACAAGTGCAACCCCAACGGTTTGTACCTTCCATGCAGTTAGACCAGTCACGAGTGTATTACCTCATATTTGCACGAATGTAAACTATACCGTGTGTGAGAGACCACGCCTTCGGCTCCCTTTTTTTGGGGTGTTGGGCCAAACCCATGTAAATGGATGAAGTCGTGTTATTGCCTCTCAAAATGGAGATTCAACTGATTATATTTTCCCCTTTAGATTAAGAGTTTTACAATGGAGTCGCCACTTATATAATTATTGGAATAAATAAGAAAACCAAAATTGAAAAATTCCTCATTTTATTAATTTGAAATTGAATTTACATTGATCATAGGAAATTACATGTCTTTGGTCCTAGATACAATCTAAGATAAAGTACATGGCTTTGTTTCCTAGTTATAATCTAGAAATTAAAAATTACAAGGATAAGCATTGATCTATCAACCCTTGATCTAAGTTCAGAGGCTATGTTATAAGGTGGGAAGGTGTTAGATAGCCACATTGCCCGGTGAAACTGGTCCTCTAGACTATGGTGACCAATATTCATATCATATCATCCAATATGTCAATCAATTTGCATGTTGAATTTAATGTGTGTGCATGTGATAAACCCTAATTCAATATACTAAGCATTTCATTTGGATTGAAAAATAAATTCTAGTGAATGTGTGTGAATGATGATATCCTTGATTCAAGAATTTGAAAGAGTTATTAAACAAACATCTTTTTTCATGTTTTTGATGTGGATTTAAGATCAAAATTAGTGTTATACATGAACATGTGATGAAAAACCAAGAACATATGAAGAACACATAAGAACATTTAAGAACATTCAAACATGTTCAAGGGAATTTAAATAATTACTATCATGCTTTAATCCTAAATTCTCATCATGGCAACACAAAAAACAAGTTAGGGAAATGAGTTATACCTTCATGCAAGATCGAAGACTCTTGGTAGAGGTCCTAAGGGTAGAGGAAAATAAAGTTAGGAGATGAAGAGTGAGTCTCACTCAATACCTTGAGTCTCAGGAAAATCAAGATATGAGAAGACTACTCTACTTCCCTTAAGGGTCGTCAATGGGCTGGGTCGGGCCGACCCGACCCATTTTTACTTGGCCCATGGGCACAAATGGGCTGGGCATAATGGGCTATTAACTAGTTAACGGGTCAGGTCGGGCTGGGCCGAAAGAGAAAACCTCAACCCATGATCCTACTCATGGGCAACGCCCATTTTGTCTTTAATGAACTGGGCTATCGGGTTGGGCCTAATGCGTTACCCATGGGCTTGTGTTGGCATATTATTTTATTATTTTTATAAAGAAATAATCAATTTTTTATAAGGGAATAATCAATCTATTTTTTAAAAGGAAAGAATTAAAGAATTTAATACTTAATTACAAATTTTTTATAGTCAAATCTATTTTATTTTTGTTTTGTTGATGGAAACCTATTTAATTTTTTTTATTAAGTCTTTAAATAGTTTTTTTTTAATCTTTAATAAATAAAAAAGTCAAATGGTTAATTCAAATTTGCTAGACTACTAGAAAAATATATATTTAGTAAACTAAGTTTAGCACAATTACTTTGAATATCTTAGTGGTTGAGGGAGTTTTCTTAAGAAATTCCTCTATTATATTTCAAGATCAATCCTTCATACACTTCCTATATATTTTTGTTATGAATTATAAGTTATTGGGTTGGGCCAACAAGTTAGGCCAACGGGTTGGGCTACTGGGCTAGCCCACCAGGTACCCATGGGCATAAAAACTAGTCCACGGCCTAACCCACTGAGCTAGTGGGCTACTCATGAGCCTCAATAACAACGGGCCAGGCCGCCCATTAGCCTGGTGGGCCGTCGGGTTTCTGGGTCGGGTTATGGGCAATGGGCTATTTGATGACCCTTAACTTCCCTAGAACTCAAGAGAGGAGAAGAGAGGGAGTTTTTGTGTCTTGGAATGGAGGAGAGGAGGGGGGGTTTATATAGCAGTAGTGGAGAAAATATGAATGGAATGTCATTTAATGAGGTTTGACAAGGAATCATGAACCTAGACCTTATTTCAACCCTTGGGAAAATTTGATGCATTAAATGTAAAGATTGGTGGGAGTGAGGAGTAAGCAAAATTCGGTTTTTCCGTAGCTACTGTAACAGCCTGTAGAACCAACTTAAAAAAATCATATCTTACTCAATTCTGATCGAAATTGTCTCGTGTTTATGCTCAAATTGAAGCTCCGGATGTCTAGTTTCTAGGAAAATTAACCTCATTCACAGATTCAAAATATTCTGAGAGATATCAATGAAATAGTGAGCAGAGGTCATTTGTTAGAAAATAATTTTAGCACAATTAACATTAATAGGTCCCAAATTAATTTCCAATTAACATTAATAGGCTCCAATCATTCCCATTTCAGACTTTATTAGGTCCAAATTTACCATAATTAAAAGATAATTGCACAAATTACTCACTGAATAATTAATGCTTGACTATCTAATTAATTAAGTGTGTGCAACCTTACCATAAAATGTAGTCCTAGGCAATCAAATTATGACACGTCATTAATCTCAAATTGATTATAATTATAACCAATTGGAATCAATTTTTCATAATTACATATAGTCGGACTCAATTTGTGATAGTGCATCTCAACCATCAAAACTTGATTTGATAATAACTTTCAATCTGATGGTTCGATTAAGACTTATAACCAGTCGATTTGACCATTACAACATCAAGATCATTTTGATGAAATGAAATTAATGATCTAATGACTAGAATCAAGATGCATATTTCTAAGGTGAGATTACCCTTTTACCCTCCATGTGAGATTAAATGTGGGTTGCAAAATGAGGTGTCAACACCGTGTCACCCGCCGACCACATAAATATTGACTAGGGTCTTATCACTTCTATGGTGGAGTGGTGGCGATCGGCAACCCATACATTTCACCTTCCTACTTGTGAAATGACGATCACCTTATAGGATATAGCAATCATGACAGGATTGCCTATTGATAGCAGTGCAGTGTGACTAATTTGAATTAGGGAACTATTTGTCAGAATTTACTTAAAGTTAGACCACCTGAAATAGCATTGAGCTATGGTAGCCTTAAAATAACATGGGTACGCAACACATTCTCAAACCTACCACTGGGTGCCAATGCTGTAACAATCCAACGGTATGCTAGTGCATACATGTTCCATCTTCTCTTATATTGCCATAATTCTTTTTTTTCTCTCTCCTCTCCCCTACAATTTTGGCAACTCCATTGCCACAATTCCTATTTTTTCTCTCTCCTATCTCCTTTTCGGGCACTCCTCCTGTTTTGGGCACTCCTTTATTTCAAGTAGCTTTCGTTTTGGGTAGGAATTTCTACAACTACATCACCGAAATTCATTTTTCTATCTCTCCCTTTTCATCACATCATTTATCTCTCATTTCTCCTACTTTTTCTCTGAATTTGGGCAATACCATTACCAAAATTCGCATATCTCGTTATTTTTATAAATAAGTTTGAATAGTGCCCATATCACAAATAAACTTCAATTTATGCAATATTTAGCCAAAAGACTCGTCAATTAAATACCAAACCCTTTTTAAAATTTTGTTGTTAGTATTAGTTTGATGCCTAATGTTATTATTTACTAAAAATGATATTAACATGATGTTATTCTGTTTACAGGAATTGACAAGTGTTCTAAAATGTCGTCATTGCTTCACGAAATTACCACGGCTTCACGGCATCCCAGATATACTTATTGATCATTGCTTAAGTGGACTGATGGTGTCCAGAAACCCACACAATTTACCTACCATATGGTGAGATATCATCATCATAGAAGATATGGAGGTGATGAAGGAGCTGGCTATGGATGGGTTGCCGGTAGTGGGGAAAACAAACTTCGATTGGTTAGAAAAAATGCCGATGTTTGCTGATATTACTTAGAGCACCTTTGGTGGATCATGTTTCACTTACCAAGCCAAGGCGCAACATGGAGGAATACAAGCATGTACTAAAATGAATATGCAACGAGAATAATTTGATGTTGCTTCGTAGATCCCAATATTATATGTTGTAATTTATAGAAGAGTTGGCCACAACCATCGATAAACACACTCACACCTCACGAACGAAACAATATCTTAAACTACGACCCATACCTATTGGAATGAATAAGATGTTGAAACATTCTTATGACAATTTATGTTAGCACCATCATTGTTGAGTGTACATCTTATATTATGTTTAAGTTTATTTGTGTTGTGTGTATCTGATGCTAAAGAATTGGCCACAACCACCAATAGACAACTCACATCTCGCTAATGAAACAATGTTTTAAACTATGACCCGTACTTATCGGAATGAATAAGGGCTTGTTTGGATCATCATGATTTTGAGTGATATCACTCAGTTTTCATCCCTGAGTTTCCAAAATGCATGGGTCCCACCGGAAAAATCTTATTTGGCTTGGTTTTTGGGTGATGTTTCCATCGCTTAAAACTCAAAAATTTGAGTGATGGATGATAGAAACTAAAAACAGAATTTTGGTGTTTTTAGTTTCTGAAATATGAGTTATAGTGGCCAAAGGTAAGTTATGTGGTTGAGTTATGTGTCCAAACAAGAATTTTGGGTTGAGTTATGAGTTTGAGTTATGAATTATAAGTATTGAGTTATGAAAACTGAGTCATGACCAAACCAACCGAGCCCTAAGTTGTGGAAATGTCTTTATGACAATTTATGTCTGCACCATCATTGTTGGGTGTGTATCTTGTGTTATGTTTAAGTGTATTTTGTGTTAAGTGTGTATCTTATGTTATGTTTACGTTTATGTTAGTATTATGTTATGTTAGTTTAACATTAAATGTGACACCACTACAAATTATTTCTCTTTAAAATATAAGAATTCTATAGCATATTGAACTATTAGTTTTAAATTTTTTTATTCATTTTAATACGACTAGACAACTCTTTTTTTTTTTTTAAACAACCTTATCATTTGAAAGAGGAAGTATTGTTTTGAATATGAATTGAGCAATATAATTCAATAATAAAATCTTGGGTAAATTGCAAATTACACCCCTGAAGTTTGGGGTTGACAGGATTTTACACCCCAAAGTTTCAGAAACTTGATTTTACATCCTGAAGTTTTGTTCAGTTTGCAAGTCACCCCCCACGGTTAGTTTAGCTATTAAGTGACATATTATCATGTTGATGTGTTTTATTTTGTACTAATCTTACCTTAGCTAGCATCTAAAATCATTAGAAAGATGCAATCTCTATTTTTTTAATTACTTCAAAGTTGTGAATGTGGTTAACTATATTGTGAAAAGTTGTGTAAAGATGCACTGTTTTTTTGTTTGTATAGTGGATTGATGGAGAAATTTGTTCTAGAGCTAAGCAAATTAATCCTGGATTATTATGAAAGGCTAGCAAGTTGGAAGCTACAATTGTGTTGTTAGAGAAGGATAATAATGCACATCAGATGAAGATTATTGATTTAGAAGATAAAAAGACTTCTATAGACATACAGTCGATGCATTTGAATAGGGAGAACCTAATGAGATGAGACTACTTTTTTGCCTTGCATTAAGTTGGTTTGTTGTTGTAGTGCTCATTTTTGTTGGTAGCAGTATCAATTAAATACCAAAACCTATTTAAAATTTTATTGTCGTTGTTAGTATTAGTTTGATAAAGCTTTATTGTTATTGCTGAAAATGATATTAACATATTGTTATTCCATTTACAGGAATCACCAGGTATACTAAAATGTTATTGCCACTTCATGAAATTATTAGAGGTGTGGTAAATTTTGGGATTCTTCATAGTATTAGAGAAACATGGTTGATAAAACATCTCAGGCATCCTTGTTAAATATGCACTATATACTTCTTATTTTATCGGAGCGATGGCGTTCAGAGACGTACACATTCCACCTATCACATGGTGGGATGACCCTCACCTTAGAAGATATGGAGGTGATGAAGGGGTTAGTTGTGGATGGGTTATCGACAGTGGGGAAGACAATGTCAAAGGAATGTTAATGTTTGCTGATATTACTCGTAGTTTTTTTTTTATGGATCTTGTTTCACTTAACAAGCTAAAGCACAACGTTGAGAAATAAAAACTAAAGACATGCAATGAAATGAATACAATGAGAATAATTTGATGTTACTCCGTAGACCCCGATGGTATATGTTGTAGTTTGTAGAAGAGCTAGCCACATCCACCGGTAGACAATTCACACCCTACAAATGAAACAATGTCTTAAACTAGGACCCATACCTAATAAAGTCGTTAAAATATCCTTATGACAATTTATGTCGGCACCTTTAGTGTTGAGTGTGCATCTTATGTTATGTTTAAGTTTATTTGTGTTATGTATTTTATGTTATGTTTAAGTTTATGTTAGTATTATCTAATGTTATGTTAGTTTTATACTAATGGCAAAACTTAGATACAGTTTCTTAGGTACAATTACTTAAGTTCTCCTCTTATATTTTAGACATGTGTTTAATTAATAAATTCAGCAAACGGACGTCAACTTTCTCTGTTTTCTTTCTTTTCCTTATGTTTTTCCTTCCTTACCTATGAGAAAGCCAGATCTGTTGAACTCTTCGACTAACCCACTAAATAGTCTAAGACTCTAAACCTTATAAATGAAATTTAACTTCATATAAAATTACAATTCCTCTAAAATTTCAACTTCTTTTTAATTTTTCCTTTTTTGTTTACCAATGTTTTCTCTGTAACCAACCAAAATTTCAAACCATGTTTTGATTTGGAGATAAACTAATCTAAGATGCAAGAAACTCAAAAGGAAAATCCCAAATTCAAGAAATTATTTAGAAAAATCCAAAGAGATTGAAAAAGGTTGAGATACCTCCAATGGTATCCAAAAGACAATTAAGGAGTGAGGAGCCAAACTTGCACTCAAAATCACCAATGCATGTATGATTTTTCTCAAAGAAAAAAGCAAAAGAAAGAAACAACAACTACAAGGAAAAATTTTAGAGAGAAAAAGTGTGGATTGCTTGTAAGCCATAAAAAGATGAGAGGATTTTGAAGAAAAAGAGAAAGGAGAAAAAAACCAAAGAATTATTATACTAAAACCTTCTCAGATTTAGTGCCGAATAGTTCTAAATTAAAGAAACTGTCTTAGATTTGTAATTTAAAGAATCTGTTTGCTCTCTCACGAGCCAAAGGAGAAAAAGAAGGAGAAGAAAACAAAAGGAGACGGGTCTTGTAACGTTTGTTTGCTAAGTTAACTAGTTAGACAAGTGTCTAAAATATAAGAGTGGGAACCTAAGCAATTACACATAAAATACTGTACTTAAATTTTGTCTTTTATATAATAAATGTGACACCACTAGGAATTATTTCTTTTTTAATATAAGAATTTTATAGTATATTGAACTTTTAATTTTAAAATTTTTATTTATTAAAAAACAATTAGAAAACAATTTTTTTTTAAATAACCTTATCTAGGGGTATCCACGGGTCGGGTGGATTGGGTTTGGGGTGCACCCGCCACTCAACCCGAATCATTTGGGTTGGGAATCATTTCACCCATTGTCGACCGATAGTTGATAGACCCTTGTAAACTGTATACAACTCGACTCGAATTTAAGAGTTAGTCGAATATTGGGTTACCAAAGTCAAAACTTGCATCTCCACTAATCATGCACATTGCAAGTCACAGAGCAACAATATTCCCAAAAATACATTCAGATCTAAGAGTAAAAAAGTTTTATATGAGATATGCATAATCTATTATGGAAATGGAAATGATTTTTCATACCCAAATGGAATTATTGTCATTATTCCTAATGGAAAATTATTAGGTATTTCCAGAATACTATAAATGCGTACTCCCTCCTCTCACATAAATGGTGGGTCCCACCATGAATTTAATTAATGGGTCCACCATTCATGTAAGAGGAGGGAGTACACAATAATCTCTCATCTTCTAATTGTTTCAAAGGAATCTGATTCTGACTCTCTCTCTCTCTCTCTCTCTCTCTCTCTCTCTCTCTCTCTCTCTCTCTCTCTCTCTTAAATTTGGAATTCAAATATTCCACCATGAATCAAATATAAATTTTCGTCCCTTCAAGAAAATTTCTTTGGAGCAGATCACATTTCCTTTTTTGCAAATTCTGCACTAGTTAAGTTTTATCAGGTTTTAATTTCTGTCTACCACAAGTACTGCTTGATCTTATAAATTGCTGCATAAAGTAGCACGTGACAAGCAAATATTTAAACAGATTTCAATTTCTGTCTACCACAAGTATTGCTTGATCTTATAAATTGCTGCATAAAGTAGCACGTGACAAGCAAATATTTAAACAGAATTTATATATATATATATATATATATAAAGTAGTTTTGTCATTATGTCCTACGGAACACATATGAATGAAATACAAATTTGTTAAACATAATTTAGATACAAAAATTATCATTAGTTATATCTATCATTAATTAACAAATAATATGGTGTGACCCTACAAACACCATTACAATATTTTCACGTTTTGGCAAAAAGTAAAAATCTAAACAAGTCAGAAGTGAAAGAAAAAAAAAAAAAAGTTTCAAATCTAACCATGTCAAAATTGAACCAAAAATTGATGCCCTATTTTCTTTGCGGGAAAAAAGAAAAGAAAAAGAAAGAATGAAGGACAAGCAATTATGCTTGCAAAAATACAACTTTCAAGGAAATAAACCTTGTTGAGGTAAAATCATTCCATACGCTTGGTATACTATCACAATGCCTCCCGCTCGCATAAAGGTAAGACACATGTACATAGGCAAGACACATGTATATATACGGGATCGTCACGTATTAAGGAGAAGAAGGTGTAATATACTGAATGAACTAAATAATTTTAGCTTCTTGAGAACCAACACTCCCCTTTGGCATCAAGCAAAAAATAGATGAACTGCTCAAATTTCAACCAACTTTGTTCAAGTATTAACACTAGAGATTGATAAAAAGAAAATGGAAAAAAAAAAACTAAACTAATTTTTAAAACAAACAAAGTCATATTCATAGTTTAATTGATAATATATATTTGAGTGTAAGTATGCACCAATTCACTCAAGCTTCATAATAGTAACAAGATAAAGTATCATTCATTCAAAAATAGCACAATGAACTATTGAACAAGTGTAAACTTCACTTGCGGAAAACTAACTGTTGAGTTCTGTAACTTTGTTTACAACAAACATCACTATGTTATGATTGATAAAGTCTCTTAAAAAACTAGAATATGATACAATAGAGATACGAGTATTAATTAATTAATTATTAAATATACTTTTATTTATAGTTTCTATATATTGTTAAGTATATATCAATTTAAGAGGAATAATTAATTGATAATAAAATATTCTTGTCCATTAAATAATATCTAGAATACAAACCAAGATCCAAAAGATTACAAATTTGGATCATCTCTCACTATTAGAGAATTAGGTTACAATTGTCTTCAAGGCATATCCTAAAAGTATCGGCTCTCTTTAAAAAAAAAAATTATAAAAGCAGTTAGATATCCAATATGCTCATACTTTTCTTTTCTTTTTTTGGGAGAAGAATACTCATACTGGATGGATCATATCACACAACATGAATATGTGAGAAAGAAAGTGAGACTACGAGATCTAAACAATTATTAGATTAGTTACTACATACAAGAATATGTGGCAAGACCTTAAGGAAATGGTCGCTAACCTCGACTGGACTTCAAGTTATCAAAATTCTATCTAGAGAGAATTGATGGAATTTCTGTATATTGAATTAGAATAATGAATCTGTACACACACGTATGTCATATACACTACACGTGTTAAAGAGATACATGCTTTACATGTGTGAATAATCAAACAACAAAACTACAGTAGCTTTCTATTTACATTGTTGTCGTTTAACTGTTAGACTCAGTCTTCAAGTGCTTCTCTTCTGGTCTAGAACTTTGATATATACAAGGATGAGTTTCATGAATTTTTACTACTTTCATGAATATAAGATCTTGGATTGAGTACAATAAATTTCCCGGTAATTTTTTTTGTTCTTTAAATAATTGAATAAACTTAAAATAAAATTAAAATTACATTGTTTAAGGTTTTTAAGAACACAATTTTAGTAGAGAATAATATTGAATTGAGTGAAAATAAAGTTACATAAATAAGTTAAATTTTAAGCAAAGTAGAGGTATAATTTATAAATTTTTTTTTCTAGAGACAAGAATTTCCACACCCATATTTAGTTATGTACATCATACATAATGATAGGATCTTCTCAGTTCTCTATTTACTCAAAGATCTGGGGGTGAGCACTAGGTTTGTTGTTTTCATGTACTCATGTTTATGGTGTAGATATAGTTTCATCACAAATTTGAAACTTCAGTCACCGAATCAAACCTCTCATTCTAATTATCTCATTCTTTGACCTTTCTGATATATTACTTTAGCAAGGACTCGGGTAGCTCTAGGCAGTAGTTATGGAGAGGTGGCAGATGCATGTATGGTCACAATGTCATCATATCTAATCTTGGAATAGGCAGGCGGTGTCAGCAAGAAGAAAGGAATGGACGAGAACGCAACCGAATAATGCAAGAATGCTTGATGCGATCGATGAAAAGTTCCATGGTTTTGAAGTTGCTTAATTTGGTGAAGGTTGTTGATGACATTGAGGACCTCAAAAAGCTCAGGACGTATGCTGTCAACAGCTTACACTCCATAATGATTTGTTTCAGCTGAGAGTATTGCTTCACTTATTGAATCTACCTGCAGTAATAAGGAGGCTGTCCAGGCACTTAGTGGAATGAATCGAAGCTTTGTTCTTACATGTTCAAAATTGGCCGAGACAATTGAGACCCTAAATCAGAACATGGTAAGTTTCTAGATATTACTGGAACTTTTTTGCATGCAGAAAATGTAAAAACTTTTATAAACGCAGGATTGCAGGAATGCGATTGTTAAAATGGCTGAAGAAAAAAAGGAGAGGATACCCAGCTAAAACTACAACTTATTTTGCTTAATTCTTTACCCTTCAAAGAGAATTAAACAAAAATTGAAAATTTTGTACTTTTTGCACAATGTGTGTTTATATGTAAAAATATATAGCTAATGTTATAATGTTATGTGGTACAACTCTTTTTGCTATTAGTTGTAGATTCAAATTAAAATCGATAACAATTAAGAAGGAATTGATATGGTTTTTTTCAAAAAAAAAATAAAAAACTATGTTTACTTTAACATGATATACATAACTTGACAATAAGATATGAGATGTTTTCTTCTATCTCAATTTAACGTTTGGATATTTGTGAGTAGTGTGTTAGATCCAGTGAGTTCAACAATATTCCTGAACACTTACGCCAAAAAGTCAAAATAAGTAATGACATTTTTGCATTCATGATAGTTATATTTTTCAAAATTTTCTCAATATGATAACTGAACAAGATAAATGCCATCACATGTTTTTGTGGTTTTCATGCCCAAATCAAGATCTTTCTTATCAAAATGATTTCTAAACATATTTTTGTTAAATTTAGTTACACACGTGACATAACAATTTTGGTTAGATTAGTTGTACACAATTTCATGGGAAAGTAGAATAACTAGTTTAAATCATACATAATATATTAAGGTTTGGCTTTGTGGTAGGATTCTTCCAATCTCTTAACATAATACTTCAAAAGTTAAGGCATTCGAGTAGCGGCACTTTAACGAATGTGTTGTGTTTATAATAATAGTCTCACTATAACCCAATGGTACATGTTGTATTAACCATTGTCGTCACATGAAGTTGTCAAGTATTAGCGCTTTAACAAATGTGATGTGCCACATTGATTGCGCCACCAAGACCCCAATATTACATATGGTATTATTAATTGCTGTCATATGACATGGGGTTATTGAGTCTATACAAAATTAAGGGTCACCAAATAACCTACAACTCACCTAATAGCCTTCAAACCCACGAGATTTTAACATTAAAATAGTCCAAAGATTTAGCTAGTAAAGATTTCTTAAGATGAATACCCATAAATAAAGAAATAATGTATACCAAAAAATATATAACAAAAATTCTATATACTGACTGCTAAGTATCGTCACACTATCCTATAGATGACATAGTTGATGACATAATGTAAGTATACATGGTTCAGTTCTTGCAAACGCAACAAACATAATTTTAAATAAATTTGATTTAAAAAGCCATTTTAAAAACTTATTAAGTTCACATACATGATCAATGTTTATTTATTTATTTGAGATGAGAGGAAAAAATTATATTAAAATAAAATAGGGAAACAAATATGATTTGAATGTAAATTTAATAAGTTTGTTAAAATAACATTTTAGATCAAATTTATTTTAAACTATATATATTATATAAAGTTTGCTAGCATACTACTAACTTAGGTAAATCACGTATGATTCATATAATGTCGTCAACTATATCATTTATTGGATCATGTGATGAGGAAGCTTCAACACTTAAAATCCGTGTCAATAGTCAGTATATAAATTTTTTGTTAAATAAATTTTTTGTCATCTTAAATCTTTACTTGCTGAATTTTGGATTAATAATATTAAAATCTCGCATATTTGTGGGCTATTAGGTCGGGTCATGAACTATTTGGGGAATCTTAATATATGATAAATAGTATTGTACTTTTCCATAATATTGTGTACAACTAAACTAACGGTAATATCCACATTCTTGTGACATTGTAGTAATGTTGCAACATTTTGCAAGCCAAACACCTGTGGCTATATGTTTTATCAATTTAAGTAGAAACAGTCCTTTTTTGGTAGCTGACTTAGACCTTCAAAACTCATGAATTGGATCTTTCACATAGATGTATCATCACATCTAACTAGAACAGGCATTCTAACATATGCCTTGCTGTTCATAACAAAGGCAAGCATCAGTGGAGTTAAGTTTCAATTTCTGTCTACCACAAGTACTGCTTGATCTTATAAACTACCATATATAAACTATAAAGTAGACGTGGACAAGCAAATATGTAAACAGAATTTAGATAAATAATTAAAAAAAGAATGCAAAGTAGTTTTTTTTTTTTTTTTTGCTAAATATAATGGGGTTTCCGGTGTGAGCTTATCAACCCCACACTACATGACAGTAATGGGTCATACAACGTGTACCACACAGGTCGTATTTGAGCTATCACTCAAACTGCTCTTCTTTGCGTGCTAGGACAAGGACTCATACCATCAAGTCATACCTCGTGTGGTGAATGCAAAGTAGTTTTTTCATTATGTCCTATAGAAAATATATGAATAACATACAAATTTGTTAAACAGAATTTAGATACAAAAATTATCAGTAGTTATAGGCGTAAATGCACTTTTAATCCCTATATTTTGAGTTCATTTCCATTTCGGTCCCTACTTTTCTATTTTACTGCCCTTAATGAAAAACGCATTCCATTTTAGTTCCTACTGTCATCTCACTAATAGAAATTGCTAATGTGGCAAACAGAGTACACTATTGACACAGTACATGCTAACGTGACCATTAAAATAATATTTTAAAATTTTTATTTGAAATTTAAAATATACCACGTCAACACTTTAATTAAAAAAAATTCTCACATCAGATAAAACAATTAAGAAAAAAATTTCTAAATTTCTTATTTCTTTAAATTTAAATAATTAAATAATTTTTTTTGGGAAGAACACGAAGAACTTAGGACATGATTATTCTTCTCAAGTCAATCATATTCTTTATTTTCTTCCCCAGTTACCATGTTTGGTTGCCCATATAATTAAAAAATAAAGATTTTCTTTTGTTTACTTACAATTTCATAGCATTCAAACTTACCAAACACAAACATGCCCACAATTACAGACAGAATTTCGGAACCCAAACCCAAAACTCAACCCAATTTTTTTCAACAATTACATAAAGACAAAACTCAAAGACATTCAACAATTACGCAGACTTTTCAAACCCAGATTTTTTGGACCACAAACACAAAAATCAACCCAAACTTTCTTAGAGAGAGAGAGAGAGAGCTGGGTTTTCGGCCATGGGTTTAGAGAGAGAGAGAGAGAGAGAGAGAGAGTTGGGTTTGCCAAAGGAGTTGGGTTTTTGGCCAAGGTTTAGAGATAGAGAAAGCTGGGTTTTCGGCCATGAATTTAGAGAGAGAGAGTTGGAATTTCGGCCATGGATTTAGAGAGAGAGAGAGCCCGCCTTCAGTCAGCCCCTTCAGCTGAAACCCACCTCCAGTCACCTCCACCTTCACCATGAGCTTGGAGACTTTTGTAGAGAGAGACAGCTTGGAGAGACAGCTTGAGATTTTCGTAGAGAGATAGAAAGCTTGGAGATTTTGTTTGAGTTTTTAAGATTTAACATTTATGTTAGGCGTTTTTACAGAACTAACTACAAAACTCAAACTATATCATTAGTAAGCAAACGTTTGAAACATATTTGGTTTCTAACAATTGGAGTCTATTGGACTCGATTTTCGGTTTATATTTCTCCATCGCGGCACTGGCTGAGCTGGACAGGGAGGCCACGTAGGCATAAAAATCGAGTTCAACGAACTCAATTTTTGGTCAAGAAAATCGAGTTCAATGAACTCGATTTCTATTTTCCACACTCACACCGCTGCACGTGATCACTTTAGTAAATCGAGTCTAGTGGACTCGATTTTTGGTCACGTGATCACTTAAGGTAAATCGAGTCTACTGGACTCGATTTTTGGGCACCATGGTTTTCGGGCACGTGGATGTAACTCGAGTCAAGGAGGCTCGATTTATTTACTTCTAAAAATCGAGTCTCCTGAACTCGATTTTTGTGAATGGTCCCCAACCCATCCACGTGTCATGTGGGTCCCAACTGGGACCTTTTTCCCCCTTACCCGGCTCACTTATGCTCTCATTTCTCTTCTGCTCTCACAGCAGCACCACTCACACAACCCTCATCACTCACACAACCCTCATCACTCACACAACTTACTTCATCACTCACACAACAATCACACTCAACTTTCATCAACTTTCATCAACTCTCAGGTAATGTTTTTTACAATATTGATAATATTTTTTGTTAGTTAAATATAATGGTTATTTGCTAGGTTATTTTTTTTAAGAAACAATTAGAACATATTAGGAAAATTTTTGTTTTTTTGTTTGTTAGTGTAAATATTGTGATTAGTTTGTTTGTTTGTGGGTAGTTTGTTAGTGTAAATATTGTGATTAGTTTGTTTGTTTGTGGGTAGTTTGTTAGTATATTGTGATTAGTTGTTAGTTTTTTTAATTATTATTATGATTAATTATTGGAAATGCTTAGTACTAAATATTGTGATTAATGTTATTACAACATATTTGGAATTTTTTTTTTTGTTAGTGTAAATATTGTGATTAAATTATTTGCTAAGTTTTTTTTAGGAAATTAATATTGTGATTGTAAATTGGGAATTTTTAGTACCAAATATTGTGATTAATTATGTTATTACAACATATTGGGAATATTTGCTTATTTTTTGTTAGTGTAAATATTGTGATTAAATTATTTTGTAGGTTTTTAAAAAAAATTAATATTGTGATTAATTATTGGGAATATTTAGTATTGGGGAAATATTTAGTACCAAATATTGTGATTATGCTAGGTTTTTATTCAAAATTAATATTGGGAATATTTAGTACTAAATATTGTGATCAATTGTTAGGAATATTTAGTACTTTTAGGTTTTTATCATTGTTATGAAATGGATTATGAGTTTGATACCTAAGACACCCATTACAGTCTTTTTAGTATAAATTATTTCAAGATATAGTTGTTTCAGATTTGTAACAAAGATTTCAATGGGTAACTAGTTGCTATAATATTTTTGTTCATCATATCTTATTTGAATGGGTTTTGAAAGTCATGCCTCTAGAATGATTTGGATGTGAGTATATGCAAATTTGGTTGAGGTTAGTATTGTTGGCATGTCATACCCAAAGTTTTGTGATTGATGTTGATTGAGAGTTATAAATTTGTCACTAACACAATTGCACTTGATGATCTATAGGTTGATAATGATCTATATAAACATATACTACGGTGGATCCCTTAGCAATGCCAACCCTTATGACGGATTTCCATTTCAAGGTCCCGGTGTATCCAAGTGCTCGTTATATGATGATACGCCATAAGTTAAAGACCTTAAGTGATTTGAAGATAAAAATTATGGAAGAGCTCGCGAACCCTCGCTTTGCATGACATACATATTACTTTCCGTTCTCCACATGAAGTCCTCAATCAATGCATTAATTGGCGTATATATGGCGATAACAGAAGACAAACATGTGAAGTTCATGTTTCACAAGATGCGTCAAGGGGAACAAGTAGCAAATTTTGAGTTGTACGTCACTTTGGAGCCGCGTGCGTAAGTCGGCATGAGGATATTGTACAAACAACTACATCTCTACGCTTGCGTCCTAGATGATCAGTGCACCACGTTGGGAGGCTATACACCCCCTTTTCAAGAGACACCAAGAACAGTTGAGAGTGAACCTGGCAATAGATATGAAGATCAATTTTGTACACATCGAGGTGAATCCTCTACAGTTCCAGTAGTTGAAGATGAAGACGAACACTGTGTTGGGGAAGATCTTGACGATAGAGATGAGTACGAAGAGAGGATTGAGCGAGGTGACTTTGATAGGGGTGTTGATGACCATGAAATTACTTTCAATCCTAATGTTGATGATATGGATGAATGTGATGAAGATGATGCAAACCCTACTGTTAGAGTTTAGCATGTTACAAATGCAACCCCCGTTTATGAACCTCCCGCCTTATCATTTTATGAAAATACTTGGGAAAATATGGTTGATCCTCAAGTTCTATGGAACTCGGTGGTCGCTGGAGCCTATGGGGACGAAAATACTAATAATAGGGTCTTGGGAGGGTTGAAGGTGAAGAATGTACTGAGTGGGGAGGTTTCGGATCTCAAGGTTTTGGGATTGTTCTTTGCGATAGGGCACGAACCAGCCACCAAGTTCTTGGATGGTCAGATTGAACTTGATTCTGGTGGCTATGTTGTCACAAAGCCAGGGACCACCTAGACAAGTGTGCCTGGAGTTTTTGCTGCTGGAGATGTCCAGGATAAAAAGTATAGGCAGGCTGTTACTGCTGCCAGCACTGGTTTGTCAATATCCTCTATCTCTCCCCTTCATCATTTAAATTTCAATTTTGGAGGTTCTATGTTTGCAGCACTTCTCTTCTTCATTTTATTTGGGATTATATGTTTTGTGTGGGTAATAAGGTATATTTGTTTCTGTTTCTATTTTTTGCTGGGTCAAAATTATGTTTATCGCATTGATATAATGCTGAACTTAATTGCCTGGTTCACTTCTCTTCTCTCGTACCTTTACTCGTATGCATTTTTCGCCAAGCGTCGGTTTACATGTTTCTTTGTTCTTGATCAAATTGCCCACATAATAAAGAGCCTCGACCGCAAGAGAGAATATTTATGCTTTCTAAATTTGCCAGTGTCTCTAATTTACTTGTTGCATTATGGTATTTTCTATGTGCAACACATTAGTGAATGTAGCTGCCCTTTACCGATGAAATTGATAATAAACAAAAGGAAATTTTAATATTTATTTTTTGACTCACTCCTAATAGGTGTATAGTGAAGATGGTTCTAAAAAGTTATGTTTCTTGTCCATTCTATGCTTGTGGATTTAAAAAGAAAATTAGTCTCACGAATCTCACCTTGTGTGACCATGTACTTTTTTTGTTCTTCTTTATCCAAATGATGAAACTTGTGCTCTAGGGTTGTGAAGAAATTAATCTATTTATGATCTGTTTGACATGGTTTGATCACCATCTCTCTATGCAATTGGATGACTGTTAAGTCTTGAATTAAGCACATTCTTTTGAGACACTGAGCCCATATTTGAGCAAACCCAAGCTGATCTAACTCAGGTTTTAAGAACATAGAGTATTCAGATATGTGAATATTTGGAACTTGATTTTGTCCCACCCATTTTTGGACCCCTTAAAATAAGATCAAATGGGTTGTCACTTCAAGGTTGAGCTAGACTCTGGCTTTTTTTATTGCTTGGTGACCTGAGACTGGGTGACATGTATTTATGATTTCTGCGCAAATGTAAATTAACCCTGTGCATAACTTTAATCTCACAAACTGAACTTATCGCAAGATACTTGACTAGGCTTGGATTGTTTGTCTTTTTAAATGTGATTTACAAAAAAAAATAAATAAATAAACTACATTGATTTGGGAAAGTGTTTTGTGTTCATCATTTAGCTACATTGGGATGCATAAGATTTTACAGTTTTTGTAATTGACTATAAGAATTGAGATAATACAAATAATTGGTAGTGGTATATAAGTAGGTAAATAACAGCAGGTTGCTTACTAACTCCAATCTAAGTGATTCTGCTATTGGGAATACATGTCTTTCTGACATGTTCATTTAGGTCCCAAGATTTTGGGGAAGAAGGGGGGGAGAGAAAGGCTGCTGCTGGTTTTTGTTTCATTCTCAATTTTCAGAACAGTCATGTAGAAAATTAGAAATCATGTAAGCAGTGGTTTTGATTATACCATTGCCCTCAAATTTCATTAGCCAATTAATAGTAAAAATTAAATTATGTAAATACAAAATCAACCATTTATTAACACAAGAATAAATTAAGAACCAGAAAAATAAAGGGGAAAATTAGTAAAAACTTACCTTTGCAATGGGGATGGTTTGGGTCTTTGGGTCGGATTTGGGTGTGTGGAGAGACGGTGGGAGAGTGTTTGAGAGACGGTGTGGGTGTTTTTGAGAGACGTTGGTGTGACTGACAGAGACGGTGGAGACTGAGAGAGATTTGACAGTGAGAGACGGTGGAGATACGGTGGAGAGACGATGACAGTGAGAGACGATAACAGTGAGAGACGATGACAGTGAGAGACGGTGGAGAGACGGTGGAGACTGAGAGAGATTTGAGAGTCAGACTGAGAGAGACGGTGTGAGAGACGATGACAGTGAGAGACGGTGGAGAGACGGTGGAGACTGAGAGAGATTTGAGAGTCAGACTGAGAGAGACGGTGAGAGTGTTTGAAATTGAGGGATTAAGTGAAAGTGAGCTTCAAAGAAATCGAGTTCAATGGACTCGATTTACTATTGTCCTAATTCGAGTCCATTGGACTCGAATTTTAGGTCGACGTGGCCTCCCTGTCCACGTCAGCTGCTGCCAGATGAACAAATCGAGTCCATTGAACTCGATTTCTTTGCCCAAAATCGAGTTCTCTACTCGATTTGTTAGAAAAATTTGTTTCAAACCTTCGTTTACTAATGATATAGTTTTGAATCTATAGTTATTTAAAAAAAAAAAATTCTTTATGTTATGTTTGATTGCCAAGAAAGTTTAATAGAAATTGAGAAAGTTACTAAAAAAATCTCAATCTCTAAAATTCAAAAAGTAATTTTTTTTTTCAATTTAAATTAAAATTGATAAATTATAAATTCTTTTTTAAAAAATTTAAATTAAAATGACATATTTTGAATATCAAATAATTTTTTAATATTATTTTAATGGTCATGTCAATATTTACTATGTCAACAATGTACTTCGTTTGCCACATCAGCAAGTTTCATTAATGAGATGACGACAAGAACCAGGATGGAACACATTTTTCATTTTAGGGACTAGAGGTGGTAAAATAAAAAAGTAAAGACCAAAATAGAATTAGACCCAAAATATAGGGATCAAAAGTTCATTTACACCTTAGTTATATCCAATGGCGGAGCTAGGAATTTAGGTCAGGAGCAAGATTAAAAGATAAGATTGAAAGTAAAAAAACTAATCTAAAAAAATTTAAATATGAATATTAAGAGTACACAATATACTTGTGAATATTTAAATGTGACTCAATGACTTGAATACTTTTAAAAACTTTGTTTGAATGCTTTTAAAAACTCAACAGAAACTCTAATAGCTTGTTTGGATGGAGGGTGAGAACAGGGAAGTAGAGTAGAGAGAGAGTAAGTTAAATTAGCTTATTTGGATATTTTTTTAAGAAGAAGAGGGAGAGATTTGGGGGGTTTGGATGAGTTCTAACCCCTCATTTTTAATTCTCCAAAATTGGAGAGATTTTGAAGGAGAGCAAAGTTTAGAAGTGTTGAACTAAATGAATTATTAAATTTACTCTTATTATATTAACAAAATTACAAACTATGAAAAAACTAATTATTCTCCCCTTACTTAATTTTTAAAAAATCCAAACAACTTTCTTTTTTTGGGAGGTGTGCTTTATAATGTATTATATATACACTTTTTTTTTTTCCAGAATTCTATTAGTATTAGTATTAGTATTCCAAAAAAAAAAAATTTCTATTAGTATTAGGCTGTTGTGATTCCTATTCTGTATAGGCATATAGCATTAGCAGTAGGTTTTTTTTTTTTTTTTTAATTATTACTAGGTGGGACCAATAGTTTTATATTAAAGTTTTAAAGTTCTATTAGTTAAGGTTGTTGAGCTCTGAACTATGTAGCTGTAGGTTGCTCCCAATAAATAGAAACATTTTTTTGTCTTTTGTGTAGGGGCAAATAAGACATTTCAGTTCAATATATTATCATTATCAGTAAAAAAATTGAAAGTTCAGGAGGCACTTGCCCCCCCCCCTCGCCCCCCTTCCCTCTGCCCCTGGTTATATCCATCATAAAAATAAAAATTATAAAATTGGTGCGACCCTGTAAACAAAACACCGTTACAAATAGTTTCACATTTGAGCTACACATAATTTAAGGAAATAAAAGTAAAAAAAAAAAAAAATCCAACCAAGCGAACAAAAAAAGTCAAATTTAAGCAAGTTAGAATCGAACAAAAAACAGTTCAAATATAACCAAGTCAAAATTGAACCAAAAACTTATGCCCTATCTTCTTTGGAAAAAAAAAAAAAAAAAAGACAAGCAATTATGCATGCAAAAATACAACCTTGAAGGAAATAAACCTTGTTGAGGTAAATATTGACTTTTGAAGGCACCTCTCAAAAAATGGCATCCTGACTTCTTATTCCATGTCCAATCTTGGACCGGCTATTTTTCCACAAATAAATCATACTATAATAATATAACTATTACAATGGTAGTATGGTACTTATCAAAGAATAAAAATAATTTTATTATGGACTGACTAAATAGAACTAAAAAAAAAATATTTGAACCTGACCATATGAATGATGGGCTACTAGTAGATCAATCAATGCCTTGAATAATAAGCAAGTTGATCATGGTTTTTAAGTGGAATTGTGATATGTCTTTGTGTTAGAATCTCTTTCTCTCTCTCTCTTGTGTGTGTGTTTGTTTCTCAAAAAAAAAAAAAACAAAAACAAAAAACAAAAACAAAAACAAAAACAAAAACAAAAAGAGCAAGCTGATCGTTAAAGAAGTTTGGGCTGCAAGCAAGGCCTTAACAACCCTATCTATTACTTTCCATTAGCCTACACTTCTGTTAAAGCTACCATTTTGAGACACATTGCCTGAACTGACAACTAGAATGCTATGGCTTCCCTCTGCCTCAATTTGCATGAAATTTGCAATGCTTGTGGCTTTGCGTATGTCTGACCCCTCTTGGACATATGTGCACTCAGACACACTGACTCCGACTTCATCTCCTAATACAAGTACTGGGGTAGATGGTGGCTCTGCAGCTGCTGCTTTCTCTCCTCCTTTTCTGACCTTTGCCTCTCTTTTTTGTGCTAGTCCCGCTTTTTAGAAGCAGTCTTTATTAGAATCGATGTGTCTGTGTTTGTGCTTTTGTTCTGTTTGGGTCTATAGGCGCATGGTTGAGATTAAATTTTCTTAGTTATTTCGTTGGTGAAAGTAAAACATGTTTTTTTTTAATTAGCTCATTTCATGGAAGGAGTTAATGAAGTAAATAATCTAGCATGTGATGAAGAAATTAGTTGATGTAATAAATATGATGCGAGGTTGGGAGAGTGTATGAAGGCTATCTAAACCTCTGCATGCCTCTTTGTAAATTGTAACCGAGTGAGACTAAGAATTTCCTTTCCCTTTCCTCTTCTTTTCCCTTGCTTTTGTGTGAACACGAGTCTATATGTCACTATGAATCTGTGTGCGCCTACTAACTTCCAAAAAACTTAAAACATGCCTCATTCACACAGCAGGACAAAAGCGGGAGTGGCTAACGGCAATAGCTTCAGAAATATGTTCAATAAATTTATCAATTTTCCATCATAAGTTTTGTTGGGCGTACACGCAGCCAATAATAGCGACAGCAGCGTAGCTGTCCACTTGTGACCAAGTGTTTTACTGATTTAAGTTTTACAGATTTCCCTTTTAATTAACGCAAGAAATGTATCATTTTGCAGCCAATCAACAGATGCAAATAAAATTACAGTCGGATCTAAAACTCCAAAACCGATGAATTGCATTTTTCAAATAGATATGGCTTGTTTTTAAACATGAAATCCCAAACTAATGTCATTCTTCTCCGCAGAGTACTGTTCACAAGCCAAAACCTCGTTCCCAATTGTAAGACACGCTTTTTTTCCCCCTTCATTTGATTTTCAAACAAGTTGCTCACAAATGTTTCTGGATATCACAAAAACGGCCCTAACACATGAAAAAGGGCCCCGACTATAATCGCACAGATACAATTTTGTTAATTTTTTTTTACGTCTTTCACCTGTAAAAATATGTCACCTCCATGTGATGATTCTTATAGCAAAACTGTGGTTACTGGAGTGCTCTCAGCAGCTCCTCATTCAATATGGACACATCACTACTATCACTCAATCAGCATAGATGCAGGACCTTCTGAGGATTGGGCTGCCAAGTTACCAAAAAATGATCCGACTGCCTAGTAAATTTGTGTAGGTAGAAAGCTCTCTAATGTCTGTGCGAATGTTTTCGACTCACCATATAGACCTCTCCCTTCTCGATGTTCCTTCTGTGTACAATTCTCAAAGCAAAGGAAATGATGCCAATAGCTGCCATGATATAAAACACTCTATCTGGAACCAAGGCCAGGCCACACAGAAAGGAATAGTATCCGGCAACCAGATAGATAAAGTCAAGTCTCACTTCCGTACTTCGGATGCTAGGGAAAGAGAACAAGAAGCAATTAAACTCTGGCTTTGTAAGGCAAATTCCATGAAGGATGACACCAGTGCAAAGAGCTGTATCCAGGAACCAAGGAAAGCTTTGACCCATCCCCATTCTCTGCAACCAGGACAAATGCCTAGTTAAGGCTAGCCAGAAGCTCAAGTTTTACACACATATATATATATATATAAAAGAATTTTCTTCTGTAGCTCAAAGCAACATCACACCTTGGTAACTAAGTAGAAGGTCTTAATTCTAATATAGCTAGGAATTTCACATGCAATATTTATCCAAGAGAAAAGCACCCATTTTATTACTATATTGTCTGTATGACAGAATGTGTGTGATATACATCGATCATCATGTCTATTATGACCCAATATCAAGTTACCCATTTTATTACTATATTGTCTGTATGACCGAATTTGTGTGATATACATGGATCATCATATCTATTATGACGCAATATCAAGTTGGGTCTTATAAATCAAGATTAAGAACGATAAGACACATTCACAAATGAATTTGATTGCATGTTGACAGAAAACTAAACCTATCAGAAATTGTTAAGTATTCAAACAAAACAGAAAAGAAAAAATATATCAAGATTTTTTATCACTGCTTGCGTACTTGGGAGGGAGCCTTTAGTGTCCCATTAAATATGTGCGCGCGCGCATATATACATATGCATGTATATATGCATGCATGCATGTGTGGTTATTTGCAGTTTGTTTTAGATGCATTCCGACATATACATACATTTTCAAAAAACTGTTTGAAACTACAATGTACTTATAGAAGTGATGATAATGGCTCAAGTTTCATAACAATAAACCATGGCAATCACATGCTAGACAAGGAAAAGGATCATCTTATACCTGCAAACAAGCCGCGAGTGAGGGAACAAACATTAGTGCTGCAACAAGATGCAAAATCAACAAGCCATGCCGGTGATGAAAGATCTCCAATTGTGTGTCACCAAAGCTTTTTGAAGAGTCTGGACTATTGGAACTGTTCTCTTCCAAAGGCAATCTCTGGTTGGATCTTCCATCAGATTTGGATGTAAACTGCCGAGACCCATCATTGCCTTTATTCTTATAATCAAATAATTCCTTTCTCCGTGCATGACTGCGAAAGGAAGTCGTCAAAAAACTGTTACAAAAACATCAAGCAACACTTAGGGTCATCATAGTAACAGGCAATGACGCACATGAAAATTTCAATATTATCTTACAACAATACATACACAAGGTTTGATTATAGACTTTGGCAACCTATATGCAATAAGCAATAAAATTTATACATTTCAACTGTTAATGAAGTCAATGCTTCCACGAATCCCTATATATTCATCAGACTTTTATAATTTGACTTAAGTATGAATTTGGCCAAAATAAAAAACAAAGGAATAAAAGGACATGATAGGATCCACTGATGGCTCAAGTCAGAAAACAAGCCCTTATGTGCACATTCCCCATCAGGATCCAT
This sequence comes from Castanea sativa, assembly GCF_040712315.1. Classification (NCBI taxonomy): domain Eukaryota; kingdom Viridiplantae; phylum Streptophyta; class Magnoliopsida; order Fagales; family Fagaceae; genus Castanea; species Castanea sativa. Next base: position 64,599,373 of record NC_134013.1, on the reverse strand, counting down.
CCTATTCAACATTTCCTTGTGGTTGTAAAATACTACTGTCACTACACTAATGCCAAATTGACCGATGACCATTAAATACCATTTAAAAATCAATAATGCTACTAGGAAGAGAACCAATGACCATATATTAATGCTTGATTCAGTATTCACATGACTCTTTGTGTATGTTTCATACTGCTACATGTGCAAGCAGTTTTCCACCATTTCAAGGTTTTGAAAACTACTTTTATTTTTATTTTGAGCTAGTTCTCATTAGAAATATTAAGTTTTATGTATCCTGTGCACTAGGGATCAGCCTCTTTTCCAGTTGCATCATAATTTCCCCAACAGTCAAACAGATTTTAGGAACAAGTTTTTCCCTTTACATTTCCGGTATCTTGCACATCATATCAAAATTTCCTAACCAGGTTGGGCCCAAATCCCATTCATATTCAATGCAGCATTTGGAGGAGAGAAGCTAATGCATTTTTAATCAAATGACTCATCTAGGCAAAGTTTTTTAAATTTTAAGTTTAACCTTTTTTATTTTCTTTTTACCATGTGATCACTTTTTAGATAAGTTAGAGGTAATAAACTCACTTGCCAAGGCATTGAAATTTTATTGATATGTGAGCATAAAATATTATTTGTTTGATATTTCTTACAGATACAATTGCCACTCTTTTGGCAAGCAATATTTCCTTTAATAAAAATCAAAGCAAAGGAAGAAAAGGTAGCGCCTAGCATACTGTTATGCAAATCCATGAATAGGCCACAAATTTATTTCCTTGATTTATCCAAACATCATAAGAACAATCAAGAAAAGAGTTTAAACTTGAACCATACCAGCACAGCATACTGTGACAGCACAGAGAGTGAGAGAAGAGAAGTACAAATAATCCCAATGCTGGATGAACCAAGAATACCAATATAATTGCAGCTAGAGCTGTAACAAGTGACGGATTGCCCTGTAGAACCCTTACTACCTGTTTCATGATTGGATTAGATCAAAAGGAAAAATCCAACATGCAATGAGTTTTAGCTTGGCTGACACTAAATATATAACATGTCAACATTTGCCCACTAATATAGAAGGAAATAAAATACAAAAAAAAAAAAAATCAGGATAAATTTTTTTCTTTCCCACTTGTTTCAGCATGGCGGAAGAAATGAACATAACATGATAGTACACAAGAAATTTCAGTCCTCTAGTACATACCCAATTTCTAATTGCACATTTGTATCAGAAATTAAGGTTTACCTTTAATGAGAAAAAGCTGGAGGACAGATTAATAAACCAGCGAACAAATGCAAAATTAACTTTTCCTTCCCACACTTCCCATCTGCAAAACATTAATCCCTACCATTCAGTATACAAAGTGGTATTCCTAGCAGCCAGACGAATAGCTCATGTACAAATAAATAAGATACAATGTAAAGCTGTTCAGAGAAAATATACATATTTCGGTGGCATTCCCATGAATAAAAGTGACACAGTTAAGGACATAGAGTGAAATAGAGTATAAAAGTTTATTACCAAAAAAAAAAAAAAAAAAGAGTTAATTTTAAAGATGACATTCAGCATTTTAGTCATTCAATAATCAAAAGGGATTTCTAAATTATCTCTAATAAAACCATGATGGCATGATTTTAATCACTAAGGACTAAGGAGATAATGCAGAAACCATGTTGCAATAAGCCAATAACTGAGCAAACCAAAAGTTTCCAAAAATAGTTTTAAAGATTCTCCTCTTCTTCTTCTTTTTTTGGGGAGGGCAAAAGGGGGGGGGGGGGGGGGGGGCGAGAAGGTAGTTTTGAAAATATCTATTACTCTCTCAGCCCCAATTTGTTTGTTCCCTATTCCATTTTAGGATGTCCCAAAATATTGTCCTATTTCTAAAAATAAAACTCATTAATTTGCTAATGTTCTTATTATACCCCTACTTTATTTTCAAAACTATTTGAAAAGAAAACTAACAAATATTTAAAAAAATCAATCTAATTGAGGCACCTGTTTAGTTGTTTTATTAAGAATAACTTTTTTTTTTAAAGCTGATAAATTTATTTAAAGGTAGTATTGTAAACTTATACATTTTTATAAGGCAGAAAAAACAATAAATGATGTTCCCTTAAAAAGTTTAACTTTTCAAACAAGACAAACAAATTGGGATGGAGGGAGTATGTTAAATTTCTAATTTGGTCCTCTAACTTTAGGGTAAAGTTTGCTTTGGTCCAATAATGGTGTCAATTTAATCCCTCAACTTTCAAATCAAGTCAATTTGATCTTTGGATCTCTTCTTCATTTCAATTTTAAACAAAATTTGTTGATGTGATAAATGGAACATAAATTAAAAGTTATTATGGAAAGTGTAAAATTTTGAAAATCAACTCAATTCAACTATTAAATCTGTTAAAATTGAAATAAAGAGAAGAAAGAGAAGACCCAAGGATGACATTGACTTGATTTTGAAAATTCAGGGATTAAATCGTCACAATTAATCATTAAGGAACCAAATTGAACTTTGTCTAATAGTTAGAGGAATAAATTAGTCGTTTAACCTTTCTACTATTTAAAGTGATGAACACATTATCTCACATCTAGTTGCATTATATAACATGATTGGTAGAAAGATCCTACTAACCTTGTCTTAATAAAAATATGTACAATGGCAGCCACATAGAAGACCAATTGGGACACCAAAATGAGGATGATAACGGACCCATTTGCAAATAAATAACAAATCACTGAGACGATGATGAAGTTAGCAAATGGAGGAAATGGTTGGGACATCAAAAAGGACAGGAGCAAAGAGACTAAAATTGGGACGATGGCAAGGAGAAAAAATGGCAATGGCATTCTCAAATTGGTTTCCACAGCTGTTACCATCGATGGCATAGGTAGATCAAGATCCCAAGCCCGTGCTTGTCGCATCAGAGCAAATAAGATTACGGCAATGGAGAAACCAATTATCTGCATCAATATAATTCAGTAACATGATAACTATAATTGGATACAATCATATGAAGCATAAACATCCACAAATTCTAATTCAAAAAAGAAACAGCAAACCAGCTATACCATCTATCATATACCATCTATCATGGAAATTCAATAATGGATTATGTCGGACCGTGAGCTATGCCATTCCACCTCAAAACTAATTGGTGATGAGAAAGACACACTCAAATATTTTATGGTATCCAACATCACGCCCCACGGGCCTTTTTTAGAGGGGTTGTAGGGAGTCAAATTGTGGTCCCTCCAACAATCTCTCCCTCACAATGACACCCCCCGTGACTTGAACTCATGACCTTGGCTCTAATACCATTTTTCGGACCGTGAGCTATACCATTCCACCTCAAAATCAACTGGTGATGAGGAAAACACAATCAAATTTTTTTATGGCATTCAACATCACGCCTTGTGAGCCTGTTTTTAGAGTGGTTGTAGGGAGTCAAATTGTAGTCCCTCCAACAAATTATAATATACATTTTTATATTATATGATATAACAAATCATTAGTTGTTTCTCCTGTTGGTCCACGCTAGAAACAATCACCACACAGATTCACAAACCTTAACATATAACATGTATCAATGTATCTTAGTTCGCTTATCTTGATTAATAAAAGGATTTGGGTAGAAAGAAGAATATGCATCTAGGCATTATATTGCCCTTGGGCTATGAATTCAGGGCAGTTCATAATGGTGAACTACATTCAGAAAAAGTATTAGTTGCCTCCAGTCAAGCCCTCTATTGAAAACAATAAATTTGAGAGACCATAAATACAAGTGTATATAAACCAAGTTTTGGGTTGATTGGCTTCTGATGTGCATCTGAATTAAACATTCAATTTACCCTTCATTATTGCCAAACCCAATCAATTTAGTTGTTTGGGCATCACTGTCTGGAAATTACTCTATAAAAAGAAAAGTCTTCCACGTCATAAGTTGTGTGTGTTTACCAAGGGTTTCATCCACAATCACTACAGTTGGACATTTATAGTTTTCTTGGAATCTTTGAATGATTCTTCTATTTTTTAATAGATTTTTTAATAAGCAATGTATTTTATTGCAAAAGAACTACCTCCTGCATGGAAAATATCTTCCCATAGATTGTTGCAGTTAGATATTCAAATAGTTCATTGTCAAAACTCTATAAAGGAATTATAATCACAAAATTATAATGAAGTATATAGGGTAACACGGCTACTGGAAATTCTTCTTACCTATCAGTCTGTTCCATATTACCAAAATGGCAGAGTCTGCCTTTGTGTGGTTATGTCGGGTAAATCCATCCCCTTTCTTTATATTCATAATTAATTTTCATAAGAATTATTCAGCCAGAGCTTAATTCAAAGCCAGAACTGGAAAATAATCTAAGAAACCATAAAGGTGAACATAAAGATAAGACACCAAAAGTAATCAGATAAGAGTATGATGTTTTCTAAATGAGCATTAAAACATAAAAATCACAATAGGCAAATGTCATGCAGAAAATTAGAATATACATCCACAAGAACACTGTCAAAACTATCACCTGTGGACTATACAAAAGCAAAAATCTGCCGGCAGCTGCAGTGGCAGAGACAGCAATGCTTGTTTTATACGAACAATGTGGGTCTACCTGCAGAGCAGCAGACCAAAGCAAAAGAAAAAACCTTTGATTATGCATTATGAAAACAAACTATAGTCGGTTACCATTTCATACCAATATCATATTAAGTGACAAGAAACTTGTTTAGATGACCTCATACCAGCAACAAAACCGTGGTTTTGTCAGAACCCCTAGTTGAAGTCCAAAGTGCTGGTGAGGAGTCAACAACAATTTTCTTACTGTACATATTCGGAAATATGTGAAGACCAGATGTTTCATCCCACACAAGTGCTACTGGGGGGAAACAGCGTAGTTTACAAAGCCCTGCAATAAAGGGCTCACTCATAAAAATTGTTGGTCAACATAGCCAAATTATAGTCAAATTCATCAAATAATGGAAGAACCAAACAGAAACAGCCTTAAATTTAGGACCTTTAATCAAGGGTCAAACTTCTATGACGTTGGACTACAGTCTCTCAAGAAGTAGAATCAACGTAGATGTTAGTTTCAAAGCTAAAATACCACAAATAAGTCTACAAAGTTTTACCCAGGTTAAAGCCTCAAGCACTCTGGACGTGGAATAATGAGTTTTAAAAGAAGTTTAAACCCAGGATATGTAGGGACCTCCCCCAAACAGAAACTAGTCAGGCACCTTTTATGTGGGATACTCAAGTCGACCTCCTCCAATAACTTTTTGTTGACAATTGCAAAGATTAATCACCTTTACTCTTTTGGTCACATAGATGATATTTACGTCTATCAGTTAAGGCTTTCTTAGCCTATCACCAACTAGTGTATAATGTATTTTATCTAAAAATTACTGTATATCAAATAATTCTTTCATTATTTTACTCTCTATTGTCTTCCACAATACGAACTAATTCAAACACAAAATGCCACACACATATTTGCACACATACAAATGAGACAATGATACATTGCACAGGAAAAAGTTGTCATGGTAAATTAATGTAAAGCTCTTCGAACCCTAACAGATTGTTTGTGGTGCAATGGCATTCCTCATATTTATTTCTACACTAGAAAATTCATAAAAAATAAATGTAATGTGCTTGATGAGTGGTTCAACTTTCAGAAACCAGGACATACAGTGAACACAATCAAACAGTCACTTTATGCGCCGTTCAACTTTCAGAAACAACTAACATCTGGCATTAAAAACATCTTACCATCACACTGAAAAGAGATTTGGCAATGCTTATCTATACATAATCAATGTAAACATAACAAACTAAATGTGTGAACCTATTCAAATAAAGGATTCAGCAATCCATGAACATTAGCAAACCTTAGAATGAGGTCAATAAAGTTCCATATAGTTCACATCCACACAAGTACACCCAAGAAAATCAAACTATTACAGCAGAATCATAAAAACAGAAGGAAAAATAGAATTTTAAACTGAGTATTGAAACACAGATATATATTCCTTACTGCTGTTTTCTACATCTCCAGCCTCATCTGGAAGCCCAGAATTTTTAATTCCACAGCCTGCAGTTTCCAAAGACAAAGTAGCAGGTAGAAGGCCTAAGCTAATGGTGAAAGACAGATTGAGAACAAGAGGGTGATCCTCCTTCACAAGCATATCCTGCTTCACATTAAAATTTTGAAACAGGGAAAGCTCAGTCAGCTAAGTTAATGGAACTGAATATAAAGCAGGGAAAGATATATTTTCTAAGATTTCAGATTCCCAGAAGTAATTAAGCTGCTTCATGAAGATAATAACCTTCTTAGAATAGATAGATTGAAGCATCAACAAGGGAGGTAACTCTATCTTTCCTTCCTCTGGATTAAAGAACTGCCCAACTGCCATGGATGCTGCTGGTGGAGGTCTGCCTGAAACAGTCTGCATACCCAATTGTCATCACACATTTCACTCAGACTACTTTATAGTATCATATCCAACAACAAAGCACCATAACTACAGAAACAATCCGTACCAGCAATATGCTTATTCGGACAAGTTTAAATTTATGTTGAAAAAGATAAAAGTACTCAATTCTCTCAACTGATTATTTTATTTATAAGAAAATGACAAATTCTCAACAACAAAAAAAGATGTTAATCAATAATGTTGAAGATCAAATGGTACGTGTTCAAGTGGATTGAGAATGAACAAATCCAGCACTGCAACAAATAAAAATTATTTAAGATGAGGCAAGAATAGACATTCCTAGCATACTGGAGAAAACAATGCTTTGTTGCAATATATGAGAACATGGTACAGTCATAAGAAAATACAACCACATTTTTTCTTAGAATACAAAAGCATTCCATCATTAAGGAGCTTATCACAGCCATGTGCCAAAATGGTCCTTGAATTGAAGTTCCCAGAAAATAATTTCATTATATTCTTTTTATTTTGAATGGTAAGGTCTATATACACCCAATGGGCCTTAAACCCACAACAAAAATAATATTCACTATAGATTCAAGACGGAAAAGGCACATGTTATAATTTTTAAAGTTTGACGCATACCCATCATTTTGTAAAGAGGCATTTAGCTTTTCCTATGTTTATTTACACTTCCATTACTGAAAAATAAAAGGTAAAAGTCATTAACAATGTAAAAAGCAAAGGCATTGCATGGATTTTTTTATTGATGCTCAGGAAAAGGCATCCATGACATGAAAATAAGTATCAAATAGACAAGTCGGCCAAAAAAAAGTATCAAACAGGCAGAAGAAATTTAGAATTACTTCTCCAATGCAGTACACGTGATGTAATCGAAAGAGAAAATCTTAATAAAAAGAATGAAGGCCAATAATACCGGGCGGGGTGCAACTGAGATGGTCAGAAATCTGAATCCATGCATATCCTCTGGCCCCAACCGAAAGACAGCCGATGGAGGAGGTTGCTCAGTCTGACTCCCAGGTTCAATCTGATAAACATAAGCAGGTTTGGAAACATGAGTATGCCAATCACATCAGAAGAATAAATCTATCAGTCCAACCAGCCCATAATGGCAATAAATGTTAAACCTCCCACTTCGTAAAGTACATGTTTCACCCAGACTAGACATAAAATCCACTTCAAGTTGGGAAGAGGCACATGTTATAAAAACATGACTGTGAGTCCTAAAAAATCATCATGAACACAGCAGTTAGTACCTGTGTTGGTGCAGGTCCTGATGGAATAGGCACCATTTTTGAAGTCACCTCGAGAACCCTACTACCCAGAGGCAAGCTTGAAGTTGATAATCCCTTTTCAGGCCATAGATGAAGTCTAACCCCAGAACAAGGAGCAAGGTTTGTCACGAATATGAAGTGGCTTTTCCCATTAGACCCCTGCATCACACAGATGAATCATTAGCAACTTTTGGCTTAGGAATGCAAAAAAACAAAATAATGAATGATACTACAAACATGATTAAATATAATAAGATAAAAATTATCTTAAACACGGCAACTAAAAAAGATAATTGAGCTATGTTATTAAAACCTCCAAACAGTCAATTTTAACAAGGGACAGTTTTGACCTTCTATATAAATTTTTTTTCCCCCAGGTTAACAACATAGCACAAAAGTTTACTTTGGGGGGATTACCTTGGAAGCATGAATCATGAAAAGGGGGTCTATTTTTTTTTGAATTGGTAAGTTACACATGCATTGAGTGGGCTTTGAACTCGGAACCTCATCCTCTATCACCAAAGCTCATTAGCATGAAAAGGGGGACAGTTAAAATTGAACTCCAAAAAATCAGGTCTCTAATGAATGAATTACAGGGAAAAATAAATAAAAACAGTGAATTAATATTTATTTTATGACAGTAGATTAATGCTCTGGAGAAGCTGACCAGTTTCTGTATGTCCAACCATCGCCTCCGACCATCCATTGCTAAAACAGTTACAGTGGTTGTCTGAATGTATATATCCCTCTCAAAGCCATCATCACCCCAATGAACATTTCTGGGACATGCTGTTGATGCATGCACCAGAGATCCTGCAAGTATTTAACCCATAAGATTTTTCAACTGATTTGTATTTCATAAACATTAAAAAAATTTGGTGAACAAAATTTTATATTAATACAATGTAACTTTGACCGTTCTATCTTATGCATGCTATGGAACTTAAGGCTATGTTTGGTTTGAGGGAATGGGGAAGAAAATAATAGAAAAGGAGAGAAAGGAAATAAATTCCTTTGTTTGGTAGGATGGATTGGGTGAAGGAAAGGAAAATGGGAGATCCATTTTCCTCCATGGCCCACCATATTCTTTCCTAGCAAATTGGGAGGAAAAGGAGAGAGTTTTGATGGTGGGACCCACCAATATATTTCCTTCCATTTCTCCCATACAAATCAAACAAGTGAAAGGAAAAATTTTATCCTTTCTCTTCCTTCCCTCTCCCTTGTTTTTGCAAAACACAGTATAAGTTTTAATGAATGATTGTACATCACAAAAAGCATATCTTATATTGGGGAAGAACGAAAAAGTAATTATTTGATAGTAACAACAGGTTACATCAAAACTCTTTAAGCTGCATGTAGAGCATAATTTCAAATCATTGTGGTTTTTCAACACAGAAAACTATATGTATATACTTTGCAGCCACAAGTTTTATCACATGGGTTCCACTATGCCAGAAGTTTAAATTATTCAAAATTGCATATGCCTTGTCTTTTTTTATTTCGGTAACAGGAACTGAACAATGTTAAGGTCTCTTTGACCTTCAAAGCAGTATAGACAAGATATGGGACCAAATTTCATCATGCAATTAGAAAGCTTGAGATAATTATCAACATGGTGCTACTCATAGTGTTAACTGAGCATCAACAAAAATTACTTATTCACGAGCCACCCATTAAAAATTCAAATTTGCTATTTTGGATAGGAAAAAGCTTAACAAAGGAGAAATATTAGAGGAAAAAAAAGGAAAAGAAAACACCATCAGAATAAGGATATATCAAAGGTGCTAGGCACTAATTCCCAATCTATACGAAGACTCTTGCCTACTATGTGTGTGTGTGTGATGTGATCCAATTAAGCACTCAAACCGCTTCTATATGTTCTCAAAATGTCTGAATACAATAGCTAAACAAAACGAGATGCCCAAATGACATCCACAGAATCTCATTTGGCTAACTGATTTAATTACGGTAATTTTTTTTTATAAGTAATGATAATTACTCACAATAATAAACAAAAGGATTTCTCCAATTTCAATGTTTGATAGCTAATATCCATAAAATATGGGCAATACTAGATATATAAAGAATTTTCTGTATCCTGGTTTTTGTCTCCATGAAATAAAAAATTAAATATTAAAAGATATTTTAGATATTCCTGAACAGCAGCATGGTATGATTTATAATGTTTGTGTAGATAAAAAATAGTAACTTCAAGGAGGAGTTTTAATTCAACCATGTACTAGAAACCAGCAGCTTACCATTAAAAAAAAACAACAAAGCTAAAAGATATTTGTCTTTGTCATTTACTAAGTTATTGCTTTCTTCCTCACCCCCTATAGAATTACATAATATGAAGAATGACCATGACACTTTTTTCATGACAGATGGAGTACAATACCAGCAGCATCTTTGACATCCTTAACCAGAACATGTTTCGGCTCCTGAGATGCTAAGTGTGATTGCATCATCCAATTGAAGCTCTGTGGTATGCCACTACGAAGCATTCTTGTGAATATTGTTAGTCTCTTTTGAGTGTCAGGAAATGGTTGGCCTGTTCTGGAGTCTATCAAACTCAGAATAGTGTGTGACACCTATATAAGAACACAAACGTTCAGGACCATATATAGAAATAGTAAATTCAAATTCAAGAAGGGCATTCTACCCACTTGGACAACTAGCTGATTACACCAAAGAATAGCCTGATGTTCCATTGACAACCACACATTTTTCATGCCAGTACTACTGATCATAAAGCCATTGGTAGGAGGCACAATACCATCAAGGGATTCTAATTTCGTCCTCACCTAACAAAAAAAATGCAAAAAAGTTCATATAACCAAGTTAAGGTAAATATAAAGCATTCATACAAAATGAAGTACAACAACAAAATCATAGCAAACTTGAGCATAAAATAAAAATATAAGCCCACTCTTGCTGTCACCAAAGTACATTGTTGATCTGAAATCTCATAATACATACCAAAAAACTTCTGCATGGACAACTCAATTAAATTAAAGTTTACTTGGTTCATCAACCAAATAAAGATTAAAAAAAAAAAAAAAAGAAGAAAAAACTTTCATTCACCATGTTACATATAGCTAGGGGTGGCAAAATTTGACACGACCCGCGAACCCAACACGACACGACACGAAATTAGCAGGTTATGGGTTGAGGCTTAACGGGTTCGTGTCATATTCGGGTTGACATGGCTAACCCGTTTAATAAATGGGTTGGGTTAGTGTTGAACACATAGAACCCGTTTGACCCGTCTAACCCGTTTAATTAAATGATATTTTACCAATATACCCTTCAAACTCTAGGTATATGAACTTATTAGTTGTTGTGATTTATATTCTTTGACATATTGTGATTGATTATTTGTGATATTGGGATATGCTTTAATTTTAAATGATTATTTGTGATGCAGTTACTTGTTAGTTTTGAATTTTATATTAAAAATATTTGTTTGTTTGTTTTTTCATTAATTTTTATTTTTTATTTTGATAAAATCTGATAAACAAGTCGACACGACTAACCCGTTTAATAAATGGGTCGTGTTAGGGTTGAGGAATCTTGACCCGTTTAATAAACATGTCGGGTTAGTGTTGACCTATGTAGTCGAATACTCATGACTTGACACGACACGAACCCGACACGCAAACACGAATTGCCACCCCTACATATAGCATCCACAAGTATAAAAAACAAAAGGAGAAACTGAACTAGCAAGCAGCTACTTTAGAGTATTTAAGAAACAACTTCATGCCTAATCGACTTGCCGCATCATGCATTTCAAAAATTGTTTATACTCACCACTCTTCTATGAATTTGTGAAATCAATTTGCTCGACATTATGCCAACCAGAAGAGACCAAAGAGTTATAAGAACAAATTTATGTAAAACGTAGGACTGACTCTTACATGAAACATTAAGCCAAATCTTCATGAGATCCACGTTAGACACAGTACAATTCTGTGCCACACAAACATATAAAGCGCCCTTTTTAGTTTAATCAAGCAAACATTCTTGCAGCCAACATACCAGCAAAAGATGCAAAGATATATGTACCTGATAATCATTATAACCACCAGAAACAGACACAACAACAACATGAGAGAGTATAGGATCAGACACATAATGTCCTGTGTGACTGGTTTGGACTTCATATCCCTTTCTCCATTGCTGATTTACGTGTGCAAAATAGTGACCCAAGGAAGGCTGCAATGCCACAGGAGGTGATCTGAAAAAAATAGATGATACTTTTAAAATTAAATCAATACACTATTTATAAAACCAAACCATTTTTTCTTCATTAGAATAAAATATAATAAAACATAGAAGCCATAAGACTCACTGGTGTGGACTTGAAAGCGTAAGAACAGTTGAAACTGCTGCATTCCTCAAACGAGGATGGATAATAGCAGCTCTAGCAACAAAACCACCCATAGAGTGACCAACCAATATCACACTTTTTGGCAAATTCCCAGAGGTTGCAGCTCCTTCTTTTGCTCGAACATCATAAGATTCTCTGTACTGATCCAAAATCTGCAAGCATGGCCACACAATGGCTATTGATTCATCAAAAGACATGAACAAAAAACCCTGTATCCAGCAAACTAATTATATCTTCAAGCCTGTGTATTTAGTGAAACTTACAAGTAGCCAGTTGAGGACAAGATTCAACAAAATCACAAGTGCCAATAAGGTTTAATGTAATTGATGTTAAGTGTTAACATTGATGAGAAAATAAGAGGAAGACAAATGAGAGTTTGGTCTGAAGCTGTGGAAAGAGGTTATAGTGGCCATTAAGAAGTATATATATCTTAGTTCGATTTAAGGTTTTCAAACCAACGATCTTAACATTGAGAAGTACTATGGCAAGGTTCCATGTCCTCCAACGTTGATATATGCATATTGTTAATCCAATTCCAAAGTTATATGCCTTTTATCTCTGTACTAAACATCAAAGAGGTCCAAGACCATTTAAATCGCAGTTGACCTCATTATTGCCACTTGAGAAAATCAAAAAATAAAAATAAAAATGGTGAAAGAAATACCCTGTGAATGGCATTTACAACATATTCTGTGTGCTCCTCGAGTATTCCACCATCCATTGCAGAATGTTCACCTTCAAGATCAACAGCAAACCAGTCCAGCTTGCTAGTATATTGATTGGGTAGTTGAAATCCAGCTGAATCGAAACCTGCCCCTCCCTCTTCAGGAGTTAAGGAGGCTTCTTGATAAAATGTACGCTCAAGAGGGCCTCCTTGGTAAGCCCTATCAGATTCTGCTGCCAAGGATCGTACCTGTAAATTGTAATGAGGACAAAACAACCAAAGGAATCATGTAAAGATAAACAATCTCGACAATAAAGGTACTCTAAATGTATCATAAATATTTGATACATTATATGTTTTTCTATAATATAAAGCATACTACTATTTCAAATATGATAAAATAATAATAAACTTGGATCTCAACAGAGGCTTAACCAAACATGTATTTTATCATACATTACTAATCAAAATCACATACTACAATTACATGATAAAATTGAAAAGCAGATTTTTTTTATACATAAAAATTGAATTGCAGCCATATCCAACTACTTCACTTTCGTGCCATTATAAAGATTCAAACTATGATTGAATTTGTCAACAAGACCACACTGAACTAGAAACTCGAGTATCTAGAAGGAATGCATTGAAACAATCACCATCTCCTAATGACTTTTTTATTTTATTTTTATAGGTACATTACACGTGCACCAAGTGGGTCTTGAACACGCGACCTCACCCTCCACCTAAGCAATTCAAGCACATTGTAATCAAATTCAAAGAGAAACTGAGAAGGACCTTGCCTGTTTGTAGCTACCACCATTGCCCGGAATAAAAAGTACGGGCACGCCGCTTAGCTTCTTGATGTGCTCCTTAAAATCTATCTTTCTCCATCCTTCATGGTACAAATACAAGCCATACTTTGCTGATGACACACCTTCCGACGCTGAGATCGGAATATAGGTCGGATACATGTATGTCATGATACAACCATTCGAAACCGGTCTTAACAAGTCATACAATGCAGCAAGTCCAATCCATATCACTAGAGCAATAAGAGCCACCACTCTAAATTTTGCTTTGAAACCTTCCATTGTGAGAATCAACCTTTCACTCCTCACTTCGCAGCAATTCGCATATCTCTCCGTCTACACGAAGAAATGAAATTTCTCAAATGAAAGATATCATAAATCTCAAAGCTTAACAATTACAATCCAAAACGAGAATTTACCGTCTTGAGTAATTTATTTTTCATATTATGAAAAAACAAACACCAAGAATTTGCGTAAAATACACATCAGCAAAGCTTAGCAAAAGAATCTATAACTTTCCAAATTTGAAAAGCCGAATTCAAAAAATTGCAACCAAGATTTTTTTTGAGTTCAGATCGAATTTCTTTTAAAGGCAAAGAAATCTGTTTGATTAAAAATTATTTTTTTGGGTCAAAATTGAGAGCAATGAGAGTGAAATTGAAGTGAACAGTGAGTGAGTGAGTGAGTGAATGTAATTTAGATTATAGCGAATGGATCTAAATCGTGAAGAAGATAAAGATAAAAGAGAATGAGAATGAGAACGTGAAAAGAATTTTACCTAATCGGAGAACCACTGTGAAGTTTGGCTGATTATAGAAATTGAAAAATAAAAGCTGTGAGGGTGAAATGGTGGAGATGGATCAGCTACTGAGAGGTCTACTGGAGTGTATTTTGGTCTAGAGAAAAATAGAAAAGGAAAAGACGAGATAAAGAAATAGGGGTTGTATGGAAGAGAGCTTGGGTCAGTTTCGGTTCGGAGCGAAAAGATGGTTATTTCGTGCAAGTTTTGGCTACAATGTTTTTTTTTTTAACAAACACAAAAGAAAATGGATTCTAACAAAGAGAGCCATCGCAAAAAGTGACAATAATTTTTAAACTATATTATGAGTCCGTTTGGATAGAATTTATTTTGCTAAAACTGAAAACACTGTAGCAAAATAATTTTTAAATGTGTAAATAGTACTGTGGGAGCCATTTTTAATGAAAAAGTTGCTAAAAAGTAAAATTTCTAGGACCCATGAACAGTGCATTTGTGCACTGTTTATGGCTGAAAAGTCCAAACTTGCGACTGGGTTAAAAAAAAAAAAAGAAGCAAAACGCGGACGCAAGAAACTTGGACGCGCTATCCAAACTCCACCTATATACATAGCATACTCCCTTAAATAGCAATGTGAGACAATTAGCGTCAAAAAGTATTATAGAAATATACGTGGTTTAAAAAATGTTGAAGAAATATGTGTTGTGGTGTTTAAGCATTGAGAACTGTTATTTAAACAACAGTACCAAACAAGTCCTTACCTTTCATTTTAGAAACAAATACACACAAAAAAAAAAAGAGAAAGTTGCAAAGCATTGCAGAATAAAGTTATAATTCTCACTAAAAAAAGATTAATCGGACTACAAATTTTTAAAATTTAAAAGTTAAATTAATATTTTTTATATTCTTAACCCAAGTCACAAATCAATTAGATATAATTTACTATTCAATTTATAAACGTATTTTTTAAGGGTACTTTTAAACTACAAAAAATTTAAACATTTCGGATGATAACATAATAATTCTTGGAAAATTTCTAAAACATGAAAGAATATGGAAGAACATTGAACGATTATGAATGCTACAAAGCCTACAATACGTTTGTTTTAAACTTTATCCTAACCAACCTTTTCAGTGGGCTCTTCTGCCAACACCAGAGGTCCAGAAGGCCCATATTCGAAGGCCCATTAGAATCATTAGATTAAAAAACCTCCCAATGAAGCCTTTTATATTAGTACTGGTTTTCTAATAAGTCACCGGACCCTGAAAATATCGAACTTGACACGGCGCGCAACCCTGAAAATTTTATTGCAGATTAAAAAAAAAAAGTAGCAATGGTTTTCTTATCAACATTCTGTGTTCCTCCAAAATCAAGAAGAAGAAGAAGAAAAAGGAAGGCTAAGGCGTCAGCTTCACAATCATCACTCGAAATTAACTTTTCTTTTTTGCAGCTTGTAAGTTCTTGAATCCTAATTTGTATTGAGCAATGTCTAATACATAATCTCGAAATATTTTGACATTGGTTTGCCGACATACATAAAAATGGAAATCTAAATATTTAATCTTAAATATTTAGAACCTAACATTATGTTTAATTGGTTGACACAATCTTTTTTATAAATAAACTCTTTAAATTTGGCCTCTATCAATCATGATAAGATTCACAAAATTTACTCTATGGAGTTCATTAAAACTTAATTTTGACTTATTATTATGCTTAAATTAATTTATCCATAATCATAGTTAATTATAGGTATACATATATTAACAAACGAATCTAAATATAAGAAAATTGAGCATAAATTTTAGTTATTTAAAAGTAAATTGAGAAAATAAATAATTGTAAAAATATTTAAATAATAAAATATAACTAAAAAGGTGTTTTATGTTTCTCGATTGTTTTTAAAAAATTATATAGCAACCAATCATAAAGTGATTTATGTTTACATGTGACTTACAAGAATATGTTAATGTGTTAATAGGAAATTACAAAAACAAATAGAATTGGTTTTGTGAGCGAGAGGAGGCTTTTTTTTTCTTTTTCTTTTTTTTAATGAGGAGAGGGGGCAAGGCCAATTTAAAATATGTTGCATGAATTTTCTTTTTCGTTTTTCTTTTTTCTTCTTGGCCCTCACCCCCAAGAAAAGAGAAACCATCACTTCTATTTGTCTGATGCCCCCATGAATGTAATACCTTACATTACATGTGTAACTAACTATGTTTTATGCCATAAAGCATCGTTCCAATTAAGTTGACGATTATTCTCTATGTTGCAGGGATATATCTTTGAATGAAGATAATCGACAAGATGAATCAGTGCATCCTTAGAAGCAATTGGTAACAAAGGTAGACTACTAGACACAGACTCATTAGACTAGTGGGAACTTGTGAAGAAGTTTCTTCGAATCTCTTGGAATAGCTAGCTTTCTTTGCCCAACACTCTAGCATGCCATTAAAGCTATTGGGTATAAATAATAGTTTATATTATTGGAATTCTTCAGTTAAAACACTGAGTTCCTTTAGGTTAATCTGAAAGTGTTTTAATAGACCTCAAGAATGAAGGATTTAGTGATTTAGAAAGCTAATTGAATTTTGTTTTAATATTTCTGTTCAAGCGAAAAAAAAAAAATACGACCATTATATCTATCTGTATATCATGATCAGTAAAATTGTAAATTGATAAAAAGATTTAGTGTAGCAATAATCTGGGACGTTACCTTGTTTGCCTAGTGTTGACACATGTTAATGCACATTGTTTGGTCCTCAATTTTGTTATCAATAATTTTATAAGTATTGAGAGTCAGTCGATTTACTATCAAAATTTGTCATAGATGAAACTGCAAGTGTTATAAATGTGAACAAGATTAGCCATTGGCCATCATAAGAAAATGTTATATAGAATTCTGCTCTTAGAACTTTTTAGACTGTCATTCAGGTTTGCCAATATTTTCTGTTGTGAATATGACATCCTATGAAGGAATGTTTGGGGAATGAGAAAATTTTGTTTTATAGATTTTATGTGTGTTGATAATGCTGTCAAATAGTTGGAGAATGAAACAGTTTGGATAATAGAAGAACACTAGACTCTTTTGTTTTGATATCAACCTAGCTAGACTCATGAGAGCAATGGGAGGATGCTAGAACTTTAACGTGGGAGGATGCTAGACTGCCAATCAATTTTTGGGTCCATAAAGAACTGGAACTTTAATGGGATTTTCGTCTCTCACACCATCATCTATCAAGGTTTAGTATTTTATGTGTTGACTTTATGAAGCATATTTTATGACAGGCAGATTGCACTGGCAACAATGAAAATTGTACCTACATGCACTTCTCAATGTGGTATATCATATGTATAGTCTACAGAGTCAAGAGAAGCTTCATCTTAACACAGTGACTACCATGCCAACATGTGTAGCTGTGCCTGTCTGATATGCCTGTCTGATGTTAAGAAAGTTAAAAAATTAGAAAAATTGGTTAGCTGATTCTGTTTACAGAACATAATTAGTAGGCGTGTGCGTATGAGAGAGTGAGAATTCCAAGAATAGGTTTATATGACATACTACATGTTAGGAAGGAAATCAGAGGTCCATTTTTTGATTTTAAACTAATTATGCAGATGACTCTTATGCAAACATTTACATTTTTGAACATATCATACTTCTTGCAAGAACTCATCTTTTATATAGTTAAGTAAATATACTTTGCAATTGGCATTCTATGTAAAACAAAAAATCTAAGACTTTGCATCGACAATGCATGTCCAGATGACGACAATAAATGTAATAACAAGAGTGATAAGAAATGGCAGTATTGACAAGCACATTTTATAACCACATCAATTTTCAAAGAAAGTGATTGGGGAAAAGAAAAAGACTAATAGCATCAATTCATAGTGAGACCACAGAACTTGTAGCAACATACCTACCTCAGAAACATTTCAGGCGCATTAACCACAAACATGGCCTCATAACTAAACTGTCATCAGAAAAAGTTTGAGACCATTTTTGAATTAGCTAATACATTAGTCTTGATAAATTCCCTAAATGCGAAGGCGTAGCTTATTTATTGTCGAGTTGAAGTTTATACAAAAAAAACAAGAGAAATAAATTATGTGGCTCAAAAGAAAATTTTACTTGGATACATTCAAAAGGCAGGAAATATTAAACATAACCGAGAAATGTATTACTGAGCCAAGAATGCCATTAGGTCGTTGAAATTGCAGTAATTCGCTCATGCCTGCCTCTATAAGAAAAGTAGGAAATCCCAATATTGATTCCAAGCTATCTTCCCGGTTCTTATTATGCGAAGCCGGCCTCTATATCTGATTTACTATTTTCTTGTTGTCCGATTATTTCTATTCTGGCCAAAGGTAGGGCAGAATAGATTGCAATACCAGTTATGTGCCAAAGATGATCAAGCAGTTGATTAACACAAGGCACTGATGACCCAGGGGCGGAGCCACTTGGATCCTTGGGCCCCCCAAAAATTTTCAAATTTCCTCTAAAGTAGGTAAAAAAATTACATTGGCCCCTCCAAAAGTAAAGATCCAGCCCTCCCAGATTTTTAGTCCAATAAAACTTCAAACTAAACAAAAAAAAAATGGCCCACAAATCTAGCTATTCATAGCCTTAGTCAATTAATTACCACAAATCTTGACCCACATCCAGCCCTATCAGCCAAAGCCAGCCCCAATTGCCAAACCAAACAAAATTATCATTTTCTAACCATTGCACTTCCAGCCCAGCTTGAATCCAAAGTCTAAAATACCTAATTAAACACAAGCAAAAACATTCAATCCTCACCATTTGAAAGAAATCAATCCTCACCGTCTAAACAATTAAAAGAGAGAACAAACAAATGAATAATCAATCTTCACGCCTCAGCCTCACCTTACGCCTCTGCCTGACCTTAGTTTTTTACCTTATTAGTTCTCACCTCCAACTCAATAGTGTCACGCTCACCGGCTCACGCCTCTGCTGCTTGACTGCCTCAGAAACGCCGCTGCCTCCACCAGCTCACCATGACGCCGCTGCCCTGCCTTAAGGTATCTCATTCATTCTTTACTTGACTTCTCTGATCTCTCTCTTTTTCTCTACAAGACTACAACTAAAGTGCAGGTGTTGAACTAAATACTGATACAGTATCAGTATTTAGTTCAGCACCTGTGATACTTGAATAGAAATATGAAAATAATGAAATATCAAGAGGTCAAGGATATGTTTCAATGTTTGTAATTTCCCTTTCCCAGCAAAGATATTTATACTTATTACTTTGTCCAAGTCTTTTGTCTTTTTGTGTTTGTTGTATTCTTTATTATTTGATCCATCATCCGTTGACTTTGAGACTTAGACCAACATTTTCTTTTCCCTTTTGGCTTTTGTGCGTGCTGTTTGTCTTGTCCCTTGAGTGGGGGCCGGGTGGGGGCTTGCTGGCTAAAGCTAGCTTGCATTGTGTAACACAAAGTAAATTATAAAAAATAAAAAAAAATCTATGGAAGGAAATTGAAGTAGTGGGCTGTGAGTCTGTCACAGAGCTAGGTATTTGGTTAATTGGTTTATGTTGTTTGTTTTATTGTCTATACTTTAGATTGATTTGTTTTATTGTCTATACTTTTGATTGATTTGTTTTATTATCCGTCTCTCCCAAGTTAGTTTTTTATTGTTGAATTGATTTTTTTTTTTTTTGGGATTAAAATTAGGTGTCAAATAATGAGCAAACGACAAACAATTGATACGTTCTTTAAGAAAAAAGATATTAGTCATTCAAAACTTAGGACTTCTATAGAAACAAATATTGATAATTCAATGCCTAATGAGCGTCCCTCCAAATGTTCAACAATTGAATCTAAAGAGATAGACCGTGATCTAGGATCACGTAAACAAATATATGAATTTCCTGTCAACGAACAAGATAAAATTCGACGTGCTTATCTCATAGCCGATCCATATCAACCTAAAGACATAAAGTATCCATACAAAGGACCAGAAAATCATCGCCGTTGTTTACAACCCGGCCCCCCCAAGTAATTATTCCTGGCTACGCCCTTGTGATGACCTGATAGGCCCAGAGCCATAGCCTAAAAGGTCACCATACGAACTCTTTCCCTCAAGTGCTTCCAGTATTGGGGGCATAGAAGCCAAACTGGCTTCACTACATTGTACATGACCAAGAAACAGAGGCACTTCCATCTCTTGTAAGAGAATCTTTTGTATCTTCACTTAAAGTTTATGCCTCGTATAGTTCCCAGAGCCATTCAAGAAGTGGAGGAACCAGAAAGTGGAACTGCTTAATTAAAGCCCCGAGGTTACAGTGCAATTGCATATTTATAATTGAAATGGGAATTCTCCTCTCCCTCCCAAGTACAAAGCATACAAGGAGAAAAGAATAAAATTGTCCTAGTAGGAGAAGACCATATAGAGCAAAACAAGGTGCACTAAGAAATATACATCCATTGCTCTTAAGTCATAGGTAAAATCATACTACTTGGAAGTTCACTACTAATCTACCTCCCAAATCCTTATTATTAGCCTAGGTTGTGTCACTGCCTGCTTGCTTTGATTCTAAATGGAAAGTCTTTTTCATTCTGAATTACCTAAGGTCCAATAAAATGCTCACAAGGAAAAGGTGGGGAGTTGGGATTGGACATATATGTAAAATGGGTTCCATCCAATGATGGTTCCAACCCACAGCAAGAGAGAGAATTTCATTGAATAAAACTCTACTGAAGAGTGATAGTACATCAAAATACACAGAAAATTTTTGACAAGAAGGTCCAAATATTGCTCTCATTACCCGAACAAAGGTAAATGCATCTCACAGGCTCAACTAAATTTTACTCTCAAGTTCTCTATCTTACAAAAAGAACAAAACAGGACAAGGAATAAATATGGAACTGACAAGCCCCCCAACAGCTTAATGAACCAGATATACTAAGGTCCATTTGGATAGAACTTATTTTGCTGAACTGAAAACTGAAACTAAAAACACTGTAGCAAAATAATTTTTAAATGTGTGAATAGTAACGTGAGACCCATTTTTAATGAAAAAGTGACTAAAAAGTGGAGTTTGTGGGATCCATGAACAGAGCACGGGTGCACTGTTCACTACTGAAAAGTCAACAATATGCGGCTAAACCAAAAAAAAAACTGAAAACGCGCTGAACCCAAAAACTTGGACGTGCCATGTATCCAAACGGATACTAAGGCTTGGTTTGGATACAACTGAACGCGTCCAGCGTTCAGCGTTTCCAACCTTTTTTTTTTTTTCGTTTCTGCTGCAGGGGACAAAAGGCATTGTGCGCGTACTGTGCGTGCACTTTTCACACACTTTTCAGCAATTTTTTATTAAAAATGGGTCCCACATTACTATTCACACATTTAAAAATTATTTTGCTACAGTATTTTCAGTTTTCAATTTTCAACTGTATCCAAATGAACTCTAAGTGAACATATCTTAATCCCCAGGCAATGGTAGTGAAGTATTAACTCTTGCTCATCTTCTAATGGAAAACAAAGAAAGAGATCATGTTCTGCCACCACTGTCAATGTTGGGGGCATGAGTTTTAAAAGAGACCCCCGATCTGAGATAAGGGGGTTGGCAGCTGGGTGGTCCAGACTGAACTCTTCCTCGGGTAAGAATAGTTTCCATGCAAATATGCACCTAGACTTCTCATAGAAGTGGGAGTTTGCCAACTTTAGCTCAGAATGCGTAGGGACACTTCCAATGAAGAATGGGTACATCAGGTCCTGTGCCACAACTTTGACGGGATCCAGCAGCTTGCCTGCCTCAACAACTTTTCGAGCTACATAGTCTGCAATATATGCACCACAGCTCTCTCCAAGTAGAACAAATCTGTTTCAATGAAATGAAAAAGGTTAGAGATTTGATAAATAACATTGCAAGTTCTTTTGAAAAGGTTGGTAACTTTCTAGATGATTTAGAGGGGTCATTTTTTTAAATCTTTTGTGTTTGTGTGTGTGTGTGTGTGTGTATATTAGCATTAAAAGCTAATTTTTGTGAATGTTAGCTTATATGCCATGCCCAAAGCTACCAACATATCAGGTGTACAGAATATCAAAGAAGGCCTCCTTGTCCAGGAGCAAAACTACCAAATTCACCATACCATTTGTATTTAATGTACATCTTAAGATGGTCAAAGGGGTCCAAAACCACAAAAAAGTGCAGTTTGACCAATAGTTCCATCCAAATTTCCAGTTTTACTTCTAGAAGATACAGCAACGAAATGCAACTCTTTTTTTTTCTTTTTTTTTTTATAAGTCCACCACCATGCAACTCTAGACGTCCAAAATTTTTTTTTACAGTTTAAATGTTGGCAGCTTGGTGCGCGTGAAAAGACCAACAATGAACCAAAATTGCCCTAAATAGCCAACATGCTCGAGGAAGAAAGATTGACCAAACGGAAGTGTACTGTATTATACCTTTAAACATGTCACAAGGAAGCCTGAAATATACCACCTTACTCTTCTTCTATTCCTTTTTCCTTCTATAGGTTTTGACCCCAAGGGGAGGGGGGTACCACTACCAAGTACCAACTTACTAATTTGAAGTTACAAGACATGCGTAAAATAATCTTGATAAATGCTCAATCCTGACATGGTCTTTTTCTGTTAGTAGTTGCCAGAAATTTGCTATTATGATTAAGCTGTGTTTGTCTCTCTCCTGCCTATTCAGTATCCAATCAACAGTAATACAACAACAACAACAACAATCAAGCCTTTAGTCCCACAATCTTGGGGTTAGCTATGGATAATCAACAAACTAATTAGGGTCAACCGCATGTATTCTTTTCCTCCATTTTATTTTATCCGAACAATCAAGCCTTAGTCCCACAATCTTGGGGTTAGCTATGGATCATCAACAAACTAATCAGGGTTGGCCATGTATTCTTTTCCTCCATTCTATTTTATCCGAAGTCCTACTCTCTATTACCTCCCTGATTGACATGTGCTTTTTTTACTACTTCTACTAATGTTATTTAGGACTTTATCTATCTTTATTTTTTATTCCCTCAAATGGAATCAACTTACTCTTCCTCACTGGTACATTAATCACTCACATCTGCACATGAACAAACTATCTCAAGTGATTCTTCCTTATACAAAATTCAAGTGTGTTTTGCGGCTGTATTCTTCAACTTCACCGTTTATGATTAAGACAAGAAAGCAGTAACTTCAAAAAAGTCAAAATCATCATATATCTAAAAAAGGCAAGAATATCTCTTCTTCTTTTTTATGTTTTTAATAATAAAAGTTGGGTCTTACATTCTGCATTCACTACGTGGTTCAATGCAAGTATTACAAATTGTACGGGAAAACTTTTACATATGATTTCTAGTAAATCCATGCAATGCACAGCTATAGTACTAATATATGATAAAAGGAGTTCAACATCAATGATCTTCGATACGCTTTAAACTTAATTCACCCTATCCGAAAAAGAGGGAGATATCAGGGCATCCTGAATCAAGGGGAGAATAAACAAGTTCCACTTCTTAGCATCATTACTAATAAGACAAAGTTGAAATTCCATAATAACTATATTTGAAACTCAAGGAGGGAATTACGTGCATTCAAAAAACTGAAGAACCATAGAAAAGACTTACAAGGACAATTTCCCTACAGAAAACCATCTATAGAATATCCTGATGACATGGCCACTTTCACAAGAACCTTGAACATAAGAAGATAATGGATTTGGGTGTAAATTATGTTGTACTTCTACTATGATGGAATAATACGCATCATTATGGTTAGTTTAAGACAATAACCTCATCAAACTAATTGTGGGTTACAAACTCAATTCTATAACAACTAAAATGATATCTCAAATATATCAGTGGCCTAATGAATATTTTTCCCCCCAAAAAAAAAAGAAGACGTGAGTTTTTCACATACATGATTTATTCAACTAAATAAGCAATTGCTTGTTCTCCTTTTATCTTCACAATAATTCATGCAAAAGGCAAAAGAAGTCATGACATAACATTATCCTCTGTAAATTGCTTTCAACAAACCATGACGCATCAGTTATGAGTATAACAAAAGGTAGCTGTAGTGCTTTCTTACCAATCCTAAGTGCCTGGTTTCCTTCTTAGGACAAGGCCATCCCCAGCCCAAAGCTAAAATAGAAAGCAGCAAAAATGTGTTTATATGACAAAATAGTTAGAAACCTGGAATAATGGCTCCTAAAAGGGCCCTCAAACTATGAATCTTTTTCTCCATATTCTGCCTTGGTTAACCATTCCTTTTGCAATTCTTTCATGCTTTACCATTTGCAAATTAAACTGAATTTGTTAGTATATGAACCCCCAAACTTATTAAAAACCAAACTTATAAAAATAGAAACAAACAAAAGCCTGCACTAATCTCAAACTGTGCTAATTGCCACCGGTGCATGGTGGCCTAAGCCAGTGACAGACTAACAAACCAGCTCACCAAGCAATAGACCCAAACGAGACATCTCCACCACATACAATCTTGAGAACAATGTCGCAAACACTAAACCTCAGATGCATCGCCTTTCTCTAAATGGTTAGGTATCCTAATTTAATCACTGGCATGACATGTCAATGGTTTTCTTCCTTTAGAAAACCAGAGCAACCCTTGTTTACAATTTTATAATAGAATCCAATCATCGATACATTCACGTAAACTCCATTCTAAACTTGCAATATACGCAAGCACGCTCAAAACCATTTTTACTCCTAGACTGTACAACCATAAGATTTCAGACTTAGAACCTATGTTCGGCAAACCATTGATCTGCATTGTTGAATCCCAGCATTGTAGCTCAGAATTACACTCCTCACTTTACAGTAGCAATGTCAACATACCATATTATGAAGAGCACATCAATAAATATGAATTAAAATCCCATCTAAATTCTATCATCTTTTGCAGCATATAACATGAAATTCACCAATCATATCAATTTTCTAAACAATGCAGCATCCAATTCCAAATGCAATAACCATATAAAATTGCACAATGAGATCAAAATTGTAACCTTGGTGGATCTCTGTGCACCGCCACCTCCTCCTCCTCAGCCTTTTCTTTTCATTGGTGGATCCGACACAGTGTTGGAAGCAGCCAAACTCCCATGGAAAAAATTCTCCAAAGTTGACTCTTCAACTCGGAATGGGAGATCAACCTTGCGCTTTCCAAGCTACAACAAATAAGTCAGAATTTAAGCTTATAGACATTGAGCATTTAATTAGAGGATCACAGTGGTGATCAATGGAATATAACAGCAATATGCATGCTTACCCCCACACACACATATATGAAAATAACATGGTGAAATTATAGTTAATGGAAATTCAAAAAGAAAATAAATCACATAATGTGAAAACAAAGCCAATAAATATACAATTAATATATTCCTACGTATACAATGGGCATGAAGCTGTGTGATGAACTCGATAGAATGAGTGCAAGATTTTGGTGGGGCCATGTTAGAAATGAGAGGAAGATCTATTGGAAGAGCTGGAGTCAACTGACTCAACCTAAGAAGGAGGAAGGTATGGGTTTTCAGGATTTAAGGACCTTCAACCTAGCTATGTTGGCTAAGCAAGGGTAGAGATTAGCTATGTTGGCTAAGTAAGGGTAGAGATTAATGCAGGAACGGGGTCTCTTCTATACCAGTGTTTCAAAGCCAGATATTTCCCATTGTGCAACTTTTTGGATGCATGCGGACTCACCAAATAGCTCTTATGTAATAGCGGCAAAACCAATTTTAAATAAAGGCAAGGCTGCTGTTGGAGGGTTGGGGATGGCTCATCCTTTAGAGTCCGATTGGTTTGAGGGTGGAAAAGTGAGAAGATAGAAAATAGTAGGAGGATGGAAAATTGAAAAAATAGAAAATATTTTAATTTCTCTCTTTTTTGCTTGGTTGGGAGTGAAAAAATAGAATGATAGAAAAGTGAGTTTGTATAAATTTACTATTCACCCTTGTTAAAAAATGATGACCAATTAAAACAAAAAAATGACAAACAACTTTAAATAATAAAAAAAGCAATCATCCAATTTATTAAAAAATAAAAATCATGTTCCCAAAAAAATCATGTCTAGTTAAACAAAAAAGAAGAAGAAAAACAAAACAACTATCACGTAAGAAAACAGAAAAAGAAAAAAAAGCAACATCCAGGAAAGAAAAGAAAAAAAAGCAACATCCAGGAAAGAAAAGAAAAAAAAAAGGAAAAAAAAATTGGTTCAGATCTTATAAATGTTGGAGGTGTGAGTTCATTACTTCGAGCTTTCATAAAGATGATGCAGAGGCTATCCTTCATACCATTAAGCCACAGGCCTATCTTGGACACTATTGTAAGGTTGCATAATAAGAATAGAAGGTACTCGGTTAAATCCATTGTCATGAAATCCATCTCTTCCAAAATATATATATATAAAGCATTCAAAAAAAAAATTTTCAATGGGTTTCTAGTTTTTTATTTTTCTTGGATGTCAAGCAAAATTTCACAAAAGAAAAAAAAATCATTAAAATGCATTAAAATTATGTAAAAACATAGAAGTCAAATGGATAATTTTGGAAAAGAAGCACGAGAAAGAAAGATTACTGTCAATGACCTTAGTATTCTTCGGCTCCACAGGGACTGTAGAACTGTAGAAGGCTTGGCTCTCATTTTGTTTCGAACCTTCTTAGCTCTCATTTTGTTTCGAACCCCTTAGCTTTCGTTTTGTCTTGACCCCTTAGCTTTCTTTTTGTTTCGACCTCCCTTAGCTTTCATTTTGTTTCAGTTTTGAGTAGTAACTGGATTTCCTTGTTGGGTATAGACTATAGAGCCTGATGGTTTGCTTGGGTTTGAAAAATGGAGTTTTTTTTTGGGAATGGCCTGCATGAATTTGAGAGTCCAAGAGAGTGAGAGACATGGAGAAGAAGAAATGGAAGTTTGAAATAAGTGGGGTAGGGGTATGGAGTATTTACTTAATGGGAGTGCCTTTCTCTCCTTCCCTATTCAAGGTCTGCTCTTCTATTTCTATTTTTATGTCCGTGAGTAAGTATATGAATAGAAGTATATGAATAGATTAGTTGCTTTGCTTAGCAACAAAAAAAAAAAGTTGCTTTACCTTTTATTAGTAACTGGATTTCCTTGTTGGGTATAGACTATAGAGCTTAACGGTTTGCTTGGGTTTGAAAAATGGAGTTTTTTTGGGAATGGCCTGCATGTATTTGAGAGTCCAAGAGAGTGAGAGACTTGGAGAAGAAGAAATGGAAGTTTGAAATAAGTGGGGTAAGGGTATGGAGTATTTACTTAATAGAAGTACCTTTCTCTCCTTCCCTATTCAATGTTTGCTCTCCTATTTCTATTTTTATGTCTATGAGTAAGTATATGAATAAAAGTATATGAACAAAACAGGTGCTTTGTTTAGTAAAAAAAATTGTTTTACCTTTGCTTGGTTAATAAGACATTTTTTGCTATTAAAAAAAATAAAAAAAGTTTACAAAATATTTTGGGTATTTAGTTTTTCAGAGCAGGAACTCGAGATTTACAAACATGATTTCTTGAGGGAAATTGAGTTGTTAAGACACAATTTGCTAGTAAAATCGAATCTAACATACTTGAGATGTTCAGTGGCAACTCTAGGAATTTTGTCAAGGGTGTTCCTATTCCACTTTGAAAAATTTTGGGTCATTTCAGTCTATTTCGGGTGTTTCGGGACATTTTGGTAAATATTGGTCGAAATTCAAAATTTGGCAAGCATGAAGTTTGTACTTTAAAAAAAAATTCTTAAAACCAAAACAAATTTGCATTCTGTACACCGAAAAACCTCAAAAGGAAAAAAAATTAAAAATAAAAAGAAAAGAAATTAATGAACAAAGGTACCGGTACAATAAACTATAAGTTCATTTAAAATATTAATAAAATTATTAATTATTGTTGTTTAGTCGTTTCATAAATTTGTTTGTGATCTTTTATAAACTATAATTTGTTGTATTATTGTTTCATTAATTATTAAATTATTAATTGTTGTTTAGCCTAACATAATTTAATTTGTTTGTCTTTTATAATGTATTAGTTAATTAAATTATTAATTATTGGTGTTTAGTTGCTTCATTCATTTTTTTAATAACTATTAGGAGTCTAGCACACACCCCACTGTGCGTTAGCACACACCTCATGTGTACACACATCCCTGCCTCTGCATGCCTTTTACTTTTAGTTCAAAATTTGTTTGGCATAAAATTTTTTAGGGTGTTCCTGATATTGCTTGAGGGTGTTCATATTTTTTTTTAAGGGTAAACAAATAAAAAAAAATTAAATTATTATATATATAAAAAAAAAAAATTCAAGCCAGGGTGTTCCTAGGAATACCCTGGCTTCTGAGTGGCGTCGCCAGTGGAGATGTTAGTTTCTTAAATAGTTTGAAAACTATGTTAACTAATGAAATTGTTTGAAAATTTGTGTTATTTTCAAAAAAAAAATCCCCAAAACTGAAACTGAAACCCTAGAATCTTCAAAATGCCTGCGGCAACAAAATTCGTTGCCTAAAGAGGAAGAGGAAGAAGGAAAAGGTTGGTCTCATGATCTTCATCGTCATCACCATCTTCCACCACCACCTCCTCTTTTTTGACAACAGATATATTCGTGCAATTTCTAAAGAAGGTCAATCTAATTAGTTTGTGGTTAATGTCTCATTCCAAGTAGTCAAAGAATTAGAGAGCAAGAAGAAAAGGAAAAGAAGAAGAGACCCATATGATGAGTTGTTGATGTGCTTCTTTGGACGTCGTCATCACCACCGCCCTGGCGTGACTAATGGTAATTTCCCAACTCTTAATGAAGAAATCCAGCCTTTTTGTAATGCTAAATTGTCAACCTATTCCTCCTGGGCATCTATCGGCCCTACACTATAGTGTGTTGGTGGTGTCCTTCCCCGTAAGAAGAATTACTCAGACTCAAATTATTCTCGTGTAGTTAGGGCTTATGATATCACTCCTACTCCTACACACCTAAATGATGGTTGGACTAAGAACCTTTTGCCAATGATCAATCACAGACACACTCCTTGTTTGGCGGTTCTCGATGATAAGCTTTACGCTTTTGGCGGGGTCTCTGATCGTTCTCTTTTTGCCGAAATTTATGAGTGGCCTTGCCCCAACCATCTCCTAAAATTAGGGATAATGCAAGTTTTGATGCGCCGCTACATGGTATGAAAAAGATTGCTGTTGGTTTTAAATCTATGTACAATGTAGTTACTGAGTCCTGGGAGATTGTAGAAGGTCTTGATGGTTTTATTGGTGAACCACTAGTCAGTGTTGGAAATACCATATATTGGTTCTGGCCCTCAAAAGTTAGAGGCTACGCACCTATGATTTCGATAAAATGAAGCTGTTTTGCTACAAGAAAAAATGTTTATTGCAACGAAAAAAAAAAAACCATTGCAATAGCATTAGAGTCATTGCAATAGTTGATACAAGATGTTGCAATAAAATTTGAGGTAATAGGTTTATGCAACACAAATTTTTCTTGCAATAAACTCCAAATATTTTAATAATAACTTTGATGCAATGATATATATACTGTTGCAATAAATAATTTACTATTTCGAATATCTTGTAAGTATAGGCTATTACTTCACGAAACTTTCAATTTTGTCATTTCAGTCCTCTAACTTTCAATTGTTGTCATTTCAATCTTTTAACTTTCAATTGTAGTCAATTCGATACTCCGTTAGATCTCAGCTATCTACTGCTGTTAATTGAGCCAAAATGATGTTGTTTTGGCTTTATTTAAAAAATAAATTTTGGAATTAAAATAAAATAAAAAATTGTTATTAAAAAAAACATTTAGTAATAGGCCAACGAAAAGCCCTAAACCAACGAAAAGCCCGGAACTCCATTCAGTCAAAACCAAGGAAATACGACCATCAACGAAACCCTAGAATCTTCAGAACTTCATCAACTAAACCCTAGAATCTTTAAAATGCCAATGTCTGCATTCGTTGCCCTAAGAGGAAGAAGGAAAAGGTCGGTCTCACGATCTTCATCGTCATCACCATCTTCCACCACCACCTCCTCCTCTTCTTTGACAAAAATAGTTTGTATTCGTGCAATTTCTGAAGAAGGTCAATTTAATTGGTTTTTGGTTAATATCTCATTCCAAGCAGACGAAGAAGAAAGCAAGAACAAAAGTCAAAGTAGAAGAGACCCATATGACGAGTTATTGATCCGTTTCTTTGGACGGCGTCATCACCACCGCTCTGGCGTCACTAATGGTAATTTCCCAACTCTTGATGAAGAAATCCATCCTTTCACTAATGCTAAATTGTCAACCTGTTCCTCTTGGTTATCTATCGGCGCTACATTGTATTGTGTTGGTGGTGTCCTCCCCCTTAGGAAAGGACACTCAGAGTTAGATTATTCTCGTGTAGTCAGGGCTTATGATCTCACACCTAGTCCTACACACCATGGTTGGACTAAGAACCTTTCGCCAATGATCAGTCGCAGACACACTCCTTGTTTGGTGGTTCTCAATGATAAGCTTTACGCTTTCGGCGGGGTCTCATTTCATTCTCTTTTTGCCAAAGTTTATGACCCCATTGTGGACAAATAGGAGGCCTTGCCCCAACCATCTCCAAAAATTAGGGATAATGCAAGCTTTGTTGCGCCGCTACATGGTATGAAAAAGATTGTTGTTGGTTTTAAATCTCTGTACAATGCAGTTACTAAGTCCTAGGAGATTGTAGAAGGTCTTGATGGTTTTATTGGTGAACCACCAATCACTATTGGAAATACTATATATTGGTTCTGGCCCTCAAAACTTAGAGGCTCTTATCTACGTGCCTATGATTTTGATAAAATGAAGTTGTTTCATTACAAGAAAAAATGTTTATTGCAACGAAAAAAACCATTGCAATAGCATTAGAGTCATTGCAATAGTTGATACAAGATGTTGTAATAAAATTTGAGGTAATAGGTTTATGCAACAAAAAAAATTTTTGCAATATAAACTCCAAATATTTTAATAATTACTTTGATGCAATGATATATATACTATTGCAATAAACAATTTACTATTTTGAATATCTTGTAAGTATAAGCTATTACTTCACAAAACTTATTGTAATAGATTGCAAATAATTGAACAAAGTAAGTCGGATTAAATTACTACAATGATATCTTCATTGTAAAAGATAATTAATTCATTTTGTCATTACGATTGACTATGAAATAATTGATACCAAATTATTGCAACGATATATTCGTTGCAGTTACGTGTTTGTCCTTGCAATAGATTGTAAAAGAATTAATATCAAATTATTGCAATGGTAACCATTGCATGCAACTTCATGTCTTTACGGAGGAATCTAGAGGGGTTTTGAATACCCATGTTCGAGCGTGCCAATCTTTTATCACTCTTGGAAAGGCATTGATATGTGAAGCTCAGACACTGTATGTATGTTCACTAGTGTTTTATTTTTATTTTTAATGATTTTTTGCTTTTTGCTGGAACTCTTATATAGAATGATTGTTTATTGAGTTCTTAACTAAAAAGGAAAATCACCCAGACTCATGATTTTTCTTTGGCTGTATATGTTTCTAGCAGAGGAAATATTATGTACTGTTGCATTCCTCCAAAAACCCTTTTAAAAATATTTCTTTTTTTATAAATGTAATTTTTGGTTGCTTTATGTGTTTCTGGCATAAACTACTTATCAACCAAAAAAAAAGTGTTTCTGGCATAAATTAACAAAGTCCAACTTGCATCTATGCTCAAAACACTCACTAATTTTATTAATCAATTCTCCACCTCTTTGAATACATTGAGCATTGTTGCAGGGGTATTTCTTATATTGCGGATAACTGACAAGATGAGGCAATTGCTTCCTTAGAAGTAATCTGCAAGAATGGTGGAATATTGGAGGTGAGGACTCCTCAGACTACATTAGTCTAAGCTACATTAAACTTATGTAAAAGGTGAGGATGATTATACTTTATTTTTTGAACTTGGATTAATTATTCTTTGAAATATGTTTCTTTTCTAGATGTAGAGTGAAAATTTATTGTCTCACGTACAGTTTGAGGTCAACCAAATTATGAGACCCAGCACGCTGGGTCTGTCTATATCTTATTTCTGGGGCAATTGTCTAAAATTCCAAAATGTGAGTTATTGTGCATGTTTTGTGAAAAGCCAAAGATTGTTGCAATTACTCCAACATTGAATCCAATGGTTGGCTAGTTTAGTAGTTTAAACTATAGCTTGATTGGTAATAGAATTGTAGAGGAAAGGACGCTATAACAAAGAGTGGCATGTCAGCTTGTGATATGGAGAGCTTCACTTCGAAAAGAGTGGACACTGTCGCTATAACAAAAGACGGACGTGCTGACAATGATTGTCATCACAAGAATGTGAAATAGTGGCAAATTCTGGTAGTTGCAGTAGCAGCCTGTGAAAGAAAAAGTAGTTTTATATATATATATATATATATATATATATATATATATATATATATATATATATATTTTTTTTTTAAGTTGCTTCAATTGCAGTAGCAGCTTTGTTTATGTACATGAGCAAGCCTTCATTTCTCAATGGCATGTTCCTTGCATTGTTTTCTTATAATGGTAGTAGTATTAATAATAAGGCAAAATTACAAATTACACCCTCTACATGTTTTTTTTATCCCTTTAACTTTTGATTTTTTGAATTTTTCCCCTCAATTTTCATTTTGTTGTTCCTTGTGGTCCTTCCATCCACTTCCCTCAAATAAGTTTTGTTAAGCACTTAAAACAATGCGATTTTGATTTTTCTTTCCAATTTAACTTTCATTCTTTTTTCTTTTCTTTAATTTTTACTTAAAAAAATTTTTGTCTTTCAAACACATATGGACTCACCCCATTTTGAAAATTTCAACATTAAATTAATACAAGCAAGAAGCCTCACATGAGAAAAAAAAATGCAAGCATTGGTGTCCTTGGAGGCGGTGATTAGAGGGAGGATGCAAGTCCACTGAAACTCTTCATTGGCAAAATGCTCCCAACTAAGCCCATACCACCACTAACCAATTACTGGCCACTTAAAACTGCAATCATAGCCATGGTGAAACTCAATCGTAACCACTCCTCCATTCAAAACACAAAATTCCGAATCTCCCTTTATTTGGTCGGTTGGTTTGGAAAGAAGCACTCAAATTTCCTATCATTCAGAAAAAGAAGAATGCTTCAACTTTACTTTATATAATCTAACTATTCATCACCAACTTGTAGCATTCTCCTCCTGCAAAGCATGTTGAGCTAGGATGAACTTTATTCATTACTCTATATTCTGGAATGGGTTATGACTGGTTTGATTTTAATCTAGTTGTATTATGATCATGTTTTGTATTTGGTTTCTCTATTGCACTTCCATGTCACCATTAGAATTCTGTAGGATTGAGTTGTTTGTTGCCTTGGAAACAATTGGATCATTTTACATAAACTTTTTGTGTGCATTGTTATGAAGTATCATTGGAGCCTTTGATAGATTTGTGCTTTGGTCATAGCTAAGGTTTGTGTTGGGATGCTACTAATTTTTGTGCCTGATAATTGTGACTTGTTTTTACATTGATTATCCCATCAATAGAATAATTTGTTTGGTTTTTAATAAGTGGTATTGTCAACAGGTCTCATTACATTTTGTGGAAGATCATTAAGAAGCTTATCTATCTCATATGTATAAAAGTCCTTTTGGGGCCTCACTTTGCTGCAAGATTTGAATGAATGTTCAGAGGTTTATATTAAATATTTGTCGGTGTTTTAGCCCTTAAGTTTATGAACCAGACTTCTAGTTGTGGAGAAGTATTGTAAGGAATTAAGTTTTACAGACCAGTTTATTATATTTAAACCTCTTGTGTTGAGATTGTTCAAAAGCACATCATCCATTTTTAAACCTCTTGTTGTTTGGGAGCAAGCGGGTGGCTTTCATGGAGAGAAAATGTGGAGTATTTTCTATTAGGAGTGTTGTTTGTTTTGTGACTTACATTTTTAAAACTCAATGTGCAATGGTGAAATCGTAGTGTAGGTGCGCCTCATAATTCGGCCCATATCAATGGATAAGAGTTGGATGGACACTAAAAGGGGTTCCGAAGAATACGTCCATGGGCTTGACTCATTTGTGGAGTTTGCTGCTTGCACGGCATGCCAAGGGAAGATCTTATGTCCTTGTAGGAACTGTAGGTATAGACATATGCTTGTGTATAACATTCAAGAAAGTTGTGATGTAATTTTTTTTTTTATATACAAGATAAAATTCTACTCTAGCCTAATCTGAGTGTTTATATGTGTGAAGCTCCCTCCTAGAGACTTGAACTCCAGCCCTTGCCCCCCCACACCTCGCAAGTACTTATACTTGTGGAGTGACCATCGCACCAAGGGTGTGCGGTAAGTTGTGATGTAATTATTGATATAGTGTAATTAAATATATTTAGTTTATTGGTTTTAATGTGGTACTGTATTTGCTATTGAAAAATATGAATTGTGGTTCATTACAGTTGCTATAAAATAGGTATTGAAAAATATGTATTGTAGGTACAGTACAGGTGCTAAAAATTTTTTAAAAAAAAAATGACATATTACGACACTTTGAAAACCGTTGGAATAGGGTATGGGCATATGCCCTATACCAGTGCTTTTGAAAGCGTTGGCATAGGCAAAACCTATTCTGGCGGTTTAAAAGCGCCGATATAGGCTTTTTAAATTATATTCATTCAAGACCTATACCAACGCTTTTGAGAATGCTAGAATATGTACTGCCTATGCCAGCGCTTTCAAAAGCACTAGTATAGGCATTTTTAATTATATTCATTGCAGACCTATACCAATGCTTTCGCGAACGCTGGAATAGGTACTGCCTGTGCCAGCGCTTTCAAATGCGCTGTTATAGACATTAATTATATTCATTGCAGACCTATACTAGCACTTTCCCGAATGCTGGAATAGGTACTGCTTATGCCTTTCAAAAGCGCTGGTATAGGTTATATTCATATTTCCGTAAAGGCTGTCCCGACACAAGTAAAAACGCCATAATAGGTTCTGAAAAGTGCTGGGACCTATCCTGGCTCTTTTGAAAAGCGCTGGTACAGGTCTGGCAACCTTATACCGACTGTCACTGCACGGCAATTTGAAGCACCAGGATAGGAATTTTGACCCTATTCCAGCACTTTCTGGGGCTACCCCAGCGGTTTTGAAAACGCTAGGATAGCCCTATTTTTTTGTAGTGTATATGCATTTGTTTAGTACACCAGATGCAGTTTTGCTTTGAAAGTCACAGAAACATGTCACCGCCTCTCAGTATTTGCTTACTAAGGATTATACTGGTTGATCATGTGAAAAACTTTAATAGATATGTAGTACTTTCTCAGCAGAATAGGAAGAAAATAATCATGGGAAGGCTCCAAAAAGTGGTAGGATAAAAAATGTTGGAAGAATAAAAAAGATTTTAGTTTTCCATAATGTAATGTGATGAATTCCTTTTCATAGGTCGAGTTTCAAATACACCCAGGATTGTGAGCTTTAATCTTTGTGATTACATGAGATTTTATTAGACTTAATTCTTTTCTTTTCTTCAAACTTTCAAATCTCAATTGAATCTAGTTCATTTTAATGTTCTGAGTTTATATATCATATATTATTATTCTAGTTAATTTTAATGCTCCGAGAGAGTTTTTTTTTTTTCATCTTCTTTTGCTGAATTTTTTTTCTTCTTCTTTTGTGGACAACACTTTTTTTTTTTTTTGAAAACTGGGAGCCAGATGTATTTTATAAATTTATATATGCACAGATTTACATGAGATCCAAATATGTAGATTACATTGTTTTGAAAGTTCGGATTACACAAGTGTATCAATTCATGTGAGATAATATTTGGCTTGGCTTGTGATTATCTAAATTTTGAACTGATCTGTATTCTGTAGTTATCTTCACCTTTAGACGTATTCACTGAAGAGGATAAGGGATACAGTTGTCTCAATAGCACTCTTTTCAAAACCCAGAGAAACCCCTTTATTCCAAGAGAAGTAACATCTCCACAATTTAATTCACAAGCCAAACCGTAACCGTTTGAGAGGTAAAAATCCCAAAGCTAAGACTACCTACCTCCTCTCCTCACTTATTTATTTAAACTTTTCTTTGGAGATAAAAATTAGAACTTATATTTTGAAAAGAGTACAAGTATATATATGTCACTCTCATATAACATGGGAGAGCCACCCACCAAGCTTACATGATTTCTACTAGGATGCTACACACTGTATCTGTGACGGATTTTTATCACTAAGTACCTAAGTTGAAAATGAGAACAATAAAAGATGAAAGGGGAGAGATACAGAAAGACATATTTGTTTTGAATTAGATTGGTCACCATAGCAATTGTTGTTCAACCTGAAAGCTGAGAATCATTTTCAAAATTATATACACCGATTAATGTTGCCCAAGTTGGAGAATGTTAGAATTAGGCTTCCATTAGTTGGACTTCTAGATTTTATAAAATGGGTTGAATGTGAATTAGTTTATACTTGGAGGGTCCATTAATATGTTGTGGTCAAATTCGGTATTGGACCTTACTCCTTAGTATACCTTGTTTTATTGGGCTTATAAGGTTAGGTCTCTACTCCACTCCTAAGTCCTAACATTAGACAAAACTTTAAATTTTATTTTCTCTAAATATATATATATTTTTTATACAAAATAGAATTTCTACTCTAGCCTAATCGAAGTGTATATGTGTGTGAAACTCCCTCCTAGAGACTTAAACCCCGGCCCTTACTCCCCACACCCCACAAACACTTATACTTGTGGAGTGACCATCGCACCAAGGGTGTGCGGGGGTCTCTCTAAATATTAAGGTGGCTTACAAAGGAGTAAGGAGCATGAAAAGGAAGATTTGACTTGGCTGTGTGCCAATTGTACATATCCATGTCTATTGCCATTGGTAATCTATTTGGATTTGTCATGAGATTTGGAAGTACATCTTAAACCTTATAAATTTTTTGATTATTTGTGTTCTAGTATCTAGCATGTATACTTTTAAATTCTTAAATTTTCTAGGCAACCAAAGGGGGAAAAAGAGTTACAGAAAATATTAATGGAAGAAGAGTAAAGAAAAATGACAATACCTAGCTCGGCCTAGATTTCTTCAAAGGGTATTGTGCTTGAACCCTCTCCCACTTTCACCATCACCTCTTCTTCCAATACTTGTTTAAAAGGGTGCATAAGTCTTAATTGAAATATAATATCAATATATTATATTATATTAGTTAAAAGAGGGGGCCTGCTTTTATCTAGGAGCCTTAGGCTATTGCCTTAATCACATATATGCTAGAGCTGGCCCTGTATTTATTTAAATGGAAAACTTCATGTAAAAATAATTTGGTAGTATCATTAAAGATAATTCAAAGGAAAATTATTTTTGGTCAACGGAAAATCTTATTAAAAATATAACTTATTTTCAGAGATTGTTTTCATTTAATAGTTTTTGAAAAACAGCTCTATCTCACACTACGCTAAATAAATGAAGTTAAGAGACAATATAGAAACTATTAAAAACAACTCTATATCATTTTGAGATCACTATAAAATATAGGAAAATAAGATAGTTTTCTAAAATATTACTTTTTGGAAAATGATTTGTGGGGTTCTAGAATTCCAAGTGAGGCAGTTACGCCACGTGTCATAGCATGGCCGAGAAGGGCAGTTACTGCACCGAGGAGTCCACGTCCTCGGATTCTATGATCACGTCATCAACACGTCATCAAATGAGGCTTTACTGTGCGGAAAGAACTTTGGGATGGGGACTAGCACTAACGTGATTGAAGAGCTAAAGGCTGCCACCACATTTAATGCATCCTACCAAACCTTCTGGCCGCATTTATGTGGAGAAGACCCTTGAACAGTGCTGCCTTGGTTGTCACATCTCATAGGGGTATTAAGAAGGTGGTTAATGGGACTGGCACTTGAGTGGTGGCCTGCGTGATCAACAAATAGAAGGCCATGATCATTTAAAATGGCCTATATAAGGTAGAAGGTCCCCTGGAGAGAGGGGATCGGAAAAAAAAGCAAAAAAAAAACATTGTAGCACAAAGAAAGGAAATTGTAAACAAGTCTGATAGTTATATATTGAAGAAAAAAACTCCTCGGACTTATCCAAGGAGAATTATCCTTCACAATATTGTGATTGCCTTCTATTTTTCCTTGTCTCTTTGATTTTCTTGGCCTATGATAAGCGCTATCTCACCCATGAAAGCCTAGTTTCAGAGCCTACTCTCTAACAAATTCATTGCGTTGGGCTATTTGGGCTTGGGTCCATCAGTCGTTTGGGCCCAAGAGTTAAAACCAGCCCTTACATGATTCATTCTTCATATAATTTTATTATTGAAACAAACAGACTATAAATCTAGGTGTACATGATACTTCTAGTGTGACCTGACATCGAAAATATTTCGTTTATTGATAAGAGTAAGATGTCAATTATATGCATGCATATATAAACTTATGATATTCTCTCCATAAACCATGATAATGACTCTTTACTATCGGCCAAGACACCGGTGAGTTTCTTTTTCAGGTAAGCAAGATTTGATTGAAAATCTCTTATTCGCTCTGTTTGTTTCAGCAAAAATGCTTTTTAGAAAACGAGTCATTTTTCAAGAAGTATTTTCCATAAAACTATCTCATTTTCTAATGTTTGATAGCAACTTTAAATGAGTTGAAAAACACCCTCCTAACTTCCCTTATTTAGTTTGCTGTGAGATATAGTTGTTTTCCAAAAAAATTTAATGAAAAACAGTCTCTAAAAATAAGCCTTACTTTTTATGTTGACCAAAGATAGGCTTCCTTTGACTCTTTTTTTTTATGTTACCAAACACTAGAAAACATGGAAAACTATCTTTACACAAAGTTTTCCATCGAAACAAACGGAGCGTTAATAAGAAATCATTTTACTAGGTAACTACCATAGTTTTTTTTTTTTTTTTGAGAAAATACCATAGATTATTTCAATTGCTTGAATTGAACACTTGTAGGTCTTTATAGATTCTCAATTCACCAAGTTTTATTTATTTAGTAAAGTTTTGTTTTCCCTAAGAAAGTGGCTAATGAATACTTTATATAAAATAATAATGTATTGATGATGTATATTTTACCTAGTTTGCTCAGATTTCAATATAATAAATAAACATCTATTAGCAAAGACCCTCCGAAAATTAAGTTAATGATTGAATGATCTCCAATAACTCTAAAAGTACGAGAGTTAGGAAATTCTATGTACCTTGGAGAAGAGGTGGCTTAGTGCTTATATAGTGATATAGATCCGACCAAGTTCCCGCCAATGTATGCTCTTTCTTTATAGGGAGAATAAGGAGTTAATGATCCAAGATTCTCGTACTTCTCATGTTAAGTACGAGAATTTATATGAACCAATAACCCAGCAGCCGCTCCCATATCATTAACTTCAAACACCCCATCCAAATGAATGAGAGGAGGGTAAGAATTAGAATAACACTTTCTAAACAATTCTAGTAAACCTTTGACACATTCAGCTTCAATAGAATGCACTCAAGGAAGCTTCCAGATCAGATGCATGATGCCATCAACACACTCATGAATATTACCATATGTTTTAGCAGAAACTCATAAATAAAATGGGCAGTCCATATAGCCATTCACTAGATAAACAACCTATCTATCATTCATCAATTCTACTCTCTGACAGAAAGGCACTACTATATATGGGAAGTGCAAGACAAGATCCTATAGACATACAATCTCAGCTCCTTCACTTCAAGAACCATAATTTTCAACTAGAAATTTGACATGCCATGATAGGAATAAGCCTTTTACCTTGAGCACAGCCTCATGTGCCCCAGCTCTGTATAGTGAACCATACGAGCTCACTAAACCAAGAGAAGTCCAGCTACACCCCAGATATTTCTCGCCAAGTCATAACAGTTCTCACATGGCAGGTTTAGCAGTTCTGATAATATCAAAATCATATTCATATGTGACTGGCGAGAAATATGCAGAGAGATTCCACAACATCAAAGGAAAATGAAGTGAGTTGACAGATCATCAGAGATAAGGCCCTCACTATCTTTTCTAGCAAGCACTCTTACTGAATCTTGCTGGTTTCATAAGAAAATATGAACATGAAGTAAATTCCATATGAAGACCATCTTTCGGAGTGTCCATTTTGTCTTATTTTCTAGATTCTGCTCACCTTTTGAATAGATTTATATTTTTAGTCAATAAATTTTATACTAGACCGTCCCACTCCCTTTTCAAAAGAGTTCTCAACAAAAAAAAAGAAAGTGAAAAAATTTGTTTGTCTCAACCTAATGGGAGTTTGTGATAGAAACATATTCAAATGTCCTGGAATGCATTAAGGAAATTGTCCTTTGCCCAACACTTTCAGCTTGCTATTAAAGCTTTCTTGCCTATGATTGTTTCCGAATTCTTCTGTTAAATGCTCTCAACAAGGTTGGTCTGTTTTTTGTTTTAAAAACCAAACTAAAATATCTAGAATCTAGTTCAAGTAAGAATGTTTTATTACTATTTACATTATATCCTTTTTCGTTGGAAAGACCAAGAAATGTCATTTGACCCAAATATCATTGACAATATAAATTAGAAAAATTGTAGCAACAGAATCTAAAAAAATTTGTAACAATAAAATGAACATTATTTTTATTTGAAAGACAAGTGAATTTTATAAACAAAACCAACAGAAATGAATGCTATATGATTTTGATCTTTATTGCTTGTGTATTACTAATTCGAGGTTAGGCATATTTTCAATTATATTTTGAGAATTGAATTTATTTCCAGTAAGTTTTAGTTTTTCATCACACAAAACAGAGACTTCCACTACACAATTAGGAACTTAAGATAGTTCATGCTTAATATCTATAGGATTGGCCCACTTTTATAGTTGGAAGAAAATTCCCTAAATGTTCCCAGCTTATTTATTGTCAAGTTGAAGTTTATACAGACAAAACAAGAGAAATAAATTGTGGCTCAAAAGAAAATTTTACTTAGATACATTCAAAAGGCAAGAAACATTAAACATAACCGAGAAATGTATTACAGAGCCAAGAATGCCATTAGGTCGTTGAAATTCCAGCAACGCAATTCTCATGCCTGCCTCTATAAGAAAGTAGGAAATCCAAATATTGATTCCAAGCTATCTTCCCACTTCTTATTATGCGATGCCGGCCTCTATATCTAATTTACCTTTTTGTTGTTGCCGGATTATTTCTATTCTGGCCCAAGGTAGGGCAGAATAGATTGCAATACCAGCTATGTGCCAAAGATGATCAAGCAGTTGATTAACACAAGGCACTGATGACCTGATATGCCCAGAGCCATAGCCTAAAAGGTCACCATACGAACTCGTTCCCTCAAGTGCTTCCAGTATTGGGGGCATATAAGCCAAACTGGCTTCACTGCATTGTACATGACCAAGAAACAGAGGCACTTCCATCTCTTGTAAGAGAATCTTTTGTATCTTCACTTAAAGTTTATGCCTCGAATAGTTCGCCATCCAAGAAGTGTAGGAGCCGGAAAGTGGAACTGCTTAATTAAAGCCCCGATGACTCAATTTACAGTGCAATTGCATATTTATAACTGAAATGGGAATTCTCATCTCCCTCCCAAGTAGAAAGCATACAAGAAGAAAAGAATAAAATTGTCCTGGTAGGAGAAGAGCATATAGAGCAAAACAAGGTGCGCTAAGAAATATACATCCATTGCTCATAAGTCATAGGTAAAATCATACTACTTGGAAGTTCACTACTAGTCTACCTCCCAAATCCTTATTATTAGCCTAGGTGGTGTCACTGCCTGCTTGCTTTGATTCTAAATGGAAAGTCTTATTCATTCTGAATTACCTAAGGTCCAATAAAATGCTCACGAGGAAAAGGTGGGGAATTGGGATTGGACGACATATATGTAAAATGGGTTTCCATCCATTGATGGTTCCAACCCACAGCAAGAGAGAGAGAATTTCATTGAATAAAACTCTACTGAAGAGTGATAGTACATCAGAATACACAGAAAATTTTTGACAAGAAGGTCCAAATATAGCTCTCATTACTCTGAACA
Source organism: Castanea sativa (assembly GCF_040712315.1). Taxonomy (NCBI): domain Eukaryota; kingdom Viridiplantae; phylum Streptophyta; class Magnoliopsida; order Fagales; family Fagaceae; genus Castanea; species Castanea sativa. The sequence goes on along the minus strand of NC_134013.1, from coordinate 64,556,914 downwards.
AAGGTAAATGCATCTCACAGGCTCAACTAAATCCTACTCTCAGGTTCTCTATCTTACAAAAAGAACAAAACAGGACAATGAATAAATATGGAACTGACAAGCCCCCCAACAGCTTAATGAACCATATACTAAGCGAACATATCTTAATCCCCAGGCAATGGCAGTGAAGTATTGACTCTTGCTCATCTTCTAATGGAAAACAAACAAAGAGAAATGATTATCCTGTTGCAATGTCATCTGATTTTTTGTATCCTACTTAATAAGAAAATTCATGACCTCGAAGTGAGATGAATTTCTTGACCCAGATGGCAATATCCTCCGCACAGGCCTGAGCCTGTGGGGTCTTTAGAAGCATGTCAAGGGTTGCAAATTCATGAACTGCATCCTTATAATCAAGAACAGGAGCATCTACATTAACCTTCCGTAGCTCCTCTGAGTAAGCAATGGCCCGATCTCTCATCCAATCATGTTCTGCCACCACTGTCAATGTTGGGGGCATGAGTTTTAAAGGAGGCCCCCGATCTGAGATAAGGGGGTTGGCAGCTGGGTGGTCCAGACTGAACTCTTCCTCGGGTAAGAATAGTTTCCAAGCAAATATGCACATAGACTTGTCATAGAAGTAGGAGTTTGCCAACTTTAGCTCAGAATGTGTAGGGACACTTCCAATGAAGAATGGGTACATCAGGACCTGTGCCACAACTTTGACGGGATCCAGCAGCTTGCCTGCCTCAACAGCTTTTCGAGCTACATAGTCTGCAATATTTGCACCACAGCTCACTCCAAGTAGAACACATCTGTTACAATGAAAGGAAAAAGGTTAGAGATTTGATGAATATCATTGCAAGTTCTTTTGAAAAGGTTGGCAACTTTCTAGATGTCTTAGAAGGGTCAATTTTTAAAATCTTGTGTGTGTGTGTTAGCATTAAAAGCTAATTTTTGTGAATGTTACCTTATATGCCATACCTAACCTAACTCTAGCAACATATCAGTGTACAGAATATCAAAAAAGGCCTCCTTGTCCAGGAGCAAAACTACCAAATCCACCATACCATTTGTATTTATGTACATCTTAAGAATATTTTTCCCATAAGCAAAAGAAGCACATGGTCAAAGGGGTCCAAAACCACAAATAAGTGCAGTTTGACCAATAGTTCCATCCAATTATCCAGCTTTACTTCTAGAAGATACAGCAACACCATGCAGCTCTAGAACAACCAAAACATTTTTATACAGTTTAAATGTTGGCAGCTTGGTGCACATGCAAAAGACCAATAGTGGAACCACAATTTTCCTAAATAGCCAACATGCTTGAGGAAGAAAGATTGAGCAAATGGAAGTGAACTGTATTATACCTTTAAACAGGACACAAGGAAGCCTGAAATATACCACCTAACTCTTTTTCTATTCCTTTTTCCTTCTACAGGTTTTGACCCCAAGGGGAGGGGGGTACCACTACCCAGTACCAACTTACTAATTTGAAGTTACAAGACGTGTAAAATAATCTTGATAAATACTCATCCGTTGACATGGTCTTTTCTGTTAGTAGTTGCCAGAACTTTTCTATTTTGATTAAGCTGCATTTGTCTATCTCCTGCCTATTCCGTATCTAATTAACAGTCATACAACAACAATCAAGTCTTAGTGCCCGTTTGGGAACAACTTATCTAGATTTTTACTGAAAACTTTTTGCTGAGAGTGTACTAAAGTATACTTGTACCATGAAAAAATTTGAAAAAGTGAGAAAAAGCGGAAAAATGTGAAGTTTTAAAAAGCTATACATAAAAACTAAAAACTGATGCCAAACAGGCTCTTAGTCCCACAATCTTGGGGTAGCTACAGATCATCAACAAACTAAATAGAGTTGGCCACATGTATTCTTTTCCTCCATTCTATTCTATCCAAAGTCCTACGCTCTATTACCTCCTTGATTGACATGTGCTTTTTTACTACTTCTACTAATGTTATTTAGGTCTTTCTCTATCTTTTTTGGAATCAACTCACTCTTCCTCACTAGTACATTAATCACTCTCATCTACACATGAACAAACTATCTCAAGTGATTCTCCCTTATACAAAATTCAAGTATGTTTTGCAGCTGTATTCTTCAAATATATAGTTTATGATTAAGACAAGGAAGCAATAACTTCAAAAAATCCAAAATCATCATATATCTAAAAAAGGCAAGAATATCTCTTCTTTTTTTATGTTTTTAATAATAAAAGTTGGGTCTTACATTGTGCATTCACTACGTGGTTCAATGCAAGTATTACAAATTGTACAGTAAAACTTTACATATGATTTTTAATAAATCCATGCAATGCACAGGTATAGTACTAACATATGATAAAAGGAGTTCAACATCAATGATCTTTGATATGCTTTAAAGTTAATTCAACCTATCCAAAAAAAGAGGGAGATGTCAGGGCATCTTGAATCAAGGGGAGTATAAACAATTTCCAATTTTTAGCATATCATTACTAATGAGACAAAGCTGAAATTCCATAAGAACTATATTTGAAACTCAAGGAGAGAATTACGTGCATTTGAAAAACTGAAGAACCATAGAAAAGACTTACAAGGACAATCTCCCTACAGAAAACCATCTATAGAATATCCTGATGAGAACTCTCAATCCTAATAGCCACTTTCACAGAACCTTGAATTTGGGTGTTAATTACGTTGTACTTCTACTATGATGGAATAATACGCATCATAATGCTTAGTTTAAGAAAAGAATCTCATCAAACTAATCGTGGGATACAAACTCAATTCTATAACAACTAAGATGATATCTCAAATATATTAGTGGCCTTGCGAATATTTTTCCCAAAAAATAACAAGACCTGTGAGTTTTTCATATACATGATTTGTTCAACTAAATAAGCAATTGTTTGTTCTCTTTTTGTCTCACAATAATTCATGCAAAAGGCACAAGAAGGCATGACATAACATTATCCTCAGTAAATTGCTTTCAACAAACCATGATGCATCAGTCACGAGTATAACAAAAGGTAGCTATAGTTCTTTCTAACCAATCCTAAGTGCCTGGTTTCCTTCTTAGGAATAGGCCATCCCCAGCCCAAAGTTAAAAATAGAAAGCAGAAAAAATGTGTTTATCTAACAAAAAAGTTAGAAACCTGGAATAATGGCTCCTAAAAGGGCCCTCAAACAATGACTCTTTTTCTCCATATTCTGCCTGGGTTTACCATTCCCTTTGCAATTCTTTCAGGCTTTACCATTTGTAAATTAAACTAACTTGTTAATATAAGAAATGTAGATGGAAACAAACAACCACCACTCCTGAACTGAACCCCCTAACTTGTTAAAAACCAAACTCATAAAATTAGAAACAAACAAAAGCCTGCACTAATATCAAATTGTGCCAACTCCCACTGGTGCATGGTAGCCTAAGCCAGTGATAGACCAACAACCAGCTCACCAAATAGAGTAATAGACCCAAATGAGACATCTCCACCAATTACAATCTTGAGAACAATGTCACAAACACTAAACCTCAGACGCAACATGCATCACCTTTCTCTAAATGATTAGGTATCCTAATTTAATCACTGGCATGACATGTCAATGGTTTTCTTCCTTTAAAAAACAAAAGTAAGCCTTGTTTACAATTTTATAATAGAATCCGCTCATCGACACATTCAAATAAACTCCATTCTAAGCTTGCAATATACGCAAGAAACAGTCAACACCGTTTTAACTCCTAGGCTCTACCACCCTACGATTTCAAATTTAGAAGCTATGTTCACCAAACCATTGATCTGCATTGTTGAACCCCATCATTGTAGCTCAGAATTACACTCCTAACTTTACAGTAGCAATGTCTACATACCATATTACGAAGAGGAAACCAATAATATGAATCAAAATCCCATCTAATTTTATCATCTTTTGCAGCATATAACATGAAATTCACCAATCATATCGGATTTTCTAAACAAATGCAGCATCCAATTCCAAATGCAAGAACTAAATAAAATTGCACAAAGAGATCAAAAGTGTAACCTTGATGGATCTCCGTGCGCCGCCAACCACGGCTCCACCATCGATGCGCCGAATGTGTCCACGATATGCGACTTCTTAAACTCGTTGAGGCCGCCGCCGCCGCCGCCGCCACCTCCTCCGCCTCTCGCGTTCCCCATCGACTTACTACACTCGGCCAAATTCGCCTGCTTCCCCAACCAATTCAACACCTTCAAACCGTCCTCAAAAGCCGCCGGATACCGATTCTCCGGCGCGAGCCTGTATCCAACCGCCACGACGATGACGTCGCATTGCTTCGCGATCCTCCGGCAGAACAAATCGTTCGCGGCCGAATCGTTACTCCCGCTGACCCACCCTCCGCCGTGAAATTGCAACATAACCGGAAGTTTCCGGCAATTATCCGGCGACGGAGAGTAGCCTCTGTAAGCACCTCCTCCGGCGGCGGCGGCGGCGGAGGTCGACATCAAATTCAAACCTTCCATGTCATTGGAGGAACCGTAGCTATTCCTTCTAGGCTCTTCGCTAGGGCTCAAAGTAACGTTCGGAGGACCATAGCTATTACGGCGAAAACTGCGATTGGATCCGACTCCTTGATCCGGATCGGCTCTTTTCGTATGATTGGATCGGAATTTAGGTCTAGGAGGATAATTGTGGTTGTTACTTCTCGAATCGGGTTCGGGCGGGTTGAGAGCCGAGTCCGGAAGGAAGATCCGAATAGTTAAAGAAGTGAAAGGATCGATATGGATATCTTTCGTGGCGACACCGTCTGTAAAAGAAGGGTTGGCTGCGGCGACGGTTTCTTCGGGTCGGGATGTGACGCCGAACGGGTTGGATTCGTCGGGCGGGGATTGGATCCGATTCTGCAACCGGTGCTTCAAGAGGAACTTGAAGAACACACTGTATAGTTTCACAGCTACGCTTGGCATTTTCTGTTCACAACCAAAAACAAAAAACAAACAAACACGCGGTCTCTCGCTCTGCGATTTTTTCTTGAAAAAGTGCCGGTGCGTGTGGGTTTTTGTTTGGTGAATTACGGTAAATTCATTGCCGAATTAGGATTAGAAGATGTTTAATTTCGGTGGTTTGTGTTTGAAATCGCATGGGATTAGGGTTTTTCTTTTTGTTTTGTAAATGGGAGGATTGGTTTTTTGCTTGAATCTGGTTGCTTCAATGGTGTGGTGAAGTTGTACACAGAGAGAGAGAGAGAGAGAGAGAGAGAGAGAGAGGCTTAGGTGCGTGATGGGCATACATGCAACTTTACGCTGTTTGTGACTTGTTTTAGTTGTTTTGGCTTTGTCAATGTGTTTTTTTTTTTTGTTTTTCATTTTTTTTGGAGCAGCAGTTTATACCCATCATGCAACATATAATCAAAATAATTAAAATAATATATTGAATTTTATTTTAAATTACTTGATTCTTTTACAAATAGAATTCCAGCTGAACTTGAATTTTAAATTTCTTAAAACTCAACAAATAAAGTTTAACAGTTAGGTATAATAAATTATTGTTAGTTGAATTCTATATTCTATATTTAAAGTTTCAATTAAAATATGGGACAGTGAATCCACATTACTCCTGGCATCTAGATTCTCAGGAATGTGATTCCTAGGAATCACATTCCTAGGAATGTAGCTATTCCTATGTTTGGTTTTATTGGGAGATTCCCAGGAATGTGAGATGATAATGTTTGGTGTATTTAATCTTAAATGAATTATTTGTTTTTCCCATTTCGTCCTTAGATTTGAATGTGAAACTGCCCATTAAAAAAAAAATCTTCCTTTAAATAAATAATGAAAAAATATATATAAACTATTAATTAGTCCTTTAAAAAAATATCTTACTCTAAATAGATAGATAAAAAACATTATATAAACTATCAATTAGCAACACATTCATTAAAATTGTGATCTAACGTTTCAAAATGACAAGAATAATACAAAAATAACTATTAGCAGAGTTATTTATCCTGTTTATGTTGTTTTGACGGGAAAAGATAAAGACAAGAGAGAAGATATTGATAATTTGTTTTATAGTTTATCTTAATTGCTTAAATGATAAGGAAAAAGGGTTAAAATTGTCAATTTATAAAAAATACAATTTCTTTTAAGTTTGGGAATCTGGATTCCCACATGTTTTAAAGGAATCCACATTCCTATCGAGAGGGGTTTAAGGATTAAGATTGATTCTGGCGTAATTTGCAACCAAACATGGGAATCTTTAAACATTCCTGAGAATCCTAAAACATTACCCCGTACCAAACGCCACCTAATAGTTTATTTTGAGAAAATTTTTATGGAGAATTGAAAAAACTGTTGAACAATTGATTAATTTTTCAATTTTTTATAAAAATTTTTCTAAAATAGTATACTGATATATACTCTAAGAGCACACGTTAGTAAATCCCTTATGTGTATGTTTGTTTCTATAAAAAAAAAAAAGGTAATTGTCCCACATTACTTAAAAAAGTGTGTTGTATGCAACGTAATTTGTCTCACCTTCCCTTAAAATTTACCATGACTTTTGAGTGAAGTTATGATGTGTCTTTGTATTAGAACCTCTTTCTTTCTCCCTTATGCGTGTGTGTGTTTGTTTCTCAAAAAAATAATAATAATCATTCATTTTAGGAAAGTTAAAAAGGCAGTAAATAGTTAATCACTTTTTCATTTTTTTCATAAAATTTTTCCTTAAATATTTTACTAATATATGTCCCAAAAGCATTAGTACTAGGATTGTAAAACTCCCAAAATGGTTTTTATACTATCAACCAACAAAAATTAGCCATTACCCGGAGTGGTAGTTGTAAAATATTTTACAACTCTGCTAAGATAGTACTATAGCAAGATGGTAATTTTTAAAAATAATATTTTATTGGGTTTTGGGTTTTATTTAGGTATTAGGTTATATTATTTACTGTGTGGATGTATTATTTTAATGTGTTGTATAGTCAAATAAAAGTTAGGATGTTAAATGAATTATAAAATGATATAATATAATAGATAAATTAACTTTTAAGATGATAAAATATAATATTTTTTAGAAACTCCGGATACTAATGCTCTAATGACATATGTTAGTGAAACTCTTAAAATATTGCCACATATTTTCTTCAAATAGTAGAATAATAAATTCCTATTAGTTAGTTCCATATTCAAATATAATAAATGTCTACTAATAATTACTATAATTATCAAATTTTATATTTTAAAAAATAAATACGAAAACAAATCATATTTTGTTTAACTTTTTGAAGGATTTTTTCGGTAACTAACTAATAATATACATAAATCAAATCTTATTTATATACTCCTTTAATGAAAAATCCTCAAGATTAAAAAGTGCTTTTATTAGGAATTAAAAAAAAAAACTTTTTAATTTATTTACTTATGTAAAAAAATTTAAGACCTTACATTTTTTATGCATATGTATAACTACATTTCAACTAACTTTCAAAAAATCGTTAATAATTATATAACTCAATTGGTATCTTATAGTATTTCTAACATAAATGTGTATATTCAAATTCTTCATCTCCATTGTATATGTTGAAATATTGAAAAAAAAAAAAAAGTTTAACAAAACTAAAAGCCACATTCAAGCATTTTTTGTTTTAACTAATTTACTTAAAAGAGAGACGAAAAGTATTTTTAAGTGAATAAGCTATTTTTTTATTCAATTAAAAACTTTTTTTTTTTTTTGGAGAAACACTGCTTATTTATTTAAGTCTTGTTGTACTTGTATCACCTTTTGTAAAAAACTTGCCAAAAACACATACCAATTCATCGAAAGAAGAATATCATCAAACTAAAAATAGATTATACAATTCCCAATTGACAATTGTTTGAATCAAACACATTACATATTATTGAAATTAGTTACATAATTCACCACTAATCTTATTTTATGACGTTCCAAACACATGGATATTATTTTTTTTTTTTTTTTTAAGTTTGGCATCGATTTTTGTTATCTTTTGGGTTAATGTGATGGGTCGGAGGAGCTTATCTTTGCCAGGTGTGAATTTGTGGTGGCTGGTAGAGAGGCGTAATCATGTGTGGTGAATATTCTTGCAACCACGCGATGCATTGCTGATGTAGTTGCGCTTTTGTGATAAGACTGTCCTCGTGATTTTGGATGAAAAGACTTCGCACTGAAATGCTAGCTTTGTGTGAGAATGTCGGTGATAAATGATCGTGATGAATTATATATAATGGTAGAACATTATTTTGAGCAATTTTTTTTATTTTTTTTTATTTTAACGTACAAATCTACTTTTTTTTTTTTTTTTTTTTCAAAATACCTCACATCAAATTATTTATTTTATATTACATTTCATTAAAATGTTAAATTTTCTTAATTTTTTCAATTGTTTTTCTTTTTGTACACACAATAACCACATTCCACTCTTTCTTTCATCATTTATAAAAAAATAATAAACAACTAAATACAAAATTAATAGTATTACTGTAAACTTACATGATACTGTCGCAAATTTGTAAATTTATAAAATTATATATAAATTGTTGTAGATCATTTTTAGACAAACTTGTTTAAATTTTGCACGTGTTTCTATTATACGCAAACTTATATAAATGCTCTTAGGGACACAATCATTTCTACAACCATCTTAATTGTATTTCAGTACTTTTACATAGATCCACCGCATGTACTTAAATACACTCAAATCCAATTAGTAACTAGTATTTTTTAATAATTTTTCAATTTTTCATAAATTTTTTTTCTAAAATAGATGATTAATATATGTTTAAAGACATAGATTACGGGGATGCATATATAATTATGTAAGCTTATGTGTACAGATTTTTGTTTGTGTGACCGTTCTGCTTTGGAAAATGATATGAATGAAACTCAATTATGTTGCACATCGTGCCCCATTATATTAGTCTTTAGATTCCTTTGTTTTTTACTACCATCTTCTTTCTTTTTTTGTCTTTTTGCTTGATTTTTTGGATGTGCTTATCATGAATTCCTGAATAATGAGTAGGAGTTCAAGAAAAAATGTTTTTCTAGAATATGTACTATTGTACCGTATTAAAGTTCGAGTTAATGAAAACTTGGACCAGTTATTTTACAAATATCAATAAATTGCAGTGTTTAAATCAATGTGACTCAATCTAATTCTGCCTGCTTAGATTTGTCAACAATGTGACCCGATCAGTTTCGTCAGCTCTCTCGACACAAATAGTCACACAAAATTCCTCTTTTCTCTTCATTCAACACGCAAAGTTTATAGATATCAAAGCTGAGTTCTCATGTTGTTGGTTTTAACTTTCAAAAAATTGTCAACTTTATTGACATTGTTTAATCTCTATGAGTACGACTAACTCTGTGTTTGGAAAGGTGTGAGGAGAAAGAAAGAGAAAGAAAAATGAGAGGAAAAATAGTAATTCCTCTGTTTGGTTACACCATGGAAGAAAAGACAATGGTATAAACTATTTATCCTTGGGCCCATAGTTTTGCAATCCGCTTTGAAAATCAGATTTGAAGAGACAATGATTTAAAAACAGATAAGGAATCCACGTAAATAATATATTATAACCTGAAATTACTTATTTATCCATAACTTTTATTTATCTTTCACATTTATATGGGCACAAAAGTAAAAAAAAAAAAAGAATATATAATTTTATATTCACTTCCTCTCTCGTTGCAATCCAAAACAAAGGAAAAAGGATCCCATTAAAAACAAAAGAAAGAGAAATGTATTATTCCCTTTTCCTTTTCTCTTCCCTCTCTATTTCCAAACATGCATGAGGTTTTTTTTTTTTTTTTACCTTTTCATTTTCTTTCCATTATGTGAGGACCAAAAACTCATAAAATCAACTTCCAAACGTTATTGCTGCTTTATTCATTTAAGAGTCCTCATACAATACATTTGGTAGAGAGGGTTCAACAACAAAAAGCCTCCATTCGTAGTCTCTTGATTCCTATTTATACTATTCTCTGTTTTCATCGTAGCCTTACACCTTGCAATCTGCGGTCCTTTTCCCGTGACACTTGTCCGTCGGCAATGGAACAAGATTCCACTTTGCATCCCGCACTGTTCAGGTCATGTCCACATTAATGCGACAGATAGAGGTGATGCTTGTTAATTAATGCGGCCAGAATGGTTGTTGCCAAGCATTTAATGCAACCTTCCAAATCAGCCTAATACATCCAGATATTTGTAACATGTCCCTTATATCGTTATCGTCCACGCCACCTCATCTTCGGGCACACCCGGAGAGACCTCATCTTTCACTCTAAATGTTGGCCTTTCTTTCTTCGGGTCCTCGGGTACTTAGGTCCTCGGGTCCTCACACATTATATCTCAGATTGGTCGAGGGGTTCACTCCACTCAGCATTCAGCAGCATACTTTGCTGACAAAAATAATATTGAATTGATTTATGCTTTTTTAGAATTTTGTTTCAATTTTGTTAACCTTCTTTCAATTTCTTTAACAACGCTATTTGTGGCGATTTTGGCTGTTTAGCCCTCTTTTGTGAAACTTTTAGCCCAAAATCCCCTTATTTAAAATATTTATGGATGTAACCCCTCTTTTTCCACTAGCAATTTTTTAAAAATTTTCAGTAGAATTCTGTTTCAATTCTTCCTTTAACTCTTTTTTTTTTTATATAAGTAATTCTTCCTTTAACTTTTGCCTCAACATTTTTAAGTTTCTTTCAACTGTCCCCCACTCGGAAGAGATACCTACATTAGGACTTAAGGAGGGACTTTTTAACGTCCCCACAATTTCTTCTTTCTTTTCTTTGTTCTTGTAATATATAGTTTTATAAATATTTAAAGATCGATCCCTAAAAATTATAAATGGCCCCAAAATTTCAATTGGCCTAAGAGTCCAAAAGAGAGAGAAAAAAAAAAAAAAACCATCTCTAAAAATATTTCATAAAACATTCTCTTTTATTTTTTCTTTTTTTATATATAGTGTTCGAGCTTTTTTTTTTTTTTTTGAGAAAAAGTCTTTTGAGTTTTATGTAACTACAAAAATTATGTTCCTTTTCAATAGAAAATTAAGGACAAACCAAAAGCGTTTAAGTTAGGTTACTCTTTATTTTAAGTAGATATCTGCTCTTGGATATGTGTATTTGTATATTTTAATCAATATATTTCAAATAAATTTGTTCAGAGTAATTATATACTTTTCTATTTATGGAACTTTTAGTTCTGAATATTATATCAAAATTAGGTTCATAACAAAATGGAAGATGATTTTCCAAAAACACTCAAATGACATGCACATATAAATCTAGAAATCAACCTCTTTCAGATTGGAAATAAGAATGTCTACCAACTGCCTCTCCTATTCACTGTGATCTTTTTAAATATCTTTAATCACAAGAAATTGCCCTCCAGGCAGAGCTTCCGGCTTCGGCCCCTTGTACTAAGAAGATGAACTACAAATACCATGTGAAACTACAGCAATACTCAACAGATTTGGGTGGGTTGTGGTCATAAAGAATACAACATTAAGAGAAGTTAAGTTGAACAATGAGGAAAGCATTTCATGCTCTACTAGCTACAAACTTTTTCATCTTTTAAACAATTTTATGCCAAGCAACGAACACTCACAAAAGCAACAAAGTATGATGATACATATAAATAATCAAAAGATTGAGCCTACTCCATTAAACCAAATTCACATGTAGCACATTTATGTCAAATTCGAGCTCTTTTTTTTTTTTTTCTCCCGCACTTCCTTTTCCCACATGCAACAACATCAACAGCAAATAGGCAACTACTTTGCAGGCTAGATCTTCAATATGAACACGCTTTGCAACACCCGTTTGCTTACTCCATCCAATCAAATATATACAGTCCACGTGTGTTAAACCAAATCGGGGCTACTCTGCACCCCATGCAGTGGTATCCTTGAGTTTGGGACTCAAATCACCTGATTAAACAACAATTCAGAAGGTCAGCAACCAAGGAACTAATGGCAACTAGCTTGATAACTCACTACTTAAATAATCATTTTTTTAATATGGCCTCCATACCAATTCAATTATCAAAAAGCTGTAATCACACATGGGAATCTCTCTCTAGCCAGACGGTGACCGAATGGGTTTTCTAGGAGAGACAAGCACTGGTTCATTACTTGAAGCTTTCATTGCAGCAATCTCTTCTAAGCGTTTCCAAGTGGCTTCGCGTTTCAACTTAATTTCTTTCTCTTGTGCTTCGTCTTCCTGAAACTTGAGCAAGCACTCGTCAAAAAGCTCAGAGTCAATATCAGAGAAAATCTTGCGAACGTTTAGTGTCAAGCTCTGTACTGCCTGGTTCCAGTGGTTTCTTGCGTTTCTCTCCAAGGATGGGAAGATAATTGGCAGTATTACTCTGCGGTTCTGTTTGATTAGATTCTCAATGTGATCATTGTTCCATAAGAACAAAGCCCTCTCTGCCACCTGCCAAAAGAAGTTGATTAAGTGAGAAAGGGGATAGCATACAAACTAGAATGTGAATAAATCTAGGAAAAACTTTCAGTAAATATGAAGTATAAGACTATCTTGTAATCATTGTTTAGACATAAATCAAGTTGGTACAGCTTGACATTAGCAACCACACAATGGTATGGTATTGCTAATAAAAGTGGCAGCTTCCATATATAGCATCTAATTTAAACAAGCATAAAGATTTTTATTTTCTTTGCACATATGAAAGGAAAGGGCGATGCCAACAAATAAAAGACAAGGATGACTACGCAGAGAAAAGGTTGATGGTTTAGGTGACACCAGAAAATTTCCAAAATGAATGCTCTCAGACAGAAGAAATACCCGGCTGCTAGTCAGACAAAAATACATCTAGTAAAAAGAAGCAATGCTTAATATCAAACATTTTAGTACTTGATAAGAAGACATGCCAAAGGCATCAATAGAAAACATACAATTTTCTAGTGTTTTGTAAGCTCCACAAAGAGCTTCAACCTCCTCAAAAGTTCTACAAGGAAGAACTGAATTTTGAAGTTTTTAGGAAAATGCTATACAATACAGCGTTCATGCTTTATAAGTCCAAAATTTTAAATCAATATTCATTGTGATTTTTCACACTCAAAAGAATAAAAAGCTTTTCGTTAAAGCTCTACATCTAAGCTCTACTCCATACAGTAATACCAAACAATCACTTAAGCTAAAGCTAGAATTCCAAGCTTTGGTATAAAAGCCTTTTGGTGTGCTATTCCAATTCTTACTTTAAATTAAATTATTTGTAGCTAAAATAACTAAGAAAAATGACTGCTACAAGTAAATCTAGATATGTTTTCAAACATTTTAATGGTTGTCAATTATTTTTAAAACCTAAAATTAAACATAAATTATGCCCAAAAAAAAATATATATATATATATATAAATACCTAAAAATTAATATTAATAAATTAATATTTATTTATTTTTGATAAGTATATCAATAAATTAATTTGTGTATCCCCGTGCCTTAATTTTTCAAGAACTGTCATGTTGTCATGTGTCAAGTCCTGTGTGATGTCAGTGTCTATGCTTCTTTGGGCAAAACTCTATATCACCAAAGATCTACAGATAAAGGTCCACAATAGTTAAAATCCAAACCAGTAGTTCAACCAGTCCAATCATGAACTCATCATCAGTCCAATCCAGTTTCACACCCAAAAAAAAAAAAAAAACCCAGATTAAACTAGCAACCAGATATTCAGCTGGTAAAACCAAGAACCATGCCGATTAAATAGGTTCAATCAACCTCATGAAGTCAAGATCTACACCTCCTTCAAGCTCAACCAGTCAACCTCAAAACCTCTGTCCATGATGACTCACCTAGCCAACCCAAACATTGCAGAAAGGGATCGAGAGGGAAAGTTTGATCAGTCTAATGGTTTTTTAAGAACCATGAATGGGGGCAAGCCTCAACGTCCACGTTGCCAAAACAAAACTTGTAGAGAGAGATTGAGTGAGAGATCACCTGATCTGGTGGATTTTTGCTTTTGAGGACAATGAAGGGGGCAAGTCTCAATTTCTTCACAACTTGAGGCAAGCAAAGCCACGTTATTTAGATTTGAAACAAAGTTTTTTCTTTTCTTTACTTCTTTTTTTAAAGGAAAAGTTGGTTTTGGGAATGGTCAAAATTTTTTTTTCTTTTAGTAAGACAAAATGGGTCTCCAATGGACTAAACACACAATTGTTGGCTTTAACGTGAGCCTCCATTGTAATTTTATTATCATAGTAATATGCAAAGAAGCATGAATGAATGATATTTTTTAAAATATTTTTCTTTATGGAAATTACTTTTTTAAATAGAAAGAATATGTTTTTTTAGTGTGAATATCATTTGACACTTAAAGATTATTAAAATTTTTAGATGCTCTTCAGTAAATATTATTAATTTTATCAAGACTTTCCTAAAATTATCCATTAACAATTTTCCTAAGAGCACCCATTACCAGACCCCTAATTATAAACTTATCATACAATTTTTAGTTTTTATAATTATAAATTCATTAATAAAATTGTTTATGACATCATCAGTTTGACCACCAGTCCAACCCTGGTCAGATGAGAGAATTGGCAACCGTTCTCCTTTCCAGTTCTCTATCCATCCTGATTCTTAAAACCATGATCTACAGTTAGAGCTCTACTTCCTACAACAATGCCAAACAGGCTCTTTATTTGCTGTTTTATAACAAAACTATCAATCTAGCTGCCTTGTTTTGGCTGCATCATTAAGTTCCTATTGCTTCAACATTCAGGCTCTATAAATTCCCATGCATTTGCCATTATCTTTTTTTCTTTTTTCTTTGACTTCATTTTTTGCAGCAAGAAGTGCACATCATTCATTCATTAGCTGACTTGTCACTTGCTTGAAAAACAACATTTAATTCGAAAGTAGGAAATCTAACCAAGAAGTGTTTTCATTTGGTCTTTGATGTACAACCAATTCTGAGCAACTTAATAGAGTCCAAATCAACTAGATCAAGCAATGCGAAGATGTGGTTTCAACCAGTATTCCTTACAAGGATTTAAATTTTGGTGTGGCACATGGTCCTTTATGAAGGAACGTTGTTATAACAATTTGGTATATATTTGAGAAGTTTAGAGAAAGACTAGAGATGTGGGCTTGGGTGGATGTGTGTGTGTGTGTGTGTGTGTGCGTATGTGCGTGTGCTCATCATTGATCAAAATATAGACTTATAAATTTGACCGCCCACAGAAAGTTCATTCTACCAAAAAAGAGGCGAAAAATTCTACCAATGCCTAAGAGTTAAAAGGTACAAGTTGTTTAAGAAAACCCAATTTAAGTGTTTAAAATTGGGTGGATGTGTGTGCGCGCGCGCGCGCGCTCATCACTCATCAGAGATCAAAATATAGAATTATAAATTTGACCGCCCACAGAAAGTTCATTCTACTAAAAAAGAGGGGAAAAAATCTAGCAATACCTAAGAAATAAAAGGTGCATGTTGATTAAGAAAACCCAATTTAAGTGTTTAAAATTGTTTTTGTTAAGAACAACAAAAACAATTTTATATTAAAAAAAAATTGATTGAGTTCCTAGATTCTCTAAGCACCTGCCATTGATATAATGGCCTTGCTCTTTCATTCTATGTTCTTTGCTTTCACTTTCCTTATCTTTTTCTCACTGTATCCTTCCTGTATACATTTTTATTTCTTTAATGAATTGCACTTATAAAAAAATATATATATATTTTTGTAAAAAAAAGCCATTTATAATTGCCCCCTAGTTTCATTAATATAGAACCAACACCACTACCATCAATACCTAATGGAGGCACCCACCACACAATTACTATTTACAAGACATCAAAGAAATTAAAGGAAAGGATTAATTTTATAAATTGATTAAAAAATGGACTTCTTGAGTTAATCTTAATAATCAATCCCACCACCAGCACAAATCACTGTGAAGAAGTCTCCTCCCCACAATTTAACCACCAAACCACAACTGCCATACCCTAACAGTAACCCACTGATGTAACTGCAAGACCCTTTTTTTTATACAAGTACAACTGCAAGACAATCATTGTCCCATAACCCTAAAAGAAGCCTCAAGGTTACAGCCTACATTTCAGTACCATTTGCCACAATCCAATCACAGCATCATAAAATCAGCACAACTACTATGGCCTATACCAGGCTAGTATGACTATTTATGCTACGTTAATATACATGGCAAACTATGTGAGTGACAATGAAGACCCATCTAAAATAATTATCAAAAGGATATCCAGATTGTGCATATGCCTCAATTCCACCACTCAATGTCTGTCATTCATAACCCTGTGTGCAGATGGACAAGGGTTATGAACAGAAATGAGAAATCCTCCCTCAATCAATATCTATATACACAAACCTAGGTCCTAAAGCTCAATATTTGGACATGTGCCACATGTTCAAGATTCACAATTTAACATGCCCTGTCTAGGAATCCCAAGTTTCTTAACTCCCTTCCCCCCTTTTGCCTTCACTTCTGTTGCATCACAAGACAACTTGGTTATCATGATTTCAATACTTTTAATTAATAGTCCATATTGGGTGAGTTTGGTTCAGCTTTTTGAAACTGGGCCTTTTGAAAAAGTGGAGTTTTCAAAAAGTGCAGTATAAAAAATGTTTTTTCAAAAAGCTGAGTGTTTGGTAAAAGCTGTTAAAAAATGCTTTTTGAAAAAGCTAAGTATTTGGCTAGCACTTATAAAAGTGGCAGTTTGAGGGGTAAATTACTAAAAAGGACAATGTCTATATAAAGAGAATTCTTGTTTTAATTACCTCTTTTAATGCAAGTTATGGACACAATATTTTCACAAAAATTTCACAATAAAGTCTATATAACAAGTTGTTAATGGTAGGAAAAAAAGTCACTAGTAGGTCTAGATGAGAACTAATAACAACTTACTATTAAACTTTATTATAAAATTGTTATAAAAATTTTCTATCAATAGTACTATTTTTTTTCTAAAGAAAAATAGTAATAACTTAAAAAGTTTAGAAATATAATAAAATGTCACAATATTTTCACAATACTAATTTAAAATTAATATTTGTAAAATAAAATTTTATTAACACTTATCTTTTAAATGAGTTGTTCTAGTACCCACAATTTTTTCTCCACCACGTACTCTATAACATCAAAGTTATGAAAAAGAAGTTGCAAGAGTATCTCCAACAGCCTCTCCAAATTTTTGTACTGTTTGGAGAGTGAACAGTACATTTTTCGCAATACTTCCACAAGAATCACATCAAAATCTTACATGGAAAGTTGTTACTAGTTCTAATTTGAACCCACCACTGAAATTATTCTTTTACTCACCAATATTAGCTAATAACAATCTATTACTTAAAATTTATTATGAAAATATTGTGGTAGCATTTTTTAATTGTCATTTCTTTTTTTTATATTATTTTTCCAAACTTATTACATCCATACGTTTTCTTTTTCTGTTCTTTTTTTTCTCTTGGTTTTTTCTCCACCACACACCTACCCCACTCCCATCTCTATCTACCCTTCTTTTTCTTTCTCTAGTGCATTCCGGATCCCACTTTCCCTTTCTCCAGCTCTCTCTTTCTTTCTCTAGCTCTCTCTTTCTTTTACTTTTTCTATTTCTACTTGAACACTCTCTAGCAATGATAAGAAACAGAGAAATTAAGAACAAGCGATTGCATGCTCCACCATTGATCGACGGACACAGGCAGGCGTTGTCTCTTTTTTGCTCCACCGTGGGTTGCTTGCTTGCTCCACCGTGGGTCAAATGGCTTCTGTCTCTTTTTTTTTTTCCTTTTTTTCTTTTTTTGCTTTAATTGTTATGATTTGATTAATTTTAAGATTGTGTTTTTGAGTTTGTATTTTGATTATGCCTGAGTTTAGAGATGTTTAAGAGAAATGATTGTTGTGAATGTAGCTGTTGTGAATGTTTGATTGAGACTGAGTTTAGAGATGTTTGAGAGAAAAGATCAAGAATAGTTTTGTTGTTACCGTTGTGATTTTTGAGTAAAAAACAACTATGGGCAATTTAGGAAAAAAAGAAACCCAAGAAAACGTGTTTGTGCGAGTTTTGCAACTGCAGCTCTGAGCTCCTTTTTGCAAATGCAAGTTTTCTTCACAAACCCAAAATGCAACTTTTAACAAAAAGTTGCTTTTTGAACCTAACCAAACGGGCTTTTTGGGCTGGCGGTTTCAAAACGAGCTTTTTGGGCTGGGAAAGTTGAAACAAACATGCACTTATCAGTTCTATAATAGATATTGCATAATATCCATGTCCATGGCATCAAAAACATGGCATTCTAAAATTGTTCGAAAATTTTCGAAGGACTTAAAAATTCATAAAAAATCTGGAATCTAAGCTAAATCTTCCAGTGATTTTCTTTAAATAACTTTTGAACCTACAAGCACCCCACTGCTGCACTGCCTAAGCTATGATCAAGGGGAAATGTCATAAGAGTTTCTCCACACAATAAGAAAAATCTGAGCACAATGGAGAGAGAGAGAGAGGCTTTTTATGAAACAGCATAAACATTTGCACCTCATCAAACTTCTCCATCAAGCTTGATACTATTTTCTTTGGAAAATGCCAAAAGACAACTTGAGTTTGAAGGGGGAGTTGAAATATGGGGGAACCTGACAAGCAAGGACAATGAAAATATGTTTTACTACTAATTCTTATTTTGTTAATATTAACATTTGCTAGCTTTTAGAATAGATTGTGTTTGGGCTAAATTTGCACACATTTGAATTGGAGAAAGGCAGATTTTAGCCCAAGACCAGAAAGGCAGAAATTGCGCTCAAAATTCAAGTTCTAAAGTGTTAAATGATTTTCAGCAGTTTAATCATGTAAAAAGCAAAAGAAGACCAACCAGAGCAAATCCTCACACTAGAAATGACAAAGTGAAGGCTTAAAGACTCATTATCTAATTTCTACCACAGAAGCATGCCTTTAGTTCAGACATGCAACACAGGAAAGAGGAACTAACAAGTAGAAACTGATGGAACTGGTAAAACAACCTACCTGAAAATGTGAACTGCTCAAGCAACGACCAATTTGACGAAACAAGGGTACCATACAGCGCTGAAATTCTGCAGGCTGAGTTGCTTCTAAAACTTCCTCCAGCTCACCTAGGAACATAACCTCCTTAGAACTATTTGTAATTGGCCAATATTTTAGTAAACCCCTTATAATAGTGTCAGCAAGCTTGCAGTCCTTCTCCACAAATTGTGTAATGCAGTAAGATAACTGCTGGTGGTACATGGGTATGCATTTTGGTTTATGAAGTGGAATAAGTGCCCGAACAAGAAAGAGCTTGTGCTCTTCTTTCAGCGGCAGAGCAAACCCATTGATTATACTACCAAGAATCTCTAACAGCTCTGCAATCCCATTATGCTTCTCAGTTTCAAAAATAAAACGATAGAAGATGTTGTTGATTGCTTTCCTGATGAAAGGTCGGTGCACCATAAATTTCCCATAAATGCGGTGCAGAACTGTTTTCAAGTAATCCCTCTCTCTGGGGTCCTCTGAATCAAAAAGATCTAACAACCTGAGAACAAATGAGTGATCAACATACCTCTTAGCCAACTTTGCATCTGTCTCAGGTGATGCAACAAACCTCAAAAGGAATTCATACACTATTTGCAAGTGAGGCCATGCAGGATCCATTGATGGCTCTTCCTCTTCCAAATCAAAGCCTTCCAAGACTTTATTCTCACGGGGTGGAGAAGTGAGTGTTCTAAACAAATTTTTTGATACCATCTTTATGATCTCTTGCATGACAGTTTCTGAGAATTTCCCATTAGCAGAAGCAATATGATCCACAAGTTCAACCAATGTCTGTCGCTTGATCTCCTTCTCTTTAAAGTCCTTTGTTGGGTCAGTAAAGTCAAACACAACACAACACAAGTTCAACTTTTTAATAAACAAGTTCTGCTTCTCAGTATTGGGAACATCTTTAAAACTAGGCAAAGCCTCATAAGAAAAAACTGCTGAATTTCCATTCAGCTTGGAATTCACACCCTGTTGAAGCTTATTGCCCTGATTTAATACTAGATTTGAAGTAGCATCTGAAAAAGAAATAGCGCCTGTGTTCCCATATCGATTACTTGCTAAATCACCACCTCTTAAACTGGTAGGGACATTTGAAGATGATGTAGAGGTCCCTCCTCCTTCACGATTTTCAGATGACTTAGAGGACTTACGTGGGAGCTTATTAAGAAACTGTTTGATCATAACTTAATTGGCAAAATAAAAGCTCCTTTCTGCACTAAAGAACTTCGATACTATTGAAAATCATTCAAAGCAAAGCAGCATCAATTGCAGAGAAGAGAGAAATTTCAATCAAACAATACATTAAACCAAATTCAAGCCAGAACTAGCAGTCCACATGTCCATTGAAGAGATAATCCACCCATAAGCTTGTTAATCTTTGCTTGATTCTAAGAATGTTTTTTGATTCTAAGAATGTTACAAACGAACTTGGGGAAATCTGGAACAGAAACATCAAACCACTTCACATGATAAGAAATCAATACTTCAGAGATACCCCAAAGCTTAAATTTACACACAAAACTTAAACTTAGATTTCTAATCAACTACAACTAAAACAAAAACATTATCTTGCTTTTGTCATCTAAAACAAAGATCTTTTCCCTTGTTACACCAAAATAAATGTGCCCTTTTGAATTATATCAAAAAACCCAGAAGAAGAAAAAAAAAACATTGCAAATCTAATTAACCCCAAGAACTCTGACTTCTTTGTCAACCAACCTAAAAGGAAAAAAAAAAAGAGAGGATATTCTCACCTCTTTATTTTCTCTCCCACTCTTTTCTTAAGCTTTGCCAAGATGTGCATGTTATTCAGTTGGATCAATCAAAAGTAAGATCTGGGCATGATCTGGATAACCCAGATACCTTCCTCTATCAACAAGTCACCTACATCAAAATTTCCCAATTCCCAACAAGAACACAAAAAATTATGAATAACATTAAATTAAGATTCATTCATAATTCAAATGTCAATATGAGAGACAGAAAGAGAGATAGACTCAAAAAAATAAAAAATAAAAAGGAACAACCCCCAAGAATCTAAAGAAAGATGAATGTTTCATCTATGGAGTACTTACAGAGAAGAAAGTTCAGCTACTTCCTTTCAGAGAGAGAGAGAGAGAGAGAGAGAGAGTCAGAGAGATAAGAATCCAACAAGAACAAAAAAAGAACAAGAAAAGGTGGGCTTAAAGAACAGCAATCTCTGGCTGTTATTGTTGGTGTTGTTTTTTGTTAGCTAAAATTATTGTTGTTGATATTATTTTTTTTCTTTTCTTTTTTCTTTTTTTTTTCTCTTCAACTTTCTCACCAATTTTTTTTTTTTTTTTTTTTTTGGAGAAACTTCTTACCAATATTATTTAACCTTAAAACTGTTCTTAGTTGTGTTCTTTTTTTACTTTTAAATTTTCAGGTTGATTGGGGATCAGATACCATTTTTTGACTAAAATAACCCTTAACATAATTGGAATAGTAACTATAGTTTATAATAAGGGACTGAAAGTGAAGGTTAAAATAGTACTTATGTTTTTTTAACTTTTTGAAAAGCTAATTCACGCGCTCTAAAGTGCGTTTGGGTTTCGCTCAATCTTTTGTAATTCGAATTTCCAGAGTCCGAAGTTCGATATCCCGTTTTCCGTTCCAGTTGAATAAAGATTCCACGCGCAATAGGCGCGTGTATACACTCAAAATTTGGGAGACTTTTTGGATTGAGCACATTTGGGAAGAAGATTGGTAAATTGAGGTTTTTTTTTTGTTTTTTTATAATTATTATTTTTTTAAGTTTTGAGTAATACTCAAGTTGTAAACATGATTAAAGTATTGAATTCTAATCATCAATGATGATTGTTCTCTTACTTATGTTCCATATAAATAACGTGTATTAGTAGAGTTTTTTTATTTTTTATTTTTTTTTTGTTCACAACAGCTAGTATTATATATATATATATATATATATATATATGATAAAGTTAGGTCCCGTTGTCGAATAAAGTTTGTACCTTAAAACTACAACTTCACTTAATATATTTTCATTAGATATGAATTTAAACAAATTCACTATTAAATTATATTTTATTCTTACATTCTCCATACCTATTAAATTTTCTAAAGATTAAAGATCAATAACTATATCATCAATCATATAGTAAATAGCATCCAACTAACACAAAAATTAACATATGTATTAAGAACATAAAGAACATGTAATCTAATGGTTAGATTTTCAAGATCCTAATTATATTAATTTTTTTTTAATGAAAGTACAATCAAATTTGCAACCGAACTTTCTCCATATATAAAATAAAATTTAATAATTACATCAATAGTGTGATTTGAGCCCATATTCTTCTACTAAAGGAAGGCATGTCATGCCAATGAACTAATATACTCTTACCAATATAAATAAATAAATAAATATATATATATATATATATGTATGTTGCAATCTAACATCTCAAACTGGCAAGGCCACACCCTCTACCTCACCCAACTCGATGGCCAATAGCCTATAAATTTATAACAATATTAGAGATAAAAAAAATACTTTGTAATGGATTAAAATGTTAAATTGTAATTGATATAACATTATTTTATTACTTATAAAAAAAAACATTATTTTGCTATTTTTGCTATCCATGTATGTAACCCAATAATTACAAATGTTTTTGAAGAAGTAGTTTGTTTCCAACATAAAACCACACGCACGTGAGACTCCATCCATCTCTGATCTCTCTGTGTGAAAAGACAAAAAGAATGTTATGGGAATATTTATAATTAATTGCTTTAACATAATTTTTCTTTCCAGCTTGATAGCATACTTTAGAGACAAATTAGGACTAGTGAATCACGGAAAAGAAAATCAATATAATCTAGCAATGCATGTAACATTGTTACGAGGATATGAGGTGGAACATTAAAAAGATAACAAGGTATGAGGTGTAACAATGGGACGAGAGTTGTCGGGCATGATTTGGTAAACAAAAACCACTTGTATTCTCTGCAAATATATTCAACTCAATGACATTTTCTCATTAAAGATTATTACTCTTTTTGGAGAAAAGTAGATAACCAAAACCAACAGCCGGTTTACTTCACAATTAAGAATTTATTTGTTATGTCTAATCATACATATGGTCTTATATCATTAAAATAAAATTAATGATGTGATATTAGATACACATTTAAATAAGTCAATAGTCTTATAGATTAACTGGTTGACACTTTCTGATGTTTTTAACGAATAACATCTAAGGTTCAAATTATCTATCTCCCATTATAACTATTAAATTATCAAAAAGTGTATACCTTCAAATATGTAATATTGAAATGAAAATAGTCTTGTTATGCTGCGAACATGATATGTCAAAACATGCAATATAGTGTTTTTCATTTTTGGCAATGATGAACAATGAAATGTGTTTATCGTTTTTCTTTTTTCTGTGTGTAAATGACACGATTTAATTTTATATTTTATAATTTGATAGTTACAATAAAAATAAGGATTTGAATCCTAAATGTCTCTATTGAAAACATGATGAGATGTCAACCCTAAATGGACACTTATCTACAATTTAATTGTATATCGATACAGAGTTTGTTTATCGTTTTTTAATGTCCCTTAATTTAATTTTAGCTTCACTAGTAATGTGGTTCAATTTCACTAATACAAATAGGTCAATTTAGCAATTTTCACGTAATGTCATGTTGATTTACCTTTATGCAAAGTTATTTTTCATTCAAATTCATTTTATTTAACAATTAATTATGGTCAATTTAATTGTTCTCAATATTTTATCACATTTAATTATCATACCTAGATTATAACTATCTTGATTTAGACAATACTAAATCCTCGGTTTTTGATTCCTTGGCTTTACCTTCTTCAGCGAAGGATTTAGAGGCTCTAGCAGCATGAAGGGCAACTCAGTTATTGTTGAACTATGCTTGCAGCATTTGGTCTTTGAAGGGGGGATTCATAACTGGTCTACAAAGTTCTCTCAACTGGCCCCTCTCCTCGCTCGATTATTGGTCATATTGTTAAAAACACATTGTCTATTGTGAGTTACGAGTTCTCTTAAAACTCATTTATTTTTCATACTAGGAGGCATGGTAACGTTGTTGCCTATGCCTTAGTTAGGAAAGCTAGATTATATTTTCCTTTATTACACTAAATGGAGAATGTTCCTCCAAACAATTTTGATCTTGTAGTTTTTAATTTTCCTTCTAATTAATAATATTGCTTGTTTTTTTTTTCCCTCAAAAACAAAAAAAATCAATAACACATAATCAAAGCAGGAAAAGGAATATAGGTACTTTTTTTTTTTTGTTGAGAAGATCCTATGGAGTACATGACATCCTTGAAACATTATCTACATTATTAGGAGAATTTGGGCTCTAATTAAGCAGCTGATGTCTTCTAATCATCATTCCGAGGCAAAATAGAAATTACCTTAAGTATGAATAGAAATAGTTGAAAGAAATTACCCTAAGTAAAATCCATGTAGTTGTTGGGACGATCACATCATATAAGCACGCAACCAACTCGGGATTTGATGATCGATATGCTAGTCCAACCATTCAGTGGGCCATGGACCCATAAAAGTCAATTTCTCCATATCCAATGATCATAGTCAATTCTCAACACCTCCCTATATGTACGCTAAGCTAAGCAGAATTTTAGAGTCATAGTAAACAACAATTTCCACAGCGCACATGCAACTCTTTGGCTACCCCATATGGCCATGTTACTTCATGTTGGCTTTAGTGAAAAAAGATGGTCTAACAGTATAGAAGACAACAAAATGTCACAACATTTTTATCGACGTTTCTAATTTAAAAGTGTTATCAAGATTTTGTTGAGATTGTGATAAGCTCATGTATGAATCAACATAATAATTTAGGAATGTTATAGATTGTTGTAGTAAGATTGTGATGAGTCCATACATAAGTCAGCATATTGTTTTAAAAATGTTAAGAATTGTTATCGTGTGATCGTAAAGAGCTTACGTGTGAGTCAACACACTAATTTAAGAATGTTGCAAATTATTATCCCTCTTTTTATGTCATGTCTTAGCATTAACTTGAATGAAAAATCATACACATGCACACAATAAATTACTAAGGTTGCATTTGTTTCAGCTATAAAGGAAGTCGGGAAAATATTATACACAAGGAAAAATTAAATCATTTGACTGTAAAATAAGAGGGCTTCAAGTGTTAAATAATTTATACATTCAAATTACCTTCAAATAGAATTTTACAGACTGAAAACAGAAAAGGAGAGAGAGAGAGAGCGCAACGGTAGTCCAGCCTCCAATCCACCCAAACCCATTGCTAGTCAGATCGCGTTGCTCAAATCCATTGTCAATTTGATCACGCTACCTCAGCTCCTCCGTCGTGCTCAAACCTATCTTCAATGAACTCAGCTAAACCCACCCCGATTTCACCACATCCCAGTCCCCGACCCACGGCCTCGTCGTCGTGTCTGCAAGCCCCTCTGCCGGTGAAGGTAGTTTCTCATCTACTTCATTTTCATCCTCTCTTTCACTCATCAAACCCATCCTTCTTCCACCCATGTCGCCACTGCCTTAATTTTTTTTTTTTTTTTTAAATTGTAAAATAACATTTTTGCTTGGGTTTTGGAGGATTGGTGGTTGGGGTGATTCATGGGTTTCAATGATGGTGGGTTGGGGGTGAGTTTAAGCATTGATGGTGGTCGATTGGGGGTGGTGGATCGTTGGCTAAGGTGGTTTGTAGGTTTCAATGGTGGTAGATGATGGGTTTTGGTAGATGGTTTGGTATTGATTTTGAGATTAATGAGTTTTGATTTTGATTATGATTTTTCAAATTAATTGGTTATGTGCTAGTTGATGATGGTTGGGTTTGCAGTAACCGGTGGTGGCTGGGTTTATAGTGGTGATTGTGATTGTGATTGTTGAGTTTTCTGAAAATTGATTTTTACATGCAATACCAAACACTAAAAAATACTCTTCCAACAAATTTTCCAAACAAACAATTGAAAACATTTTCCTTCTCGTAAAATATTTTTAATATATTTTACAATTAAAAATATTTTACATATCCAAACGGGAGCCTAAATTTTCTTAAAGTCCGGTGAAGTGTGGATCACACACACAGTCAGACTTACACATTTTACCACACATACGCGCCCCACACACGCACAGAAAGTAAACGAAGGCTGTTTTGTACATTGTACCTACTAAACTTATTGAAGTGTAGAACAAAGTAACTTCAATTGGGCCAGGCCTCTGAGTCTAACAAGAAGTCTAGGAGACTAGGATCACGTTTTGT
Organism: Castanea sativa; assembly: GCF_040712315.1. Lineage (NCBI taxonomy): Eukaryota > Viridiplantae > Streptophyta > Magnoliopsida > Fagales > Fagaceae > Castanea > Castanea sativa. The sequence goes on along the minus strand of NC_134013.1, from coordinate 64,530,589 downwards.
CATTCAATTTGACACGGCTTGCTTTTGTGTTAACCGTGATTGAATTAATTTTCACCAAGCACTGATAATGAACTCATATGTAAGTGACATAAGCCGATCATAAATTAGTGTCTATGCAAGTCCTGATCAAGCATATTGCAAAAGATTGTATCTTATAAGACCGTTTCATAAAGATAAAATATTCCCGTATAAGGTGAGCTTGACTTCTCTTGTGAAAAAATAAATTAAAAGAAATGGTAAAGTCAGTTGCGCCTGCTGGAAAACTGGGAGAAGAATTAATATTTAGAAGAATCAAGTGGAGTCTACATGGTTAAGCTTAATTAACGAAACATGGCCTTGCTCAACAAAATAAATAAAAGTAATCCAACTGTTACAGACAGTAACTTCTCATTCCTGATGAATCGCAAAATACATTATCAAATTCATGTGATACACATCTATCAAACACATAATAATCAGTCCATCAACAATCATTCTTGACAGTTAAAAACAGGATGCTAAGTGAATGTGGTATTGCTGCCAGAAACTTGTCAGGCTAGAAACCAACCTTCACGTTCTATTTCTAACCATGGGATGCCGCATTTCTCTTCTTGAGTAACATTTTATGAACCGGCTGTCAAGGGAAGTGTTCGAATTCGGACTCTATTGGTTGGCTGCAGATTTTGGCCTCTAACACCCAGGTCAGCATTCTGATATATTACAACCATCTCAAGTTCCAGGCATCTGTCAAGCATGTAAAAAGGTGCTGCCCAATGGCTCATAGTTCCCTCCACAATAGGATAAAAAATGTGCCGAATATGTGGGCAGAATATACAGAAGATGAAGAAGGAAAAGAGATATCCTACAAACACCGTGTCATACAAAAATAATGGGGAGGAGAGAGTATGCCCACTGAGGAATGAAAACAAAACCATCACAGCAACCAAATTATCTGGCTCAAGAACACAAGAGCAAGGTTGCCCAAACATCTGTTTCAATGCTCCATCAAGGCTGTTTCAGTTTCTGACAGTGGAGCTGCAAGACATGGGCAAAATATTTCAGAACGATACAATCTACCAATTGAGAAAAACATAAGGAAAAGTTAAGTTCTCAATAAGGTTGTTAGTAAAAGAAAGTTCTCAATAAAGTTAGGCAGTGGTACAGAAAAGGAATGCAGAATATGTTAATCGTGTATTTGTTGTGAAAGGGCAAAAGTATGTGATGCCAGCTTATATTGTTGGAGGAGAGAAACAGTGAGAGGAAAGCCCACTGAAGAGACAAGAATCTGGAACACAAGTTCTTAAACTTTAAATACCTTTCTCTTGGCCTTGATAAGATACACAAGATTGAGGCTAACTAATTAGGGTCCCAACTCCCAAGTAAGATCCACATGGTAAATCTTAAATGATTTGACTGTCTAAATTGTGACAGTACAATACAGATATATTACACACTAAAAGTAAAGCATTCAACAGGAATGAGATTATCTAATAACAAGAAACCAACATGCAAATGCGTACAACTGGAATAATTTGTGGCCAAACCAACATACCAAGTAAGTCTTCATAAGAATCTGCTAACAGGGATGTATCCATTAGCAAAGGAGGTGAGAAGACCTGCTCCTGAGATTCCTCAAAGTCATAAAACGATCTTTGAGCATCAGAAGCTGCACCATTTGAGCTGGTAGCCGAGAGAAACCCATTTACACTATCATACTCATGAAATGAATCCAAATCATTTAACATGTCTGGAAATTCATCAAACTTGCTCCTGACATGACCATCAGGGGCACAATTCTCAAGCAAAGAATTGTCTGATTGAGATACAAACAGCCTTTTGCTCCTTAAAGAAGGCACTTTGTTTTCTGGGCTAAGACGAGAAAACCCAGTAGTGGAAAGAGGTACAAAAAAGTGCTCTGAGCTTTCATCAGAATGACCGTCTCGTAATGTTCCTGGATTGCAGGATTGCATTGACAGAGCAGCTTCTCTTACAGATCTCTTCAAATTCTGAACATAAGAATTATCACTACCTGCAAAAACATCGATATTTAGAGTCAATACCTCCACAAAAATTTAAAAGTTGTTTATAGACCAAGGTCTGGTCCTAAACTCCTAATTGATAAAAATAGAACCCCTTTTATAAAGCCAACAAGCTTGTATTGTAGAGGGCATTAATTATGCAAAGAGCAGGGCAGACACAGCAACCTTGTGGTATGCTTTCAATTTGATTACTTGCAAGAGGCTGGTCAAAAGATTTTCTTTCAGAATAGTTTTCTATTTGGTTTGCTTGAGGAGCTGAAGTCTGTCGTTTTAGCATATTTCCTCCTTTTCCAGAAGAATTTGGCGTCAAGCTAAACAACTGTGGGAGCTTTAAAGCAGGAGGACTAGCTGAGACCTTGTCAAGCTGAACAGTAGACATTTTGCTGGTAACCTCAGCAACATCATCACTGCTGCTTTCCTAAATATTTCCAGAAGATAAAAGAAGATCAGTTCTATACGTTGATTAGCCAAGGTTGAGCATATCAAAGTAGGTATTGAGCTTTTCGTGATGTACTCGTTGAAGAATTACCAATGTCCTTCCAGTGCTCTGAGCCTGAACAGGTGAAGATGATTGACCTCGATGTCTGGTCATAGGAGGCAAAGTGGAGGATATACTCTGAACTTTATCTGTACACTCTGATATGGACTTTTGTATAGCCGGAGCAACTTCCTTCAGTTGGTTAATCAGCACCTGCATATGAAAGGTATTTGAATTAAGAAAATTTTTCAACATGGTATCCAGTGGTATGCAAACATACTGATATTTGATCACGTATACAAGTTTTTCCCCCTTTTTTTGGTGTTCTAGATACAATCTAGAATGAAAACAACAAATCAGGAGAGACATGTATCCCTCCATCCACGATTGTCTTTCTTTCATTAATTCTGTCTCATTATGATAGTTCATTATCAAAGACGTAAAGGAATTATAAAAATTTCACTTTCTTGCAATATGCTTTACTCTCAAACATTATCTAGAATGGTAACGATAAATCAGGAGAGATACATAAATCCCTCCATCCCATGGTTGCCTTTCCTTCATTAATTCTGTCCCATCATGCCAGTTCACTAAAAATAAAAGTAACAGCATTTTAGAAGTTCCCTTTCTCACATTACGCTTAACTCACAACATTAGTTACCAGTAAATAGGGAAATAAAGAAGCACTATGAAGCATCAATGATAGAAGAACAGTTCCTAATGAGCAAAACCCAAAATGGTGATGTGTCAGACACAAATTGCTACTCCCCAATAAGTGGCCCCACACAAAGAAAGCACTCTTTAGGCCACCCATATCTTTGTAATATAATGGGTTACTTTCAAGCTGATCCATAATTGATCATAGCAACCATTAGTCAGAATGTTTTGTGATTGGTCAAGGCAACTGAGTGGACACATACCTCTTCCAGATTCCTTAAATGGGCAAGGTTCAGAGTCTTTCCGGGAAAAAATTTATACATTTGTAAACCCAAGGGAGGGGAGGTTCCCAGCCACCGAAGGCTCTAAATGGCATTAGAAGGAGAATAGCATGAAGAATATGTGATTACACATTACCTGAAAGCTAGCTAAGTGCTGCTGATGCTCAGCAAGAGTGGCAGCTAAAGACTCAGCATGGCCACTTGTACTACCATCCTGTGTGTTTCGTAAAATTTCTGGACCTTCTCCATCGTTAGCTTTTGCCTATGAAACAACATAAAAATGACAATACTTCACTGAGACGAGCAAATCAATCCCTTATTTCAAAACCAAAAACAGTAACAAAACCACATTAAACAGGATGGGGTTCTCTAATTTTTGTTTTTAAATTGATGTAAATACCAAATCCATATTATATACAGAACAAAATCACTAAGTACGGTACAGCATGAAATGGAAGTGTTTAAACTTTAAAGCAAGAGGATTGTTGATCCATTCTGGAAAAACCAAAAAACCTAGGAGTCACTATAAATGAAGTTTCTAAGGCTATTCAAGCATGCAGGCTAACAAGGGTATGCCCATGTGCCAACAAGCTCTGGCTCAAGTGGCACTTCATCCTCCCACAAGAATGTCGACAGTGAAGTCGTGGGATCAAAGCCCACGGGGAATGTGTAACTTACCAATAAAAAAAAAGGTCTGCTCATGTTTCAAAATTAAATCAGCAAAAAAATTCCTTGGAGTAAATACCAAAAGCCATTTCCTTAACATAAAAGCAAAAGAGAAGGTAGCCGTATAGAGGCTGGTATGAGTGAAATACAATAGTGACCAAAGTACATCTTTTATGGTTGTCACCTCATTTATGAGCACAAAATCACCTATCAAACCAAACTTTGAAATAAAAACTAGAGAAACAGCAGAACAATAACATTTCAGGGATAACAATGGAGGTGTTAAATTCAATCAAGTTCCAGAACTAGTAATTTGAATCACTAAATTACTCTTGTCTCAACTGCAGCCAAAATCTCAAACAAGCCATTGCAACAATGACTAATAAAGAATTTTACATCTTAAAAAACAGCTTTAAAGAAAAGAGCATACCAGATGAAGTGACTGCTTATGAATACGCTGTAAAGCATGTGTCCAACGCCTGATGATTTCAGCTACATCAACAGTGGGCTGGACTCTTCCACTTCTATCATCTACTCGAGAAACTGTTTCATCATTTACTTGTGAATGGGATGAATCTAAGTTCTTCTTCAGCTTTTCCCTATTTACATTGACATGTGATCCATCACTCTGCTCTTTGTCATTCATATGTGTTGTAGGTAGGTCACTAGGCTGGACAGATAAGACATCTGAATAAGGAACCTGAGAACTCTGATCCATAGCTGCAAGCAAAGATGATCCAGAGATGCGGTACCTAAAAAGGAAATTTATGCATGAGTAGGTGTGTTGGAAAATGGCATCTATGATACTAGAAAGACATGGGATGCTAAATTACCTGTGTTCACGGTGAGCTATCAAGTCCTCAATAGGGCCTGAGGCAAGAACTTCATGTTGACCTGTACATTAAAATAATCGGCTTTAAGGTCATCAGAGTATAATCACAAGAAAGAAAAGAGGGAAAGTAAGCCAAAGAAGTACAAAAAATTCTCAGCTATTCTTGTTCATTTATAAACCAAAGCAACATCAATTATTTTCCAAGAAACATGTCAGCCTACAGAGAAAGACAGCTCAAGTATTTCTCAAAAATTTTCCTTGGTAATTACTGCAAAATCTCAATGATATAATCAATCTCAGAATTTCCCTTGACATAGAGGGCGTTTGGATTGGCGTCCATGTCCACGTCTGAGTTTTGTTTTTTTTTGTTTTTTCACGCGCGTCTGTCACTGTTCATTGTCCATGAACAGTGATTTTAGGCCAATGAACAGTGATTTTAGGCATGAACAGTATTTTTACATATTTAAAAATTATTTTGCTACAGTGTTTTCAGTTTTTAGCAATAAGTTCTATCCAAACAGACCCATAATATGACCTTAAAAAATAAAGTTACATCCAAAACTAAAAAAATAATAGCCTTAGAAGGAGACTACAATAATTAGGAGAGAAAGCCTTATGACCAAGCCACTTGCACATACTACCTCAACCATAGAATTGATGTATTGTACTAGTCTACACTCAAATTTTTATTTTTTGTTAAAAGAGACACACGACAAGATTTAAATTAAAGGAAAAGAACTAAATTTCTACTCTCCCAAGTGTAAAATGCCTAACCACTGTGCTAGAAAGAAGGGAACAAAATCATGGAAGGCATACAATCTTAAAAAAAAAAGCACTCATCCTTCCAAACTTGGTATTAATCCCTATATGATATAGATTACCAACCTCAATAAATCAAGGAGACTAAAATGAAATAATTTGGATTCTGTAAGAAAATTAGAAAAGAACCACAATGCTCCTACGCTTACTTTTACGAGCTAATATTGACTCCCACAAGCGAGTAGCCTTTGAAACTAAATGGGAATTCTGACTTGAACTAGATACAAGGTCATCCCAGAGCTCCCCTTCTGACTTCACTTTATTTCTCAAGTCATGCAGTTTTTCCAGCTCTTGCTGCAAATAAGCCTAAGTCCAAGTTTTCCAAGAAAAAGCATAAGAAAAATTACAAAGCCACGTGCAAGAACATAAATCTTCTAGTTATTTACCAAAAGCCCATCCCATGAAAGTTGATGAGTCTGCACAATACCTCTTCAGCACAAAGACCACGAAACTCTGCGGTCATTTCGTGAGCCAAATTTGACCACATAGCTTGCCGTTGTACTGCTGTTTCTGCATTCTTAAGAAATCTCCTCCGTTCGAGCGCTATTCTTGCCTGTTTAAGACATGAGGCTCATATCACTGCTACTGAATGTCAAGTAGATTTGAAAATTGATGCTAACAAGAAAACCAATTAAAAATGTTTTTTTTTTTTGATAAGTGAAAACCGATTAAAAATGTAAACAAAAAGGAGAGGAAGCAAGACAAGTCAAAACACACACTGACATGATTTAAAAAAATAAAAAAAACACGGTAGTAACTATTATTAGCATTACACTTTAACATTAAGTATTAGAGAACACCAAGTAGTAGTCAATACAGATCATATTAACATTGGTGCACCCAAGAAAATATGTGGCCTTGAAACAGCAATATTTGTATGCAAGGCTTTTTATATCAAAAGAAGACAATTCAACGTCAAAGGGAGCATCATATTAGAATCAAGAAACTTAGTTCTCTAAAAGAAAGAAAGCAGCGAAACTAGAGAACTATGACTGTCATTCAATATCAAGAATGTCAAACACCTCATTTTGACATAAACCCCAGTTCAGAAATTTACCATTTTTGGCACCTTCTATCACTAACTTCAAATAGTTACTTTGCTACTATTATTCAAAAGTGAAAGGGAAAAAAAAAATCATAAAAACAGTACTACCTTTGTTACAGGAAGTAATGTGGCTGCATGGGAAAAGGCTACATCGGTCAGTGATCCAGGCAGTGGATTAGAAGCAACATCAGCTGCAAAAGTCCGTCTATGAACCTCCCGCAAAGCATGCAAAGAAAGTTGCCACAAGAGTTCTACAAATCTGCAGTGAACATATAAAGCTTATAATCTACTTCAGTTACATCAACAACCACCATCCTAAAAATGCAACTTAAGGACTTTGAAGTTCATAAGTGTGGTCAGAAAAAAAAGAAGCACGAGTGTTTATTTGCTCGTTCGCTCCCACATTTCATGAATTAGAAAAATGGGGGCTTCTAACAAATACTATTCAAAATGCACCATTTCTTAAATCCTTAATACTCTAATCTTCCATAATTCCCAAAACTAAAGAAAGAAAGAAACTTAAAAATCATACAGTTTCCATCTGGGAACAATATAAAGAAACTTAACCAAACCCAACACCACCATTTTGGCTTTTACTCAAGATCAGATAATAAACTTCCATTTTCTTTTTTTTTAACTTTCCTCAGTTTTCTCACAAACCAAACACAATTGTACTAAACCCTCAATATATAGAACAACCAACCTGGGTCCACAACAGGTGGCGAGCGAGGAAACCCTGGAATTGCTTCTGGGAAGAGCTCCTTGTGATTCGAGCTCACTAATAATCCCTTGCACAACCTAAAACCAACCAAAATCCCACACAAAAATTTCAAATTTCAAACCCCCAAAAAACAAAAACCAAAAAAAAAACCCAAAATCCCAATATGAAAAATAAAATATCACCTTCCGAAAATCCCTCGATTGCGCCGAGTCGAAGATTGGCCAAACCTTGTCGAAATCCTGAAGATCCCCAAAAAAAACCAAATTACAGAAACTGAAAAGGAAAAAAAAAAAACACCAAACCAGATCAAAGCAAAAAGAGAGGGTAGAATGGGTACTTTGGAGGATTGAATGGGTCCACGGAGAGAAGAGAGAATGAAGTAGAGAAGCTGTTCGCCCAATTTAGGGTTAGAGTGGCGGAAGTTTCCGACCCGAGGAGGAGTTCCGTTGGAGCCTCCGACGACACCGAGAATTGTCGGATCCAGGCCCAATAGCAAACAGTTGGTGTACATTGCACTCTCTAGCTCTATCTCTCTCTCTTTCTCTCTGTCCATCGTCATCACCAAACCTGTGTGTGTGTGAGTGAGTGAGAGAGAGAGAGAGAGAGAGAGAGATTTGTTTCTGTTTTCTCTGTGTGTTGTTCTGGTTTGTGTTTTACTTGTTCAATTTTTTTTTAATTTTTAATTTGGATTTTTTTTTTTTTTGTTTTGAAACGAAGGTCCTTGGGGAAATATATAATTGTGGAAGTGGGTCTGGAAATTTGAACGGTTAGGGGTGAGTTTGTAAATTTGGGAAAGTTGTTATTATATTTTTTTCGGTTGTTGTTGCTTGCTTGCTTGTTGTTTGTTTGTTTATAATGCTGTGTGAGGAAAAGGGGTGTGTGGGGGCCCATGACGATGATAAAAGGAGTGATCGATTCGAAGAAGTCTCTCACGGTTAATTTGGGATTTTTGAAAAGTGGGGGCGCAGAGGGTGAGTGTGGGCCAATACTAACGTGCGCCGGAACAACTGTTACCGGCCACCTTTCATTTGGTCGTTACTAATCTTTTTTTTTTTTTTTTTTTTTTACACTCATGGTTGGAACTTTGGAAGATATAAATAATTATGACATGCTGTAGATTGAAAATTGATTTTTTAAAGTGAGTTTCAATTAGTTTAACTGGTAAAGTCTTTAATGGTTGAATAAGTGATTTAGAGTTCAATTCCTATCTACACCAAAAACTTATTGATGTCTTCGTCTGATGATAAAAGGCTATTATCAGAAGCAAATACCATAGATTAAAACTATCTCAAACAAATTTATTTTTAAAATAATATATTTTATTTACCACTTAGGTGTGTCTTTGTGACAGTTTGGATACCACGTTTTGCGTCTGCGTCCAAAGCTTTCTGCGTTTTGTTTTTTTTTGTTTTTTTTGTTTTTTTTTTTTTCTTCTGCTGGGGGGACAAGCGCGCACTGTTCATGTACGTTTTTAACAATTTTTTATTAAAAATAGGTCCCGCAGTACTATTTACACATTTAAAAATTATTTTACTACAGTGTTTTCAGTTTTCAGCAATAAATTCTATCCAAACGGACCCTTTGTAGTGGGAGTCTTTGTATCATTTTACATGATATTTAGAAAAAGTTGAGTGGTTCAGACAGTTTGGAAAAAAAAAATATTTTATTTATATTTTATTCTTTTGTGATGGTATTCATTTTGTTATTTTATTATTATGGACTAAGTGTCCATTTGACAATAGCTTATTTAGCTGAAACTGAATTTTTTTTACTGAATATACTATAGATAAAGGTAAAAATAGCTAAAATAATATAGTGGACCCATGAATAGTACAAAAAATAATAGAATAAGATGGTTTTTTAAGTCAATGCTAAACGCAACCTAAAAGTGAGATATAATTCATTAAATGGAAAGCATCATTAGGTTCTCTAATTGAATTCAAACATCTAGTTGTAATGATCAATAAAACACAAATATTGTTTTCATTCCTAAGAACAATAAAGTTCAAGGAGAAAGTTTAGATCTAAATCAATTTGATGCTATTTTCTCTAACTCACTATGTGGCGATTTATAAAACTTATTTAAATAATGTACATTGATAATCTTGTACATAAAATGCTACATATTGGGTTGAAGGAAGATAGTTGCAAACTAGTTTGGAATTAAACTTTTTCATAAATTCAATGCAACTAGATTATTGTGCCTAAGTTTTACCTTTATAAACTCTTCAACATAATGTAAAGGAAATCATGAGTTTCTTTTTTTGGTTTTATAATTTAGCTCTAAACCAATCTAGAGGAATCTCCTTTATTATATGATGATTTATAAGATTATTCATGTATATTATTTAAAAAAGTCATGTGACTAAAACTACACATTAATAGTTTTTTCAATCATCATGTATTAGGCTTAAAGAATATTCTCACTGGTTTGCAACTAAACTTGTTTGAAAAAAAATATCATTAATCTCTTTCTCATTTACCTTTGTCGAACACATTTGTGTCCCCCTCTTTTGAAACTCGCATGGTTATCTTTCATTTCCCTCCTACTCTCAGTCTCACTATCTTCAATGCCGCCACCACTCTATTAGAGATGGTAACATGTTATTATCCTAGCTTGAATTGACTTACTTTATCCTAACTAGGAGATAGGATATTTATCATTTTGCCCCAACCCACCTTGTTATCATCCCTAGTAATAAATAACGATCGCTAAGTTTTGTGAAGAAAAAATTATAAGGGAGGATAAGAAAAAAAAATACTTAAAAATTTTAATTCCATAAACTTTTTTTTGTTTTTTTGAGAAGATGATTCCATAAACCTTGTTTGTTGTAAAATTAAAATATCAGTAGACAATAGGCCAGTTTCATAGATAAGTTATAACTACAGAATTCTTTTCTGTATTTGCTATTTATTTATTTATTTGTAAGAGAAGAGAAATGAAAACACAATGGAAAGTCCTATTCCTATGGTACTCTTTTACCAAATTTGCTAAAACCTAAACTGGATCTCTCCAATGCTTTCGCAAAAAATCTAATGCTTCCAAAGCCAGTTACTGGGTTGTATTCGTTGCTTAGCTTGGTTGCCAATTATTTCTCAAAAGTTAATATAGCCAAATAGGTTCAAAGTGCAAAGAATGAGTAAAATAGAATGGTATATACGACACTATGATATGATTGGTTATTGATGGTGATATATATATAATTCAGTTTCCAATAGAAGCCATTGATTTTATCTCCCTTTCATTGCTTCATCCAGCACAATTATGGAAAAAGCTGATCAGCCAGCTTTACATGGCCTCTTCATATTATTTTCGTGTCTTTTTTTTTTTTTATTATTATAAAAAAACTGTCTTTTGTATTTATTATAACTATTTCTTTTGCGTGTGAGAAATAAATGGCTTTTTTTATTTTTCAATATGTGTGTGTAATATTTTTCCTGACATGTTCTTTATCTTTTCTTTCTTGTGAATGCACGTTGTTTCAATTATTATAATGACCGTCTCTCAAAAAAAAAAAGTTATAATGACCAAACTTGTTACACTAATGATTATATGATTAATAAATTCATAATTTATCATTAATTTTAGCTTTTAAGATTAGTGATGGATTATTTTGATATCATAACCACAAATGATACTAAGTACAAATATTGTTTCCACTTCATATCTCATCTATCAAGAAAGAGTCTAATCTGACACACGAGGGAGTCTTTGTGCCTAAAATTTTTGTATCAATAATAATCCATGATTAAGTTCAAGGAAGACATTCTTATCTATTTTTTATATATATAATTGGAGTAGAATGATTTTGTGTCTACTTTCCAATACTTCAGAAAATGACCATATTATTTAATTGAAAGTGATTTAACAAAGATGAATAAAGGACACAATAATGAATTGAAAAATACAAAACTCTCGTCAAAATTTACACTAACTAATTATTTCACATACATGCACACATTAAAAAAAAAAAAGTAATCTCAAAGCAAAAGATTAAATGAAAATAGGTATAAAAAGTAAATGTAAATGTAAAACATTAAAATTCATTAAATTAGGACATTTTTTTTTTTAGAGAGTTTCAACCTATAGTGTCCGCTCCTAATGATACCTCTTTATCATCAGACCAAGACATTAATCAGTTTTTGGTGTAGGCGGGGAATTAGAACATCCATTTTTATACTCAAACTATTAACTATTTGTCATCCCAACTTAAAATTGTCATATTTATAATTAAAAGGAAGAAGATACCCTAAACACGCTCATAGTCCACCTAAAATGTGGTTTCAGTTTCCATAACTTATCACTCAAAAATCAGAGAATTGAATGATGGAAACAAAAACTAGAAACAAAATCCAAACGGACTTCTCAGCCATGGGTCCCACCATTTTTGAGTTATGAGTTATTGAAACAGAGTTATGAATTATGGAAACAGCAAATCCAAACAGCCCCTTAGTGTTTTGATATTCTCAAAACATGATCTTGAATAAAATAGGGAATTTTTTTTTTTGATAAACAGAGAAATAGTATAACACTAAAACAAAGAAAGCTCAGAACAAAGCCTAGCTAGACACAGCCCATTGGTATCTTCCTCAACGAAGGCTACAATGTCCATGGGTGGACTATGGAAAACAGAAAAATCTAAAGATTGGCTAGCCCCTATCCTAGCAAGCTTGTCAGCACACCGATTTGCCTCTCGATAGCAATGCTTAAAGCAAATTCGTCTAAATCGAGAGACCAACGCCCTACAATCATCCAAAACAGGCGACACAAAATTAGTTGAACACCCAGGATTAAGAAACACATCTAAAGTTGCTTTAGCATCTATCTCTACTTCTATAGAATCAAGATTCCTATAGCAACATAATTTCAGCCCATCATGCAGCCCCCACAGCTCAGCAGTGAGGCTATTCGCAACACCAATCCTCCTGGAGAAACCTATAATCCACTACCCATGCTCATCTTTAATGATGTCTCCACAACCCGACCTGCCTGCACTTGTCCCAACTGCCCCATCAATATTAAGTTTACACCACCCAGCCTGAGGCCTTTCCTATCTAACTTGCTTCACCACCATGCACCTAGGATTAATAGGAGAAGCTTCACAAAAGGTAAATAAAATAGGGAATGTTTGACGCTTGAGTTATATGGGTTGTGAGGGCTTACATATTGAAGGGTCTAAAGTTTTAATGGTTACAAGGGCTTTGTTTGTTGGGCTAGTTGGGCTGGCTTTGGATGATCGAAAAGCCAATGTTGGTTTGGACTGATAGGCCCATTGTGAATGCAATAAATCTTGATCTGAGAGGCCCAAATTCTGTGTCCCTTTACAGAAAGTATGGCCCGGCCCAAAAAAGGGCCTTAATTGAGAAACTTACACACGTGTGATTCCCACGTGTAGTAAGAGTAACTTTGTAAGAAAAGGAAAGGAATAGAATTATTGACAAGTCCAAGAAGGAGCGAATGAAAGAAAGACCAATCCGGAGACTACAAAATTCACAAGAACATCAACAATAAGACATATTTACGTACGAATCGGTTTGCTTTTATTCTCTGATGGTTGTTGATGCTCCTTTTCCACTAACTTTGAAAAGAAGAAAGCTCACAAGCATTGATTCCATGGAGGCTGAAACTGCTAAGGTCTTGTTTTTTTTTTTCCAAGAACTTCACCCTTTGCAAGATTTTCTTGATTTTTAATATATGTACTTGTTCAAATCTTTGTTTTTGATATTGGGTCGATCTGGGTTTTGTCTAAGATGGTCTATTTGTGCTTTAATTCTTGGATATTGGAAGATTCTAGTTGTGGGTTTGATGCCAGTATTGTTTGTGGTTTTCAAATTGGTGTGGTTTTGTTTCTACTCTTCAGATTTCTGGAAAGTTCAACGTTGGCTTCTGAAACAGAATCGAGTGGTAGTTTTTTCTTTTCTTTTTAATAATTAAATTGAGTGGCAGAATATAGGAATTTGTGATGGTTCAAATTGGGGCAGACAATAATGGATAATATTGATTGAAAGTATTGCAAATTTAGTTTATGGATAATAAGCTTTATAGTGTATAGGGAATGTAGGAATTTGTGATGGTTTACATTGAGGCAGACAATAATAGATAGTTTAGATTGAAAGTATTGTAAATTTAATTTACGGATGATAAGCTTTGTAGTGTTTGGGTGGTATGAAAGGCTCTTTCCTTTTTTGCATATAAAGTTTACAATTTGTCATATTGTCTGGGACAATCTTTTATGGTTTCATTGGTTTGGCATATTAAGTATCGTTATTGTTGTTGTTGTTGTTTTTTTTTTTGCTGGCACACTCTTTTATGTTAATTCAGATTTTGTTTGTGTGCTCTCAAGCCTCATCAAGTTGCATCTATGTTCTTCAATTAGTCAATGCAATCTTATGTGCGTGCTAAATGAAAATCACATAACCTTGACTTTGAAAATATTTTGGGCTTTAGAAAGATCTCCAAACAAATATTATGAACAAAGAGAACCAACACAAAAGAAATATAGATGCAAACACACCAAGAATTACATGGTTCGGCAACAGCCTATGTCCACAAGCGACAACAAATAAATTTTACTAACAAATTTGGTGTAGAGATACTCTCACACAACCCAAATCCCAAATATGCCCAAGTAGCTCTCACACAAATAGCAAATAAATAGAGGAAATTCTATTCCTATTGTAATATTTTCTGTAGCACCACACTCTAAGAGAGAACTCTTTCAATTTGGCCGAAGGCCTGAAAGTAGCATATATATATAGAGAGGTAAAAGACTAATAAGTTGGATAAACAACTTCCTAAAAGTCAAAGTCAGCTGTTAATTGATTGCCCACATGAATCTCCAAGCCATGTTAACAACTGATGCTTATCTAGCTCTTTAATAGTTTGAATTGGCCAGTAGAACTAATATTTGCTACTTTGATTTCTCTCTATGTGCATTGCTTTCCCCAATATATGGTCATATATCTTGTTGAAATCTTGAAGAAAGTTGTTGAGTGTCTTCTCATCTGAAGGAAGCTAAATAGGTTTTTTTTCTTCTCTTTCCTGCTTTTGCGAAGGGGGGGGGGGGGTGGGGGGGTGGGGTTGGTAACTAATAACAATTTTATTGAAAGAAAGAACAATTAATTACACATGATCATCAAAATACATCCTCTCAAAATTTACAACTAAAAATTCAAAACAGCAATGAAATCCCAGAAAAACTAAATGGTTATTGAAAGGTTTTATAATTCTAGAAGAAGACATGAGTATTATGGCGGCTTGATATAAGAGGTTATGGAATTTAACTCCCAATTATGCTACTGCCAAATGACCTTTTGGTCAACTGGCACTTCCTAGTGTTTCCAACTAAGATGTCAAGGATTTGGATTTTTTTTATAAAAAAAAATCTCAATTAAGCTGCCTGTTCTTGTTACCAACCAATTTCTCTGTCAATGATGGTTCTTCCATGAGAGATCTATTAATGGAAGTTTTAAATATCATATTTCCACCATTGTGAGTCTTAAGGTATTCCAGGTAGCATTATAAATACATTATCATAGTGAGAATCACTGTATTTTTGTTTCTCTTTGTTTAGTTAGTATCTACTCTTTGTTGCCTCAAGTCACAGGTTGTCCAGTTTCTTGTACGATCTTGAATGGTGAAAGTTTAATTACCAATCTCAGACCAAGATTGTTTCCTTTTCAGTGTTGTATGGTTTGTAGTCTATTGTCCTGCTGTGACATTATGTTGATTTTTTTTTTTTTTTTTTACTTTGTTTGGAATGGTATCAGGCCAAGTTTGCAGCTATTCAAGGAAAATTAGGACGAGAAATTCGTGTGTTTGAAACATCAGCACTTTCTCCATCCTCAAATGAAGTGTCCAACAGTGGTATGAAGCATTTTAACTTTTGCATATTCCTACCCTATTCCATAATATGCACAAAGTCCTACAAGTTACCTGTCAGGCCTGTTATGTTTCAGAAGATTCATAAAACTAGTTTTTTGCATACTGTGATGATTATATCTTTTTGGATGTTTATCATAGAGGAGACAGATGACTTCTATGAGTTCACAGCAGAGGATTATTATCGCATTTTAGCAACGAAAAAGCAAGGTAATATGAATGATGACCCTATTTTACTAGTAGTAATGTTAAATGACAAGGCTCTTCTTGCACTGCACCATTTCTGAAGTTGCAGTTTTCAGAAAGAACTAAATGTAAGTCTTATTGATAAATATTATCTTATTGGCGGTCCTGTAAATGGTTTGATTTATGTTTGGCTTGCAGTTGTGGAATTTGGTACCTTATATTAGGACTCATGTCCATGGCTTGCTATGAATATTAGCAAGGAATGGAAAACCTCCTTTGCTCTTATTTCTTGAAAGTCGTGTCCCCATATATGTATTTTCTTGTTTTTTATGTTTCCCGAGTATGGACATAAAAATTGAACAATAGAAGTTGAACCCATTCAGCATGTTTAACACATCTTTATACACATGTAGATACAAGTGTGCAAGTGTGAGTGAATGTGCATGTGTGTGATGTTGGATACTTCTTCTAATGCGTTAATGGAATAAACAACAGATAAATATTTGAAAACACGAAAACTTCGAGAGGCAGAAGAGGCAACTCGTAGGTCAAGAATAACAAAGGTGCTCAATGGACCTTTTCTTTTTTAGACTTTTTTTTTTTTTTTTTTTAATCGTGCACATATAACTATGATCAAGAAAGCCCAACTTTGGATTGATTCAGTAGAGTATTAGCCTTTTCATTGAATTTTTTCTGACTCATGTATTGCAGGCTGTAATTAGGATTCGCTTTCCTGATAATCACACGTTAGAGGTCACATTTCACCCATCTGAAACAATTCAGAGCTTGATTGATCTTCTCGTGAAAGTTGTTGCTCGACCTGAACTACCATTCTATATATGTATGCCTATGGGAATCAAACTATTTACTTACCTCCATACACATGGGTTTTTTTTTTGGTTAATAGTTATCTTAAAGTAAGATGTAAATAGGGATTTCTAAAACTGAAGCAATTAAAGCATTAAATTTTGGTTATGTCGCAGATACTACTCCTCCTAAGAAGCAGATAAAAGACATGGCTCAGGATTTCTTCAGTGCTGGCTTTGTTCCTGGGGCAATTGTGTATTTTTCATATGATCTACCAAGAGGTTAGTAATTATTTTGAATGTCAAAATTCAATTAATATATTTCTGGCTGAATGTTCATGTCTAATTGTAACTGTTTCTTGACCATATTATTTGTATACCTACCATAAATCTAATTAGTTTTTTTTTTCTCTATGATAATGCCTTTGTCCTATATGTGCTCACTAGGCTGAGGATTTTATTCTTCTTGGTCCTTTACGATTACTTTCTTTTATGTGTTAGACAATGTGACTGATTTTACCTTGTTAATAGCATGCTTAACTTTCAACATGGCATTGATGTGTATGGTGGAGCAATTGTATAGTGAAGCACTTAATTACATTGACATCCAAAAGATGTATTTTTTTTTGGAACTATGTTAGCCAATAAAAGCTTTTTCCTAATCTAGGAGCAACTCTTGCTTGAATGAAACTGTTGACATCTAACTCTAAGAGTCTACCATGGAAATCACTGGATAATGGTACTCGTGCAGTGAACCCCTTAAGAACATTGTCTTCCAAAAGATGGACTTGTTTTTGAAACTTTGTTAGCCAGTAAATGCTTTTGACTATCTAGGAGGGCAAAGTTTGGCTACAAACTTTGCTGTAGCCAACTTTCCCCAAAAAAAAAAAAAAAGTTACATATTTTGAAAATCTAACTGTGGAATTGCATGTTTTTTATGTTCTTAACACGCATGTCAAAATTTGTTCCAATTGGATATTGTATATTATTTGATTCATAAACTTATTTTTTATGCATAATTTTAGACTATAAAAATTTAAAATTTAGACATTTGATTGATGACATAGCTATTGATCTTTGATTTTCTGAAAATTTTGTAAGCATGGAGGATATAAAAAGAAAATGTTATTTAATGGTGGATTTGTCAAAATTCACATCTAATAAAAAGATGATATTGAGTAGAGTTGTAGCTAAACTTTGTCCAATCTAGGAAGAATTTCCAATTTTCTGTTGACTATTGAGGTTTAGGATCTTGGGCTGGTTCCTCTGTTCACAACTACTTATGGTTCAGAAGAGGAAATCTATGTTCTTTTCCTTCATTTGGACATCTTAGTGGCTTGTCTTGGAGAGAAAGATAGAATTAACTTTCTTTTCAAAAAAAAAAAAAAGGAGAAGGATAGAGTTAACTGACCTATTTTTCTACCACAGGTTATTTGCCTGATCCATTAATCCCCTCTTCCTCTGAAAAAAATCACTTTGAAATTATTTGGTAGGCTGTTAATTATCATACGATTAACTTAGAAGACCATTTGGAGCTCAAAACTGAGACAGAGATCTTATAACGTCCTCTGAATTTTAGATCCTAGTTTTACTTTTTTGGGGTAGCTCTTGTGTACATCCCACATATTAGGGTTGCACCATTATACAATATTTCTTATTACAAAGAAAAAAGTTGGTCATATTAATTGAAGTAAATATTCTAAAATGCTAGGACATAAAGCAATGAATTTAGTCACCCAATGCACCTGGTAAGCCTGATGAGTGTGCCTGTTAATCAAACACAGAACAAGTGTATATCCACGAAACTGGAGTAATATGTAAATGACATATACTTCAACAGTTCAACTATCAGCTGTACAAACATAAAATCTAGAGTAATATGTAAATGAGATGCACTTCATTGTTGACTGCATGTGTATTTAATTACTCAATTTAGATCATGTAATACAATTTCATAGCTTGTACAAGTGAAAGAGTGATTTACTGTGAAAAAGTGTCCATGAAAAAGTACTTTTAAGTTAAAATCTAGGTGGTCCAATTCCAAAATTGTAATTTGTATCACTGACAAAGAATGCCAGCCTCTCTCACATACATTGTAGCAATAACTAATGTAATTTATCTTCTTCAGGTGATGGTGATGATACAACAGGTGCCAATTCAGGTCCCTTCCTACAAGAAGAGATCATGTCTTTGAAAGGGTTGGAACTCATTATTGAGCAGGGGCAGCAGGCAGAACCTGCTCAGTCTGTGCCGGAACCTGTAACAGCAGCACCCTCCCCCGTGGTGCAAGAACGGAAGCCTGCTGAGAAAAAACCTGTTAAGCCAAAGTGGCTGAAAATGTGATGTGGCTGACTCTGGAGGTCAGCTCCTTGTTCCTTTCTAGAACTTTTCTTTCATTTTCAAATGGGGTGATTTCTGTTCTTCTCATTATGCTGATTCTGGGTTTAGGTTTGGTTACTGCAGGCAAGCTTCAACATGTGACCTTGGTAGTAGTTGATGTAATTATCATCACCCTTGTCCTTTTGTTAAGGTTATTTATACTCATACAGTGGCAGTGTTGTTGGATAATGGATTTTCTTTTTTCGTTTTACTTGTATCTTTGAAATCAAGTTTCGTTTCGTTTGTCAATGCGGGCGAATCCCCTTCCCGCTTTCTTCTTCTTGAAAGCAATCCCCTTTCCTGCTACTACATACATTGTACATGAACAAATAAACTAAATAAGCTCTAAAAGAAACCAAACCAACAAGGATGTTGTTCAGTTGGATTACAGGTAGAGGCAAGTTTAGGAAAAAATATTTTATAAGACAATCTCATGAGAACTACCTCTCACGATATGTGTGAGTTCCGTGGTTTCCGCCACACACGAAGATCCCACATGTTCTGAGAGTGGTCTCGCGGGATAATTCTATGCCCTTTCTTGACTTATTCAGCCCTCTCATACTGGGTTTACCTTTTAGAGATTACCCTCTAGACCGTGTCCTATAAAAACCAGAAATTTTCTATATTAAATAGTCATGATATTGAGGAATCAACCCTCAAGTTAAAAGGTCCTCAACTCAACTTGCTGCAGGGATGGGGTTCAATGGTCGGATTAGGGTCATTTTATCAGAGTTAAGAAATTGTATTCTCATTTAATTATTTAAGTCCATTAGTCAATAAATGATTGCAAGTTGTATGTTTGGGCATTGGAATGACACGAGGAAAGAGTTAAGGATCGGACATATTAACTAGTGTTAGTAAAAAATAAATAAGATATATATATATGGGTTGGTCTACTCATGTTCAAATCTTTGTCAATCCCAAACAGTCCCAATCCAAGCTTTAAAAACAGATTAGGATCAAAGTCAACCATTAGCCCATAAAAGACCAATCCAAGAGTTTAGATTGGATCAAGTTAGGCTAAGTTTATGGGCTGAATACACACCCCTGTCCTTGAGGTTCGGTGGCACAGTTTAATTAATCATATTCTTGCTTTATACCCTCCTCATATTTTAAACATGCATTACAATCGACTGCTAGTGCGAGGCCATGGAAGGTCCTTCAACCAAATTTAAGGATAAAACACGGATTATTTGGGGAATGAACAATGAAGACTAGTGAGTTTGTGGAAGAAAAAAGACTTGATCTCCAGTTGATTGTGCTGCCCGTTGATGTTAAAAAGAAAATTGAAAATAAAAATTTGGCCTTTTATTTTAGAACATAGCCAGTTTTATTAAAATTCTTACTCTTCTCCTCTAGTTTTTTTTTTTTTTTTTTTTAAATTTTATTTTCTAATGATTGCCGATGTGAAGGGAATAATAAATATGAATCCAAGTTGCTAAATCGTGTTTGATATATAGCCTTGCAATCTCTACAAATCTTTAAAAAAAAAAAAAAATACAAACTAACCTTAAACACTCTTAAAGGTAGTATATAGTCTACTTCACACTTAATTTACAAAATTCTCAAAAATAGTAGATTTTTATTATTTAGATAAGTAGTTAGGAAGCCCTAATACCAATAACATAAACACAAATAGATATCTAAAAGAGAAGCTATGGAAGAAGCAAGAAATCTATATTTTTTATTGCCTCTTTTATATGGTTAAAGTAGATGCAAGATTACAAAAACTAAAGAATCACGTAACATAATAAGTGTCTTAGATGAATAGTTACAAGCTAAGAATGAATCAGACTATATACATATGTGTCTAGATTCATGATAGAATAAAATAAAAGTTTATACATTAGGTAATTTAGGTGGCATGGGTAAATAGTTACATACATACATGGATGTATATTTTTTGTTTGCAAAGGTTCAAAGTGCTTCTCATATGCTTATCTTATCCAATTATCTCTCCATCTAGTTAATAAGGTTGTGATATTCTTCCTCGTCTAATGATGGCAAAAAAATAGGATTCTGACTGTCGTCAATTTGACGTAGTACTTCAATGTTTACCAATAAAGACAACTTGTATGACTCATGGATTTTTTTTTTTTTTTTTTCCTGGTAGCTAGCTCTACCATATAGGCCATTTAGGAAAATTGCCTTTGGCCTCTTAAGTTTAAAAGAGTTCCCTAATTTTGGTGACAATATTATATTCTTATAAGATATTAAAATAGAATATATCTCATATATATCCTTTTTTTTAAGTGATCAATGTCTAATCTAACTAAAATGGGAAGAAACCCATATATTCTTTTTGATCTCTCTATGTAGATGTATTTTTTTAGAATCATTCACCATTAGACCCACTTTTTTTCTTTCTTTCTTTTACCTCTAAACTGATTCTCACGAGTCACATTTAAAATAAATAAGTTTAGTTTATTTATATACAACTCTTTATAAAAAATTCATGCAAAAAATTTTAGAAATGATTATTTGATATAAGAAAAAAATATTACTTGAATTATCGTCTGAGGCCTTAAATTTATCAATTTTGGCAAAAACTGTATCCATGTCTTCTGGCAGCTTTTCTAGTTGATTTGTGAGATGAACTGAATAATTCAAGTGATCGGTTGGAGTTAGAGCAGAAGAGCTTTCACGAACGGATTCAGATCTTCTAGAGTTCTTAGGGTACCCTATCAAATAGAGTTCTTTTAATCTTGACCTCTCATTTAAAATTCAATGGTTCAGATTACGCCATGTCATTAATTCTTAAACAAAACCTTAAAAATAAATTTCACGTCAGCTATTACAATGGACATGTCACATTTTGAATTTATTTTTAGTTTAAAACAATTCTAAAAGTCAGATCTGAATCCAATCTCTCGGCCATGCCAATACCAACGACACCAAACTTTTCTCCGGTGAAGAATGACAGATGAGGAGATTTTGTTCTTTAAGGAGGCACGAATAGCAGAAGAAGAGGCAACCGATCTCAAAGGGAATATACTGAGAAAATGTGGAGGTTCACGTCTGGCAATTCTCAAATTGCAGAAACTTCAATCTCTCTGCCATGCCAATTTCACCCAGTTCTCTATTCATTCCGGCGCTCAGATCTCGCCGGAGAAAAGTTTGGTGTCCTTGGCTCTTCTTCTGCTTACATCTTCACGTCATTCTTCGTAAGCTGTGGTGGTTATGTATTCTTGAAAGAATCCAGTTCATGTTTTAATAAATAAAAAAAATCTTTGATTATTTCATTCTGATTGATTTATTGATGGAGAGGTTTTCAAGGCGTTGGTGGTTGGGTTTTGGTTGGTGGAGCTTTTGGTACTCTTGTTCAGATTTGACTTTTAAAATTTTTTTAAGTTAAAAATAAATTTAAAATGTGACATGTCTATTTTAATAGCTGATGTGAAATTTATTTTTAAGGTTTTGTTTAAGAATTAATGATATGGTGTGATCTGAACCATTGAATTTTAAATGAGAGGCCAAGATTAAAAAAACTCAATTTAATAGAGTACCCTAAGAACTCTACAAGATCTGAATCCGAACAAAACCTTATCCACCATGTCTTAATTGCTCTTACATCACCTCCCTAATATGTTAGGTCATTGTCATTAAATTCATTTAGTTCCACTTCTGTGATGGAGTGGACATTAATCATATAACATTGATACGTTGCCCTCAATTGTTTAACTCAGACTTCACCAGCGTGTCTACTCTTGATTGGGATATATATATATATATATATATATATATATATATATATATATTTATATCATTCCATTAAAACAAGGATATACTCAAAAGGTTCCTTTTTCAGTAGGTGAGAGAGATTCGGTCAATATCAAATTGCAAAATGGGATATATAATTGAAAACTTTGTTAATATTATCCACACCAAACCCAGCACCTGGTTCCAAATCTACGATGCCTGTTTTATGGATAGGACAAAACAGTGACCCTGTAGGATTTTATTATTGGCTGAATATGTCATAAAATTAGATGAAATTTTGATGCGTGTACCGAGACTAGCCAGGTAGACAATAATGTAGTTATTATGTTTAATTATTAAGTTTGATGGAGGTTGAAATAGTATGGTAAAGTGTGCACCCGTGACAGAAAGGAAGTTACAGGCATGAGTAATTTTAGTATTATAAAAAAAAGTCACAATTTTTACAACAATTATTCTATGTGACAAGTTGTGATTGACTACATATCACTTTCACATGACCCACCACTTTTTCTCTATTAATCACAGTCTCTCGCATAGACATTTGTGACCAAGTTGTGGTTTATTATGTGATTTTAGAATTTTTGTATACATAGGTGGTGACCCGTATTTAGCCATGCAATAAGTCAAATGGTAGGATTAGACATAGTACAAGCTTTAATGCTAAATTTAGCACTAAAAATAGCCCATACAAAGTTATTTGGTGATAGAATATTGCTTAAAATTATATTAGATATATATTTTGATCCTAATTTTATATATCTATGAAGAGTGATGAAAGCTTATACGTTGAAGAACCAGAGTCTTAAAATTCTACACCCTACATGCCTTCCCTCAAATGAATCGAGCCATAATCTGACCTCAATCCCACTTAAAAATTAGAATACGATAATTTCGGATTCAAGCGATGAAAGTAAATATTTTTTGAGCTGAACCAGCATCATGTGCCATCACTCTTAAATGTTCAAACTCAATTTTTATTTCATATCAACGCCCCCAACCAACTATTAGACAATGACCCTAAATGGTATATAAAAATTCATTTGTAGTCTTTTGGTATTGTTTAGTTTCATTGGTTTAATTTGCTTTATATATATATATATATATATATATATATATATATAATATGGGAAATATACAGTTAAACCTAGAAATGTGATAAGCTTATGTCATGGGTTGACAACGATTTCGACAAATTCCTTCCCCAAATCCAGATCCTAGAAACAAAAAAGTTGCTAATTCCATCATCTCCAAATTGGTCTAGACTCGTGAAGTTTTTTGGGAGAAAATTCAACTTTGATGCAGCTTTTATCAGTTGGGAAGGCTTGTATGGTAGTTTTTCCTAGAGACCATAATAATAATGGTTCACTCATATTAAGGCTTGGACCAAAATTCTATAGTAGTTAAAAGCCTATTCTGCTTGTTGAGCTATAATCTTAGCGTTGAATGTAAAGTGAGCTATGATTGAAGGTGATGCATCAGAAGTTGTTGACCCCTTAAAACTCCTGCCAAAAGACTTATTAGAGACGATATGAAGTTGTCATCAAGTTACTCCAACTTTAGGAGAAAATTTATCATGTATATGATATATGTATTTACTCTCTTATATGGAGTAAATGAATGTATCGAATACATATAATGATATAATATCATTTTCAACTTTAGAGTGTGAGTTCCTTTAATCGGATTAATTACGTAGAATTGTAATAATGTTGTTCATATTTTAGGAGCATTCCACCATGGTGATTTGGGACTCTCCTCCCTGGGAATTTCCCTGAGGTCTGAATTTCTGTTGCCAATTGAACTTTTGTATGATTTTGTTGTTCAATGATGTATTCCCTTTTAGCAAAAAGAAAAAATAAATAATTAAAGAGCAAAGTAAATAAACGTAGTTAAAAAAAATTTCCAAATAGTTTTTAAAGTACGAAGATACAAGAAAAAAGTTTTGACCTTGAAAATTGAATGCGGCTTGAATAATGATTTAGAAACAACTTTTAAGGGAAGACTTTAATGACGTGTATTTTAACAAGCTCTTTTTTTTTTTTTTTATAAGATAAAAATTATATTCGAGTATAATCTATGTGTATATGTGTGTGAAGCTCTCTCCTAGAGACTTGAACCCCGTCCTTTACCCCACACTCCACAATCACTTATATTTATAGAGTGACCATCACATTAAAGATGTGCACCAAAAATGTGCGGTGGTGTATTTTAACAACCTTTGTCCTGAAAGAGTTGTAGTTTGTTAGTTTGTTTTAATGAATCATCCTTTTAACCCCAAAAAGAAAAAGAAAAAAAAAAGAAACAACTTTTATAGTGGAAAAACTTGTATATGACCTTTCTCCTTTTTTAAAGTCCCATTTTTCAAGCTGGGCTTTGACTTCTACGGTTCTATGTTGGTATGCTAATCTGAAATACACTTTTCACCCTTGAAACTTTGAATGGAAGGAGAAGACAAACAAACAAGTGAACAAAACAACTTGAAAATATCTCCATAAATTTTATTGCAAAAAGTTTTTAATTTTGAAGTATCATTTTTATTTTAAATATTTTTTTAATAAATAAAGTTAAGACTAAAATGCTATGTTTGTATTATCTAATTTAATGTCTAAGAAACTTGTAGATCAACTCATTGGCACCTTTTGATGTTTCCATTGGAAAGAATAGCTCAAATCTCCTTTCTCCAACTATCAAGGGCCCCTTTTAGTACATGTATTTAAACAACAGTTTTCAGTCTTTTTTAAAATATGAGTGAGTGAAAAAATGTGTGAAAATACATGTAATGTTGTTTAAAAACTGACAACATGTGTTTAAATATATGTACCAAACAGCCCTGAGTTATTAAAACAAAATACAAAAAAAATCCTTAACATAAGTATTCACATCAGATGACATGTTTTTATTGTGTAAGCGTAACAAACTATTTACACATTAATTGTATTAACATAGTTTGATCTACGTGAAATTGTATTTAAAAAGTGTTTAGAAATTTAAAATATTAATTAAATTAAAAATCAATTATCAAAAGTCTCAAGAAATTTTAAATAAATTTAATTTTTTATTTTAAATTATTTTAATGGTTTAATACATTTTTAGTTTTTTTTTTATATAAAAAAATCATATACATTGTGAATTGCCACATAACTTAAAGTTTTTTTTCTTTTATTATTTATTTTATTATTTCACTTTCAATTATTGCTATGTCCATTTGATTTAAAATGTTTTTCTACATAAAATATTTATAGTGAAACATGTTTTATGGTCTTTAAAATCGTAAGATGTTTTCTATCATTTTTTATCTAATTTTATGTTGACTGCAAAATCATTTTTCATTTACTAAAATTTTCAATTGCACCAAATACAAAGAAGAAAAAAATTTATCATTTTTCAAAAATATTTTGCACAGAAATAAAATAGGGCCATATTATTGAATTATATATCTTTTATTCACAAAAAAAAAAAATTATTCTTTGGTTTACATATGATTCCTATTAACATGTTTATAACACCGACAAATGTTGTTATTTTTTAAATGAGTTAGGGGTAATTTTTCTTTTTTACAATTTTAACACAACAGTAAGTTGTTAGCAACAAATCACAATTTGTTGCTTCAATAATTAAGATTATATATATATATATATATATATATATATATATAGAGAGAGAGAGAGAGAGAGAGAGAGAGAGAGAGAGAGAGAGAGAGAGAGAGAGAGAGAGCTTGTGGAACACATTAATTACCTGCGACAATGCTACGTGTCTTCACAATAAGGAAGACCAGCCAAAATGTTATCTCAGCCAAAATGTTATCTTCGCAATCATTATTAGTTAACTAGAATTTAACCCATGCAAAAGCATAGATGCATTTAAAACTAAACACATTTTTTATTATAAAAATATAAATAATTAGTAAAATTATTGAAAGACTAGCATGTAACACATGCATATATATAGATACATTTAAATTTAAACACAATTTTTATCATAAAAATATAAATAATTAGTCAAATTAATTTTTTTAAAGTAAATGTTGTGGGGGTTAAAGGTGCTTGAATATACGTTTGGGCTTTGAGCCTAATTAGTTGGTACAAATCTGTTCAATCAGGGTCTTTAGGCCCATAGGTCAGTCCGCACTATAGTGGTCCGATGAGTTGTCCGAGGAGGAGTATCTCCTCGGACAGGCCCAGCAAAGGTCCTGGGACTTGCTAAATGGTTTAAATACAGAGTTCTGGAAGATCTATTGGGTAAATGTGTGATCCAAGCACCCTTTAGAAGCAGAAACGTGTGAGAAATATCTAAGAAAAAAGCTGCTACTACCGCATTAAAGGCCCTGCATCTACCTCACTGTCTGCATTAATGGAGAAATGACATCTGAATAGTAAAATTCAGCATTCCAGCTATTATTTGAAGACTTTGAGAAGGTGATGGATGGAACAAGTATCTGAGAGGAAGATTTGTGTTACACGTGAATGAAACATGGAAGAAGAAGAAGGATATAAGAAGACGAGAGAGGAAAGAAGAAAGGGGCTTCTGCTGGATGAAAAACTAAAAATTGTAATCTTTTGCTGAGAAAAAGAAAGACTATACAAATTGTCCTCGGCTTACGTCCGAGGAGGGTTTTCTTGTCATATTCATCTATCACTTGCCTAGATTGCGACATTCTAGCCTGTTGATCAATTTCCAACATCCCAAACCTAGGTTTCAAACCCATACTCTACAAATTTCATTATATAAGGCTCTTTGGGCCTGAGCCCATCACTTGTTTTTGAGCCCGGGTACAAATTGTACACTTACAAATGTAATTAGTCACATATTAAAATTCCTACATAAATTTAATAGTACTTATGATTTTTTTAAGAATGTGTGGTGATCTTTATTGCGTGTTAATTTTTATCGAGTATATGTGATTTTTTTTTATATTTAATTTTATAGTTTATTAATATTAGATTCTTCGTATTTTGCACTCACTAACTCACTTGGCACAAAAATTAAAAAATTTAAGTAGACACATGAAACAAACTTAAGTGGATAATTATGGTATGGTTCTTACATAAATTTAGACATATGGTACAAAATTAGATTTTAATTTCAAATTCTAATAGAATTTTGTCTAAGTTTTGGCTATTAACACACACACACACACACATATATATATATATAACTAGCCTCTAAACATGCGCATGAGGCATGAGGCATGAGGCATGAGGCTCTTCTATTTTTTTTTGGTAAAAATTTAATAATTTGTAACAATTATAATTTGGAATTACTACATTTTTGGGTAAAGGTTTTTTTTTTTTCTTTTACACAATTTGATACTTATCCAAATTGCACAATTTGTGTTCTAAATTCAGTCTGTGTTCTACTGTAATAGTAATCAAAGAAAAGCATCGTACTATAGTAATCAAAGAAAAGCGACGGGTAAAGCTTTAACCAACAAACACATTAAAAAAAAGGGAAATCATGGAAAAATAAAGAAATGAAGAAGAACCAAAATCCAAAGAATTAGAAGGCTGTTGATTTCTTAATAAAAACAAAATAAAAAATTAGTATATTTTTTCCTTCAAAATCAAAACAAAGAGATTTGAGGGGGGAAAAAAAGCCAAATGTGAGATGAGATTAAGGAGCAAGGGAAACTGAATATTTAAAAAAAAGTTGTCTTTTTTTTTTTTTTTTAATCCAAAAAAGAGAGTTAAGTCTTGATAAAGGAAAAAAGGGGGGAAAAAATAGAAGAAGAAAAAAAGCAATATTGTGGAGTAATGCTTAGTTTGAAAATCAACTAGAGTTAAACGTGGGAATTAAACATTACCTATTTTGTAGGCATGGTTATACATGGAAGTTAAAAATATATTTTTACTATGTTATCTTTAAATTTTATTCTTACTTAAATAAATATAGAGTGTATGGATATTTTGAAAAAAAAAAAATGAATAATAATAATATAATAACATTTTTTTTTTTGACAGGACATTAGTACAGTACATCTAATCTGAATATGAATCAGTTTTTCCTCCAAAAAAAGAAAAAGTCTGACTTTGTGGATCCCACCTAACCATAAGTAATAATTGTAGATTTGTAGTTGAAACATGCGTTTAACTAACACTCATTCCTATCCCAAAAAAAAAAAACTAACACTCATTCATTTCTTAAATAAAAAAAAAAACACTATTTCAAATCTGGTTGAATTAAAAAATAAAACATGAACTATATATGTTTCTAGGAGTACAAAGTACAAACAACGATTGGCCCCCCCACTTACACATGAAGTAATACGTTATTAAATTGAGAAATGGATTTACATTTCTAATTCTTAAGAATAACATAATACTCAGTTTATTAACGTCAAATGCAGAAAATGAAATTGGTTTTTGGATTAAAATGTAAGCAACTAATAAAGCTTTTTCCCTGATCCAAAACGAGGTCAAAAGAACCAAACTACACCAAACACGTAGTACCAACCACTGAACCACATCATCATACCTAGAAAGTTTCAAAAATAAGCCAATTCCTGAGATCACATGTGACCTCACCATCAAAGTGTTCCACAGTTTTGTGATAGATAAAGTCTCCATAGCCATTGCTCTATCCTCTTTGAGATATTATACTCCGCTTGGATCCATCCTCTCTTTGGTTTCTTGTTTGCCGACTACATAATATCAATTACTTATTTACAAAAAAACTTGGTTTCTTTTTTCTAGTCATTAATATAGTATTTTAAAAATAGAAAATGTTAACGGATGTCATAAGGTATTGATTTAGGATATTTTTTTTAAAATGTTTTATAGAGAAAAGAAAAAAGTAAGTAATTTTTTTGACAGTTTTTATATTTCTCATTAACGTGGTGTCAAAATTTTCCTATAATAATTTATTAATAATTATCCTAAATGCACCCGTTAACGTAACTCTTTTAAATGAGTAATTATAAATACTCTCAGAATACCATTAATGTATACTTTCTCCTTTCACATAATAATGGATCTAACTAATTAAGTTCATGTTTTTCAAAAAAAAAAAAAATTAAGTTCATAATGGGCCAACAATTTTTATGTGAAGAGGGAGTACGAATTTATAATACACCCGAAGTATTCATAATTTTTCATTTTAAATTGGAGTATTCAAGAAATAAAGTGGGGTTTCTAAAAATAATAATAATAAATTTTCATTTTAAATTTATAATGTTTGCTCTACGCTGATTACTATTTATTATCAAGCTAAAATATCTTTCGATCTTTAGTGTAAACAGGTGAAAATTGAATTTTATATCTTTTATTTGAAAGATAATAAATTTTTTTAATTGAGTTAATTAGAACCGACAAATTAACATACATTTTAAATATAATCATATAACCTCTTAAAAAATATATATGTAATAAGACAAAACTTGTGTATAATCTAGTGGACCCCAAGTGAATCTTTTGCAATGTCCGGAAAGTCCAGACTGGTGACGTGGCCATATGGTGAGGGAGCATGAGACTCTATATATATATGTCTCTATCAATAATTAAACGTGGTCCAAACAATCGTGTCAAACGCTGACTTTCCTTTGGAAGATCAAAAAAATATGATTCGATGAGACCAGCCATTTTCTATGGTCTTCGAAGCACCAAATCAACAGTTTAGAGAGCCGGGAGTCTTTTTCGCGGTTTCCATTCGTTATTCGTAGTAATTCAACAAGCAAATTGTAGTTTGTATATGGCAATTTGTATAGCACATCGTAATTCCACGCTAACCACTCACTTAAATTGGCCTTAAATAGCTTAATTGAATCTCGTCTTCACTTAATCCATGCCGTTGGCCAACAAAAAAAAAATTGGGTGGAGTGAAAAACCAAAAACCCAAAAAAAAAAAATGTGAAGATTTTATATTTTTGAAAGAGAAAAACAAAAAAAGAGTTTAAAAAAATTAGGATCGTAAACGAGCTGATAAATATTAAAAGTTTATATTTGTTCATTTAATTTAATTTAATTGAGTTTGAGTTCATCACCAAACAGAATTACATGTTCAAACTTGGTTTATTTTACTATTAAAAACTTGTATGTACCTTGAAATTGAAGGAATCTCCTATATTTATAGAGGGAGAGAAGCCTTGAGTTTAGAGAGTTGGAATGAGTTTAAAACTCTTCAAAGCTTTCATTTCACTAAATTAGTCCAAAGAATTTGGAGTTGTGGGCTGGGAAATTGAAAAAAGTTGGAGAGAGGTTAAAAACTGAAAATTATTATTTGAAAATATTTGTGGAAATGCGTGTGGATAAAAAAATGTGTAGAAATACGTGAAATATTGTTTAAAAACTGAAAATGGTTGTTTGAAAACATCAACCAAACACCCCCTAAGTTTTGGAGACTTTGAGTTTGAGTGCCAATTCGGCACTTGGACTCAGTTCCCCATTTGTGTTATGTTTTGATTTTAGACTACTTCTCAAATTTACATTTTTAATAATTTCTAAGAGTTTGAGTACATTAGAGAAATGCTAAATTTTGGAAACTCTAAGTGTTTGTTTAAAAACAGTTTATTTAGTTTTTTATTGATTTTTTTTTTTTGCTAAAAATGTGTTAAAGTATACTTATACCTTAAAAATGTGAGAAAAAATAGGAAAAATAGTTTAGAGATGAAATTAAAGGACAAGGACGGCTAGGGTTTCAAGTGATATTGATAAATGGAGGGCGAGGGCAATAAGAGCTTGGCATCACAATGACAAAAGGGTGACAGTGGCTAAGAAAATAAGGTAAGGTGAAGTGAGGTGAGATGAAGGTATGATTTACATGAGTGAGAGGTAGCCATGGGGCTCAGGAGCAGGGACGGAGCCAGACTTGGAGTTAACAGGGCTGGCTTTATTGTTCGTTGTGTGCGGCGGCTTTGACCTTTAATTCTACTGCTTAAGCACTGCAGATTTTTGTTTAAAACTTTTTGAATGGTCAGGTTGTTTGTTTTGGATAAAATAGGTTAATTAGGCTTAATTTTTTAGCTTTATTATTGGTAAAATTTTTTTGTTGGCCTAATTTTTTTGGGCTTGTATATTTTGTTTTAAATTTAATCTATTAATTTTTTATAGCATTTAAAAGGTGAAAAATGCTAAAACTACAAAAATTTTACAAATTGTTAATGTAGTGAGTAGATATTGGTAAGTAAAAAGTGATGCAAGTGTGCGAACCAATAAAAATTGCTACTTCAATAGTTTGTAAAAATATTGTAAAAAAGTTTGTAACTGTAACATTACTCTTAAAAGAATTGATAGCTTTGTTAAGAGGGGCAAAATGTAATTTTATTGAAAAAATTGCTAAAATTAGTACCTATTAATATACTAATATTTATAAAAAAAATTGGGGGAGAGGGGTGGGGGCACTGCCCCTCAAGTCCATACGTAACTCTGTCCATGCTACTAGGAAATAAAATAAGTTTATATATTTAGGATTTTAAAGGGTATATTAATAAAATAACATTTAGTTAAACAAATTAGATGAGTCAAACGAATTTTGTGAATTGAATATAAATACAACACATTTATTAAATGAATTAGTCAACCCTAATATGATATAAACTCGTTAAGCCTTAATCTATAATCCGCTAACTTTTTTTTTTATAAAGAATCCATCCTGACGTTATTAAGAATCACGCTAGAAAATTGACAATTACAAAAGAAGAAAATTCTGGAGTAACAAACTCCATCTAAACAATTAAAGGGAAATAAAGTCTAACTCTCCTAGCTAAAGAATAGGCTACAAAATTACCTTGCTTTATTATATGAAAGAAGGAGTGAGCTCTAAAAGAGTTCAAGATAGATTGAATGTCTTTAACAAAATGATCATGAAGAGAGGGATGGGGAATAGCCAACGATAATGCCTTAAACACAATTTCAGAGTCCCCTTCAAAGCAAACTTGATGAAAGCCAAGTTTAGCTGTGAAATGTACTACTTTCCTTGCTGCCAGCAGTTCAACCAATTCCACCGAGCAAGGTATAGGGATTTTCTCCGACAGTGCAGCCATGACCAAACCACTATCATTTCTAATCACCACCCCCAATCTTGCCTTGTATGAGTCCGTGAACATCACGCCATTGTAATTCACCTTCACCCACTCATGGTCGTTTCAGATTTAATGTCTGTTTGAGATCCTCTTATTTTACTAAAATTGAAAACTTTTTGTTAAAAATGTTATAAATAAATGTAGAAGTTAGCTGAAATAGTATAGTGAAACCCATGAATAGTACCAAAAAGAGCAGTGAGACCCATGAATAGTAGCAAAAATAAGCCAAGTAGTAAAATGAGCTGACTTTTTAATTTGGAGCCACACGCACTACACTTTTTTGTACTATTTATGATTCTCACTACATTTTTTGATACTATTCATGAATCTCACTGTATTATTTAAGCCAACCTTAACATTTATCTACAGTATTTTCAGCAAAAAAATTTCAGTTTCAGTAAAATAAGTAAATCACAAATAAACTCTTAGAGTAAATATATATATTTTTAGCAACCCCTTAGAGTAAATACTAGTAATAAAATTCGGTGCAAGAGCCGTCCAAATCAATATCAGTTCCCCTGTCTTGGTTTCCATTTTCGAACGTTTTAAATAAAAGTCAATAGGGGATTGTAAAAAAAATCCCCCATCCCCCACTTGAATGGGGTTGATATTTCATGTCTTGTCGTATCACCCATTTGTATCTCTTTTTTCTTTTTCTTTTTTATCTTTTTATCTTTTATCTTTTTTAAATATACATCCCATGGTCTCTATCTTTAATAAATAAATAAAATCCCAAGTGGAATTCGGATGGTAGACTTATTGGTTCAAAGTGTGATATAAATCTCTAATTATATCTTAATCTTGAAAAAATAAAGGAAAAAAAGAAAAGAAGAAGCCAAATAATTATAGGCTCCTATATATATATATATATTTTTTTTTTTTTAATTCAAGAAAATGGCAAAAATGCAATTTACACCAACTAATTTGACCTAAAAATCATATTAGTTATAGAGTTTGAAGTTTGTCATTTTAGTTTAGTAACTTTACCGAAATATCATTTTAGTCATTTAAGTTTAAAATTAGTAATTTTAATCCGGTAACTTTTCTAATTCAACTGAAAATGATGTTATGTCAACGTATTAAGAATTAAAATATTATTTTATTAATTCATCAATATAAAAAGCAGAGAAATTGGAACAAATTGTTCTAAGGATGTCTTCTATCTACTTTGAGTAACATAACAAAACAAAACCCTTAAAAAAAAAAATAGAAATGCTATGCTCATAATATTTTTGCAACACTTTTACAACAAATCTTAAGTGGTAAGTTGTTATTGATGTACTAAAAAATGAGTTTGGTGATGAGTTTAAATTAGTTACAATAGCAACTTAACATTAAAAAAAAATTTTCCTAGCATAGCAAAGCTAAAATCTCCAATTTTTTCCCCTAGCCACAATTTTTGGTGAAAATTATTTTTTGAGCAAAGTTACCAAACTAAAATAACGGATTGAAACTCAAAACAATGCAAAATCAATATATTAAGAATTAAAATATTATTTTATTAATTCATCAAAATAAAATAAAATAAAAAATAGAAAATTCTTTTTATCTCAAAATTTTTTTTCCTTTCCCATTTTTAGCAAAAATTCTTTTTTTTTAACAAAGTTACCAAACTAAAATAACCGAACTCATACTTAGTATGTATTTGACAAAAATTAAAAAATCAGTTTATTTTACTATTCAACTTATTTTTGCTATTATTCATGAGTCGTCTCACTGCATTTTTGGTACTATTCATTGTATTTATGGGTTTCACTATACCGGTTAACTTTTACCTGTACTTTCAACAAATTTTTTTTCAATTTTAATAAAATAAACGGATTCTAAACCCAACTTAAAAGCATTAAAATGACTTTTTGACAAAAGTTTCACAAAACATAGTTGCATTTTTGGAAAAAAGAAAATAGAAAAAAAATTAAAGGAGGAGTTTGGCGTGCAGTGAGAAAGTCTATTACGGTGTCATATATCTGAATGTGATAGTATTTCCTATACGTCGGTAGGTAATAGAGTATAAATCAAGTACGACCCGAGAGAGTTTCCAAAAAAAAAAAAAGAAAAAAAAGTACGACCCGAGAGTCTGTGAGAGAGAGAGAGAGAGTTGGTGGAGAAGTTGAAGTTGAACAACACAAAACTGTAAGATAAAAAATCACAAAAAATAAAAAGCCCACCATTTCTGCCTCAATATTTTCCAAAGCTCTGCATCAAATAATAAAAAGGTACTACTTTCATTTAATACAATTATTAACACGTACGTGAACACACACACACACACTGACACACACACCACCACTTTCTCTCTTTTTCTGGAGCTGTCATTTCTTATTATAGAATTTGCAAATTCTTGGCAAATCAGCCAAAACTTTTTTTTTTTTTTTTTGCTGTGGCATCTGATTCTGGTACTTGTCTTGATACCATTTTCACGATCCGGTTCGTGATTCTTGATTTTCTTTTCATTCTGTTGTACTGCTTTTGAATTCCATTTTCATTGATTTCGAATTCCCAGCTTGGATCTGTCAGTTCATGCGTTTTTTGGAGTTTGGGATCCGTTTCTTGAGTGAAATTCTTTAGTTTTTTTTGTGTGGGATTTTTAGTTTTTATTTTCTTTTGTCTTTTGGCTGTCGAGAAATCCGAGGAGGAATAAAAAATGTTGAATTGTCCACTGTTAAAAGCTGTAAGTTTGGTTGTTCCAACGGTCAGGTAGGTAAATCACATTTTTTTTTGGGGGGGTTCTGATTCTATATTTTCTGAGAAACCAAACTGAAAACTAGTGGGGTTTGAGTTTGACATTCAGTTTATATATATATATTTCTGAATTTTGAGAGTCTGATGGATCTGAGTGGTTAAAAAAGTAGTTGGGCGTGAATTAAAAATGGGCAATTTCAGTAGCTCTGTTTCATAGTTCATGCTTGTATTTATTTATTTATTTGTTGCAGATTACAAGCAATTGTTAAGGTAGCTGTGAGAATTTTCTGTTCAGCTTAAAAAGATGGAATCAGGACGTTGGCACGTTGAGAAAAGAGCTGGTTTAAAAAGCGATGGGTCCCCGAAAGTCAATGAGTATGTCCTTGAAACTGGGTGTCTCTCTATAGTTGTGCTTGGTGCTTCTGGCGATCTTGCCAAGAAGAAGACTTTTCCGGCACTCTTCAACCTTTTTCGACAGGTTTGGCTGGACCCCTTTGTAGCATTTTGTATATGGTTTTCTAGGATTATGGTTATTGGAGGTTGTTAATCAGTTTTAGAATCAAAGATTGAAAATTTAATGTTTTACTTGTTCTATTGGAATTTTAATATAGTTGGTCATGAAAGTGTATAAACGGAACGATTTCTAGTGTTCTCATTTGATGGATTTCTCTTGCAACTCTGATAGACAACTGAGAATTCTGTTTGTTAAGACTGTTTAGGAACTAGAGTTCATGGTTTTTCTTAGGAGCTGTGAACTGTTATACTCACTTTGAAATGCACTGGGTTGTCCCCAGGGATTTCTACACCCTGATGAGGTTCACATTTTTGGCTACGCAAGGACGAAGATTTCAGATGATGAGTTAAGAAACCGCATACGGGGGTGAGTTATGTTTCTGTTGTCTGTTTCTAAATATTATATCCTAATCAAAATGAATATAACGAGTAGAACAACAATGTTTGATGTCATCATCCATAATTTGTTCCCTGCTTGCAATAATTTCAATAAATTAATAAATATAATAAAGCTTATTTTCTTACTCAATACTTAGAAGGAAGAACAGAAATGCACCTGCTAATTTTTCCTTGTTTTGTTTACTTTCATGTTTCTTTGATTGTTATCTTATGTCTGTTCACTTCTTTTTCTTTATTTATTTCTAAAAATATTGTGCTATTTTTTCTAACACAAATTGTTTCTTCAAAATTTTATTTTAATTGTTTATAAGAATAGCAAATGTTGAGGATTGATTGAGATATGATTAATAACTGCAGATATCTTATTAATGATAAAAATGCTTCACCAGAGCACGTGGAGAAATTATCCAAGTTTCTAGAACTGGTTAGTACAAAACTTATCCTGCATCAACCTCAAGGGGTGAACAAATGGCTATGAAGTGGAGGCCGCTAGTTCGAATCTCTCCTTCCTCTGCTCCTTGGAGCTAAAACTTACTTATAAAATAAAAAACCCCCTTTTTATGCATCATTTTGGAATCATTTCTGTGGTGCACCCAAGTAACATGTAATTGCTTTAATTTATTTTTGTAGATCAAATATGTAAGTGGTTCTTATGATTCTGAGGAGGGCTTCCGGCTGCTGGATAAGGAAATTTCAGAGCATGAATTATCAAAAAATAGTGTGGAGGGAACATCTCGGAGACTCTTTTATCTTGCACTTCCTCCATCAGTTTATCCATCTGTCTGCAAGATGATAAGGAGTTTCTGCATGAATAGATGTTAGTTTTTCTAACCCATCTTTGGTTTGTGGCTGGAAGTATTAATAAACACTGGCTACTATTGTTTGGTCATTTATTTTTAGTAGGTGCATTTTTCATTCATATTGTTGTTCAAAAATATTTCATGAAGGTTGTTGTGCAGAAATAGCCAATGAAGTTGTCTTCCCATATACATTCCTAAATTTTCTTTGACATGCTTCTTAATAGGAGCTTAAAGATTAAAAATAGGAAACATATGTATGCATCTGAGGAGCCATTGGTTGAAGAAGACAGGGCACTATGTTTTAGTCTGGCAATGCTTTAGAAGTTTCACTTTAGGTGACGTAGGACAAGGGGGAACAAGATAATCTGATTTAGAACTGTTGGGGCAGATCTGGTATTACCTCTGTTTTGGGGGTTTAGGATTAGGTTTTGGTGGGGAATAGGCTAGAAGATAATAGGGTTTCCAAAGGGACAAGGATTAGTAGGGTTTGGGGATGAAACAAAGGAAATCAACCAAGGTTTGGGTGGCTGTTCCTGTGTTGTGAACAGTGATCCGTGAACAGTAAAATTAAAGAAAGAAAATAAATAAATTCTAGGAATCACACCCCTAGAGTTCCTTGGCATCACACCTCGGAGAAGGTTGCATCACACAAACCATAAAAGAAAGCTTCATAGCTCTTAAATTCTGAAAACATTCATTAATAATCCCCTTAATAGAAAGTACTACAACTCTTTAAATAGAAGACTAATATCTAATCCTAGTTGAACTAGGATTTCTTAAAACCCTAATAAGACTTGGACTTAAGACTCCTTGAGCTTTATTACTAAACCCAAACTAAATAACCAAACTTAAAATAAAGCCCAAAATAAGATCTAATGGACTGTTAGCACAGCCCATTCCAGAATATTATGAAATTACAAAACTGCCCTTGATACATAAAATCAAATAAAATATAATAAATATGTCTTCCCATTGCCTCCTACATCATTAGGCTTCTTTTATGCTTCTTTATGTAAAGTAAAAAAATTTATAAGTGAGTTTCGGCCCCAACTAGAGGGGGAAGGTGAGATTAAAAGTAATGTAGTGTATACAAGGTGCCTGTTCTTTTCATTCATGCTTCATATCTCACTGTGTACATAGAAATTGATTCTGCCATTAAGTGTGACTTTAGAAACTTGAATTCTGTCATTGGATTTACAAAGATGTTATTGCTAGTAGCATTGAGTTCTTTCTAGCATTGCTCTGATGGTGAGGGGAAATTCTGAAAGATATATATATATATATATATATATTTTTTTTTTGTCGATTGTCTGCATCCTGTGTTTGCATAAAGAGGTATATTGACAATTTGGCAATTTTAGATAGTTGAATCTGGCATGATGGCATAGCGGTTCCTGAATAAGATGCATACTTAGAATATCTGATACAGAAATTTTTGAATGATTTCATCTAATAATTTCCAGCTGATCTTGGTGGATGGACACGGATTGTTGTTGAGAAACCTTTTGGCAAAGATTTGGAATCTGCAGAACAACTCAGCACCCAGATTGGAGAGTTGTTTGAAGAACCACAAATTTACCGTATTGATCACTATCTGGGAAAGGAATTGGTGCAGAATCTGGTAATATATGTATAAAATATATACTTATTTTGGCCAAATATCTGTATAACTAGATCTTAGTTATTATTCATTTAGTTTCATGGACTCTGCTTGATTCTATTCTTATATTACATATGCAGTTGGTTCTTCGTTTTGCAAATCGCTTCTTCTTGCCCCTTTGGAATCGTGACAACATTGACAATGTACAGGTGAGAATCCTTTTTTCACTGATAATTTTTGAAACTTGAAAGTTACTCACCTGAGGTGAGGCTGTGAAAGTACATAAATGGTGATAAAAGTAACAGCAAACTATTAGTTCAAGTGATAATCTTGTGGTTTCCTTACTTACATGTATAGTCTTGTCAATTATAAATATTGTGACTTTCATTATCACCTACTGTAGCTGTAATATTATGAAGCATTAATAAGCCACAAATTTTAATTTATATCTTGCCTTTATTTTTCTCTGGCAGATTGTGTTTAGGGAGGATTTTGGGACTGATGGTCGTGGTGGATATTTTGATGAATATGGGTATGCTCAGTACATGCTTGTGTCTCAGTTGTTTGTTGAGCAGGACTCAAACAAGCATTCATTCCTTTGCCTTCTTTAAAAATTTCTTTTTACTATTCAATTTTCTTGTATTTTAAAACTTGCAATGTTTAATTCTATAAATTTGGTATTATTTTTCATTATTAATTCAATTTCTATATTCTGCTGATATGGAAAAGAAACTTTAAAAATTTCAGTTCTAAATGGCTTAACATTTTTGAGAATCTGTTGTGTTTGCTTACCTGGTTTTATATAATAATGAATCTTGATTAGCAAAGAGAACTAACTAATTAATTTATTTTCTGTGCAGAATTATTCGCGATATCATTCAAAATCATCTCTTGCAGGTAACACCTCGGTATTAAGATGAAGTAGATTCATATGCTTAATGCTGTCATCTTTGCATGATTGATTATGTCTTTATTCTGGATTAATTATTTCAGCTTGAGCATTTAGGAAGCAACAGTGCCATCTTGTGTCTTGAATTGTAGTGTTTGAGTTCTTTTTGGTCATTCATGTTTGACATTTGCTTGGGATAGGATACTTTATAGGAACTTGGTGGACCTTGTTTCTGTAGTGTCAACATCTCCAATTGTTATCTATCAGGAAAAAAAAAAGAAAAAAACCTCCAACTGTAACCTTCTTTTCTCAGACTTTTATTACCCAACCTTTCCTTGCAACCCATTACCATACAAACTCCTGACATATCACATGAAAAGAAAGGTGTTATAATTTTGATGTATTTATATTATTCATTAATTATCTACCAACTGCAGGTTTTTTGCCTGGTTGCTATGGAAAAGCCTGTTTCTCTCAAACCTGAGCACATCCGGGATGAGA
Source organism: Castanea sativa (assembly GCF_040712315.1). Taxonomy (NCBI): domain Eukaryota; kingdom Viridiplantae; phylum Streptophyta; class Magnoliopsida; order Fagales; family Fagaceae; genus Castanea; species Castanea sativa. Next base: position 64,490,703 of record NC_134013.1, on the reverse strand, counting down.
AAGTGAAGGTAGGCATCTTCACTACTTGTTGCAGGGAAGTCATTTCAGCTATTATCTACTGATATTTATGCTCTAAAGCAAGAAACCAAAATATCATTATGAAAGCGAGATTTATTGATGAAAATATACTTTCTAAATGAATAAAAGGAGCATATATATTTTTATTTTTTTATTGATTTTGAGGAGCATAAGGGCTTTCCAAAGACGTTTTTTTAATTTTAAAATTCATGTTTTACCATTTGCATAAAGCTCTTTTCTCTATAAAATCTTTTCTTCTTATTACGTGCTTTGAGTTCTAGACATGCTTCCTTACATTGATTGCTCTTATTACCTGAATCTCAGGTTCTTCAATCAGTTCTTCCAATTAAAGATGAAGAGGTTGTTCTTGGGCAATATGAAGGCTATAGGGATGATCCAACAGTTCCTGATCAGTCAAACACTCCAACTTTTGCAACTTTAGTTCTGAGAATACATAATGAAAGATGGGAAGGTACTATCTATATTACAAATTTTTTTATTTTTCTTTTGGATCTCATTTATATTTTAGTGAAAAATAATCTCTGAACCTTTACCTTGGGGTATCTGTATATATCTTAAAGTTGTGATACACACACACACACACACACACACACAGTTATGCATTAATTAATGAAATTGAAAGCTCAATTTTGTTTTCAATATCTTCTCAGGTGTCCCGTTTGTACTTAAGGCTGGGAAAGCATTGAATTCGAGAAAGGCAGAAATAAGAGTTCAATTTAAGGATGTTCCTGGTGATATATACAAATGTATGGCACCAGAACTTAATAATTCTCAGTGACTAATCTTCAACATTTTGCTTGGTTCCATTAGTTTTGTATGTTAAGTGATATGCAGAAAGGAGCTTTCTGATCTGGCTTAATTTGTGTAGACAATCACTTTCAATAGATTTAGCATATTCAATGGATGTTGGTTTACAATTTTTTTTAGGGAGGAGGGGGGTTCCTTTTTACAAGCAGTGCCTTATGTCTTGTAGTTATGATCAAACTGGGGCATGAATGATTTATGATTGTATGGTAACAATTTTCTAAGGGTGTGTTTGTTTGGAGGTGGAATAGGGTGGATGGAAAACTTTGGAGAGAAAATAGGAAGGGAAACTTTTTTAGATTGTGTTTGGTTGGGATTCATCAAAAAAGATTGTGTTTGGTTGGGTGGGGAGGATGGAAAATAAATGGTGGGATCTAGATTTTTTTTTCCTGGCCCACTAAAAAGTTTTCTCCCCAAAATGGAGAGAAAACTGGGGAGGGAAAACTCATGAAATGAGCTTCCAAAAATACCCTTGGAATTCAACTCCAAGTCTCCAACGTGTTGGCTTTTTTTTTTTTTTTTTTTTTCCTTTCTGTGCATTGGCTTCCTTCTTTCCTTTTTTTTTTTTCTTTCTCTGGTACTAATGTTTGGCTTTTTTTTTGCTTTGCTTTTGTCTGGACATGTTGCCTTTTTATTTTTTTTTTCCTTGATTTTTTTCTGGACTTGTAGCTTTCTTCTTCTAATTTTTTTTTGGGTGCTCATATGTTTATTTTCTCATCAATTTTGGTTGGTTTTTGTTTTTGTTCTTTTTTTTTTTAGAAAACAATTTTGGGTTTTTTTTAAACTGAAGTGTCCATCTATATACAATATTTTTTTTTACAGTATAATGTGTTACTTTTTGTTTTATCTAATAGAGACATGATGGTAAATTTATACAAACTTTATTTTCAACTAAACAAAAAAGTTATCAATTTCTCCACTTTTCCACCTCTCCAACCAAACGTAAATGAGGTAAACTAAAATCTTTTCTACTTTCCCACTTTTCCATCTTCTCTCCATTTTTTATCCTCACTTTTTCATCCTTCCAATTAAACGTATCCTAAGGTATTTCTTGTACTATAGTTTTGGTATTAAAAGTGAATAGTCACAATTATTAGCTAAGTGAAACATTTTTTGTGAAGATTATTGCACTGGGGAATAAGAAGAATCGCTCATTGTCTATTTCTGAAATAAGATTGTTTTTTACTACTATTATTTTGATAAGTACTCTTCTTGCTTATTATACAATACCATATAATTACTACTCTTCGCGCTGCCACATAACTACTTGATTTCTATATTCATTGTCTGTACTTTTTAAGACCATAAATGCTGCTTTTGTATTATGCTTGGCCTGTCACATGTTTGGTTGCAAGTTTTTGATTTATTTGTTGATTGAACATCATGTCATTGTTTAGGTAAAAAACAAGGGAGAAATGAGTTTGTAATACGCCTTCAACCCTCAGAAGCCATGTACATGAAGCTTACGGTATGTTAGTGATTCTAATTACGTCATTACAAGAATTATTTTTCCCACAATGTTTGAGCTGGTACCTGCTTTATGGTTTCGTGTGTGTGTGTGTGTTGTTGAAGACTTGGTGGGGCATCATGTAAAGTAACGAACATTACACTTCTGCTTGTCTGTAAAATTATATGGGTTGCAGATTTTTCCTGGACTATCTTTCAAAATCACATTTTAGTGCATATCTGAAATTTGGTTCTGATCTGAAAATAGGTCCCAATTTGTATGGCTTGGAAAGTAAGTTTTCTTTGTGGTTATCCAATGTAAAGCTCTGAACCCTGTATGCCAGTGTACTTGTTCATGTTTCACCTATCTTGGATCGGGGATGGCTCTTCTCCACTGGTTCAGTGTATCTTAATTTTTTACTTGTGATCATTTAAGCATGCCAAATTGGGGATACCCACTAGCTTCATGTATGCATTGATCAGTGAAAATAATGATACAAGCACTTGGATTGCAATAACTTTAGTAGCATCATACTATATCATCCTTTTATGGCTATTGTTCTGTGCGTGTGTGTGTATATATATATATATATATATATTTGTTCACTGCTCATATTATCAGCTTTTATAATTACAAAATAAAAATAATATAAATTTTAATTTTACTGAAATCCTCTCGTAAGGGTCACTAAAATTGTTCTATTTTGCTCTGAAAACCCATTGCTTAATGTGTCTTGTGCAGGTCAAGCAGCCTGGACTGGAGATGTCTACCGCGCAAAGTGAATTAGACTTGTCATATGTGCAACGTTATCAAGGGGTTACAATCCCAGAAGCTTATGAGCGTTTAATTCTTGACACGTATGACCTTGCCCTTCCATATGCAATTCTAGTGAATATTAATATGGGACAAGGGATTTGAGGATTAATATTTTAGCAATGCATTGAATTCTTAATTATTGAAAATGGGAATTTTGTTTTGCAGAATAAGAGGTGATCAGCAGCATTTTGTTCGCAGAGATGAGTTGAAGGTATGAACATTGTACACTGCATAACATATAGTTGCATGTAGTGATAGTTCCCACTCTGATGGTAATATTCTGTCAATCACAGGCGGCCTGGGAGATCTTCACACCTCTTCTGCACAGAATTGATGATGGTGAAATGAAGCCACTTCCATACCAACCAGGCAGCCGAGGTCCTGCAGAAGCAGATGAACTTCTAGCAAAAGCTGGTTATGTTCAAACACATGGTTATGTATGGATCCCTCCCACCTTGTAGAATGCAGCTTGCTTCCTTTTGTTATGTATCTATGATGTGGCCTGCACTTGGTATTGTATGTCATAAAAATTTGCTTTTACATACTGTTTATTCAGAATAAGAATCTGGTATTGTCTGTATTGAGAAATACTTGCATTATGCTAGCAGCTCGATGCATTTGTATGACCATTATAAATAAATTGTTGATGTTCATGGCTTCAGGCACGGTCTACCTTTCAGAAATAAAGGAGAGATATTGAGCAAATACTGTTCCGCACTTTTTAAGCTCCATTTTTCTTGTTTACTATGTCTACATCAAAAAAATGAAATGAAAAATGAGTATATAAGAAGAGCCACTTGTCCACTACATAATTGAACTACTGTCTTTTGTGGTAATTGTGACTCCCGAAACATAAATGAGGAAAATGTTTTATGTTAATACCAATATTAATACAAAATACTTACAAACTAATATGATAAAGAATGTGATTGGTCTTTACGACAACAACCAAACAAGCAAATGTTTGAATTGTTTTTTTGTGATTGATAACACATTAGATTTTGTAAAGTTTATGTAGTAAAGGGGTATATTCATGTCTCACTCACAGGTTGGGCAAAATCGTAAATTTAATAGTCGTGTCGGAGATGGGTTCAAGTTATATTGGTATAATGTTGTAAGAGTTACACTTTTTGGACTATTGATTTGCAAAAAATGTAGTGGTTAAAAATTCACTAATAATTATGTCATTATTAAATATTTAATGCTGTGAAAATATTATACAAGTGGCGGACTCTCTATTTTCAAACTCTCGAATTTTTTCAAGTCTCTCAAGTCTTTCAAATCTGCCGAACTAAGGAAACAAGAGGCCTCTTTATAGGCAAATAATTTACAAAAAGACAAAATATTTTACAGTCAAGAGATGTGAATGCCGACTTTCTTCTTTACAGTTGTCCAAAATGTGTGAGGGTTCTGTGCCAGTTGTCTTCTGGATGTGCAGAAAATATTCGCTTCCGAATTCATTGCTGACAATGGACATAATGAAACTGAGGAAAAAGACGAAACTATCATGCAATGCAATAGTTGGTAGCTTGAAGAAAGAGTGACGGCATTATTAAATATTTAATGCTGTGAAAGAGTCAGCTCACTCATTTAATACTAGCATTTTATTCTCTCCTTTTATATTAGAAGTTTAGATATTTTAGAACTCTTAAACCATTACAGCGAAATAAATCAAGGAAAAAAAATTTGCAGAAGAAGAAGACGAAGACAACTTCGAATCCACAACAAGCCACTAGACAGGAATGCGCATCTGCATAGCCATTAACTCAGACAGGAATTGACTATTTGGATGGATTACGCATGTCAATTGCAATCGTAGTTGGACATGAACATCCCAGTATTTCTTTTTTTATTGTACTTATCTTTCAAAATACCTTCTTTTCTCTAAATTTCTAGTGGCATGGAAATCCTTATAAAAGACATCTAATTTTATTTAGTGAAATTTGTATATAAAAACCTTACATCAATTCACTTGTACAGGTGTGTTGTTTCCAACCCACTCATGTCGAGACTCAAATCTCAATATCATATATTGTAAAGCTCTTGGTTTTTCTTTTCTTCAAACACATAATAAGAGCTTTCGTAGAGGTCCGGGCATATGAGAGAGAGAGGTAGAAGAAGAAGACAACGGTGGAGTGTGAAGGAGTTTAATGACTTTTTGTTTATTTTTAGAGGAGAATTTAATGACTTAATGACATTATTTTGGACATGTCACTAGTTTTTTTTTTAGTCTTAGTTCTAATGGAAATTAATGGTTTAGAAAATATGTAACTTGAACTCATCTCTCTCTCTCTCTCTATATATATATATATATATATATATATATATATATTTGTTATGTTTTTCACAACTTGCTGAAGTGGTAAGCTGTGATTGGTACATCTCTTTCGTACAGTTTATTGATGATTTTATTTTTATTGTAAACTAATCATAACATATCACCTCATTAAATATAATAAAATGATGAAAATTGTGAAATGTTGTATTACTAGACAGATAAGTCAGGCCCTCAACTATGTATTTGGATGGTTTGAGGCTCTCTCTTATGTATTTGACCCAGACTTTAAAGTATTGGAACCTTTTTCAATCATTGGATGAGTCATTGCATCACTTTCTCAATGAAAATCAAAACAAGTGTGTTTTTTTCCCCCAACTTTCTCCTACAAAAGAGTACCTTGGTATTATTACCTTCTAATCTTCTATGGTTATTTTTTACTAATATATTTAAAATAGGCAATAATAGTTGAGAGGAAATATTTTGTGTAACTGTTATATATAGCATCTCTTTCACATGAGTTGGACCCTATAAACATGAGGAGGAGGTATACGGTGTTTGTTACGGTAAGGGTATATGAGTCTTCTCTCTAACCAGTTGTGAGAGAGAGGACTCATATATCCAGGTATATTTTTTCCAAATATGAGACTCACCTTATGTGAGAATAGAGATAGAAGTCACAAATCTCCATCACTCCAAATACCGCTTGGTGGACTGGAACCTAAACCTTTGAAGGCATGAAGCTGTAGTAAAAAGTTCACTTAACTATCTTTTCCTAGGGACTTTCGTATATTTCCTTTCAAATGAAAGTACTTACAAAATTTGATTTGGTCTTGGCCTTCTAAATATAGCACCTAGACTTTAGGCGTTGTTTCCAACTTCCAAGTTGATATTCATATAACATCTGTTGTATCAAGGTAATGTCCAGCGAGAAACAAAAGCCTAACTTTTGATGGAGCTGGAGGGAGATGAGACAAAGGAGAATAATATGTGCGAGTATATATATATATATAAATTAGCATATTCTGATTATCCTCCTCTTTCTTCTCCTTTTTTTTTAGTTGAGTGTTTAAAACTTTTGAATATCTAATTATTTCCTTGCTATGTCTAGTTCCCCCCCCCCCCCCCCCTCCCTGTTTCTTGCATTGTACTGTTTCAATCTCCTCAAAGTATATAATGTGTCACTTTTATTTCCTCCAATAAAATTTGGTTAAAAAACACCACTCATATCTTTGAAAATAAATTAAATATGCAAGCCAGTAGGACTTTTAAAAATTGAACAGGGTCCTAATAACCTGCACAAAATCGAAGGAAAAATACCGATTAGGGTAGGATTTTTTGGACATGCAAAAACGAATCAACTAAATTAGGCCTGTCCACAGGTCTTGTCGAGGGCGGACAAACCCAAAATTGACAGTCAGTATCAATCAACCGTTTTAGTTTCAGAGAGGGTAAGTGTCGGTAGACAGTTGGTCGCAGGAATCTGAAAAACGTTGCCGAAATTTGCAAAAACATCGCCAGAATCAACATTTTTTTCACTCAAATCCACATTTTTTAGCTAAAAAATGCTGGGATTTAGCCGAATCTAGTCGGGATCTTGTTAGATCTAGTCCAAATCTCGTTGGATCTAGCTTGTTTTTGTTAGATTTGGCCAGATTTTTTATATAGCTCCTTTCGGGTTTGGGTTGCTCAGATTTTGGAGAAGTAAACCCGCCACTTGACCCGCCGACGTCGGTTCTTGGAATTGGAAACCCGCCGCCAATTAATTGGAGCTTCGGTTAGGGCTGAAATCGGGCAGGTTGGTCGGTTTTTCGAGCCATGGTTGGGTCTAGACACCCTTAAACTCAATCGGACTTTTTTATTTTCAAGTGGATTTTTTCTTCACTTTGTTTGTTTGTTTGTTTTTTTAGGATTTCTAACTATTAGTAAGCATGTTTTGCAGTTTTAATTGTTGCTCTTTTCTTTTGTGAGTTTTTCCCTCTCACTAATACTCATAGATTCTTTCTTAATGTGGTGGATACTTGAAGGTTTCAATTTAGTGAATCTTGAACTGTGTTGTTTAAATTTTACTTTTTAGTGTTTTTGTTTATTTGTTGTCTTATTTGTATTGAAAAGAAGAGAAAGAAATATTATCAAGTTTTTTTTTTTTTTCATTATTATTTTTTTTCAAGGAAAAATTATGGGTCATATTGGATTGATCAACCCGTTTTGTAACCCATTTAGAATGAGTTGTTTCTTACAATCGAGTTGACTCATTTGCTAGGTAGGATAACCGATGAAGGAAAAAGACATGACAAATTACACTCCTTCAAGTTAAATGCTTTATTGATTTTTTAGGGTGGGAGGAAATAATTTGAGAGGATTTGGCATTTTTAAAAATGCCTTTGAATTATGAAAATTTGGAGGGAGATTATTTTATGATACCTTATTCACTGATTTTGTTTTAAAATTTTCTTATTCAGTGTTTTCCTTGGACAATTTGTCAAAATTTAAATAATTTCTAAACAAACCTATTATCAACCGTCTCACTCCATTGTCAAATATATATATATATATATATATATATATATATATTTTTTTTTTTTCTTCTTCTTCGTTCCACCTAACAACTAAAGAACGATAGACTCATAATAAAAAAAATAAAAAAGACCGATAGAGATATCCATTCCTGTCTCTTTTAATTGAAAAGATATATAAACAAAGAAATGGATAACTTTTCTTTCTTTTCAACCTTTCATCTATTTTTCACCATTGCATACTTTTAAACAAAGGATAATATAAAGAGAGATCCAATGAGGTTTTGGGGGTGGTAATAGTATTTAATCCAATAGGTTGATTTGCAATTGCATCTGAATCCCTCTTAAAAAAAAAAAAGATTCTACTTCTCGTTTTTGTTAAAGTAAGTGGACCCATTGGGCCCACATCCAACAACTCTTTGTTATAAATATTTTTGAGAAAAAAAAAATCAAAATAGATAAGCTTTTAGTGTTACCTTTGTTATTATTATTATCAAGTCCTAATATTACCATGCTAAAAAAAATCTCTAATATTGTGAAGAGTTTTATTGTTTAACTAGTTATTTCTTTGTATTTTTAATGATGATATCCAAATTCAAATCCCATTCCATTGTTGTTACCATCAAACTGTAACAAAATAAAAAGCCCTAATATTACCACATATCATGTACATCATTAATTAACCAACAATAGCAAATATGGTAATTCTAACTATATTTTTTATTATTTTTTTAATTTTTTTTTATCAACAACATTTTTTGGGGTAATTATTCTATAGGTTAAGGATAGCTTAATTTCATTGACTTATTTAGCTTAGAATATAAGTTAGAAAAAAGTACAGTTATACTAAAAAAAACAAAACTGGAAGAAGTTGTACATAAACCGAATAAACGGTAAAAAGATAGATAAGAGGGTTAGGAAGATTCGATATTCAGACATTCTCCACTTAAAGAGGAAGACGTGCCAATTGGCCTACAAGACATTGGCAATAGCCTTAACCTTGTTCGCTAATCGTAATTTTTTTTCCCTTTCCACATTATTACAAGATATTTGATATTAAGAGTTTCCTTTTTTTATCATTTTTTTTGTTTAAAAAATTACATTTTTTTTCTTACAAAGAATATTATAATTGTAGGGATAAGAACACAATATAGAGCAAAAGATAAAGAGAGAAGGAAAATCAAAAACCAAAAGAGAAGGAAAACTAAAAAAATAAAGACAAAAAAAAAAAATCAGAAAAAGGAAAAAAGCAAAACTAAAATAATAGTAATAAAGTTGTTAGTTTACAACTTACAAGTCATTTTATCACCAAAAAAAAAAAAAAACTTATAAGTCATTGAACCAAACCAAGACATATCCAATCCCCGAAAGCGAAGTCCCACATTCTAATTGGTCAAGGATCTGGGGTTTTTGATTCCTCACCGCCTCCTTCTCTCTCTCTCTCTCTCTCTCTCTCCCTCGCTGTCTCTGTCTCTGTCTCTCTCTTTCTCTCTGTGTGTTTCCTATTACATTTTGTCATCCTTGTTTCTCTCTCTACATTGGTGTTGGTGTTTGTGTTTGTTGCTGTTGCATGGGTGGGTCACTAGACGCTTGAATTTGTCTCTCACCTTTCTCCTCTTCACTAACCCCCATTCCCCACATACACACAACTTCCCAGTTCTAGCCCATATCTCATAAGCTTCCCTCTGTTTCTCTCTGTACCTGGTTTTGTTAAAAAAGAAAAAAAAACCCCAAACACATACACCCGAATACCCCCAAAAAAAAAAAAACCTTTCTTTCTTCTCAGTTCTCACTTGGGTCTTCCTTTAATTTCCTTGTTTTTGGTATGTTAATTTGATCTGCTTCATCCTCCTCAAAAGGGTCTGTTTTGAACTTTCATTTACTCCCTGATTACTTTAATTCTTCAATCTGATTTCTAGAGCTGTTTTTGTTTTCTTTGCCCCAGGAATCAAGGGTTTTCTCTTCCTTTTTTGTTCTTTTGGGGTTTGTTTCCAGGGTTTCCTTTAGATTAATTAGGCTCCTTTTCTATCTTTTTCAGGGGGAGAAAAAAAAATTTATGGGTATGATTGGGTTTGTTGTTTCGGACTAGGTCTCTTTGGCATAGGGTTTTTGTTCTTTCTCTTGGCCCCCAAGACTCTAGAATGCCTCTAGATTTTTCTTGCAGGTCAATCAAGAATTTGTCTGAATTGGAGGCCTCTTATTGCCAAGGAATGGATGGGTCTGAATTGGCTTGTGGTGATCCGGTTGGTGATGATGTTATTGACAAGTTGCCTATTGATCCTTTTGGAATGGATATAAAGTCTAGGATTAGGATCACGGGTTGGTTTCAAAACTTGGGAGAGAAACCTGATTTGGGTTCTATTGGTTTTGGGGTTGATGAGGCTGAGAAAAAGATGGGTGATTATCATCAGCTAGTCACAGGGCTGAATTGGGTGTGGAATGGTTCTATGAGGTTTGAACCAGAATTGGGTAACATGAAGATTGGTGGGTTATCAATTCCATGTGATGAGTATAATGGTTGTGGTGGGGTTGAGACTGGATTGCTTGAGGGTATTTTTGGATTGGATGGAAATGTGGATGAGTTTATGAGTATTAGCCATTTGGGCAACTGGTTTCGTAACAAAGGAGCTCAGGAATTGAAGGATTTTGGGAATGGGAAAACTAGTTTTGATAGTGAAGGAGGGGCACCTCATGATGCCATGATTTTTTCTTTGGGCTATTTGGGTGTGCAGGACCTTCTGAATGTAGAAAGGGTTTGCAAATCTCTGCGTGTTATGGTTAGGAGTGATCCTCTTCTATGGAGGAGTATTAACATCGATCATCCGTTGAGTGGGAGGATCACTGATGATACTCTTCTGAAGTTAGCTGAAAGGGCTCAAGGCACTCTTCAGTGCTTGAATTTATTGGGGTGCATAAGAATCACAGATAGTGGTTTGAAACGTGTGCTTGAAACCAATCCTAGACTGACAAAGGTTTGTATTTGTGACTTAATTGGTATGCTTTGAGAAATAGGTTTTATGCTTATCATATGTTGTTTATATCTCTGATATAGTTGTTGGGACTTCTTATGTTTTTTAACAAATGCGCTTTTATTTTGATTTTTAGGTTGTGAATATATATAATCCTTGAAACTACTTTCATTTTTAAGTTACTATGGCTAGTGTGGTCTATTCTTCCATTCTAGGTAGTATTTTTACATGTAGCAAAGAATACATCAATATTTATATATTGTTTTCTCTCATATGCGTGACTCGATATAGTATTTTGCCTTTTTGTATGTCAATCAAATCATATAGAGTATTTGGACATCCCATACAACTTGAGGAGTATATTGTATTTTAGATTTCTTTTGAAAGATTTCTTGTGTTTCTGATGGCAATTAATTATCTGAAAAAAAAGGCATGTGTAAAACATAGGCCTCTTAAGGATTGCATATGGTGATCCGATTCTATTTATGTTGGTAATTGTGTGGCACAAAATTTGACATCTTTTGCAGCTCTTGATGCTGCACATGTACCATATTGATGGTAATTTTCTTTATTGGTTTTAATTTAAAATTGTAGCTTACCAAACTAATAACTTCTGACTGTTGTAATTGTTGTTAGAGATTTCCTTGTTCTTTGTGCTCATCATGTCTATCTGGAACTTTATGTTGACTCATTATTGGTATGTTTCTATATTGTTTTTGTTATTTCAAGGTTAATAAACTTACAAATTTTCTCTTCTTGCCTACAGCTAAGTGTGCCAGGATGTGTCAGACTTAGTGCCGATGGCATGTTGAATAACTTGAGGGCCTTCAAGTCTGTTGGCTCACCTGGAATAAAGCACTTAAGAATCGCTGGTGTCCGTGGTGTAACAGAAGAGCAGTTCAAAGAATTGCTATTCTTGCTGAATGTAGATAACTGTGCGCAGCTGAATGCCCACAAACCACAGATTTATTGTGGGGGGAATTCATATCTCTCTTGTGATGATGATCGTGCCATTGATATTGAGGTCTGCCCCAAGTGCCAGGAATTGAGAGTAGTTTTTGATTGTCCAGCAGAGAGTTGCCAGGGGAAACATCAGGCTGCTCAGTTGTGCAGGGCTTGCATACTCTGCATAGCACGTTGTATCAATTGTGGACGCTGCATTAAGGACCATGATTATGAGGAAACATTCTGTCTAGACTTACTTTGTTTGGATTGTTTGAATCAGCTACTTGACTGCCAAGATGGGCCAGGTAAAGAAGGTTCTTCCAAGTGCACTATCATTCATCAAGCCAGCTACCAGTTTTGCGTTTATGGCTGATGGAGAAGATATTGTATATTGTCAGTTAGTGTTGGTTTTGGAGTAGAATATGCAAGCATTTGCTGTCCATTGAGTGATTTAAAAGCCACTTGCTCAAATGCCGAAGGTGGAATCTGCTGTTACCATGAAGAACATGCAGCTTTGGAATGCAGAGAAGAAAAAGAACTTGTAGCAGACCTGTAACTGCAAGTTCATGCCTTGTTAACACCTAGGAAGCACATACACTTTTATCGTACTTGTGTCGTATCTGTGTTGTACCAATGTCATACCAGTGTCGTACCAGCCGTTTCATGTTATAACTTTTCAGAAATTGCTCGTGTCATACCCAATCTGGTGTCCGTGTCCGTGCTTTCTAGGTTAACACTATCTTATATAGGAATCTAGCTTAGGATGTTGTTAGGAGAAGATTTTAAAAGGAAATAAATAGGACAAAGAAGAAGAAGAGATTTAAAATAAAGAGGAAAAAAGATGGATGAAAGAATGGGAATAAAAGGGAAAAAAAGAAAGGAGAAAAAAGAGAAGGGGTGTGGGGATTCTGGTATAAGCAAAAGTAGGTTTTTGGTTTCTAATTTTTATTTCTAGGAAGGGAAATTTCATGCATCAGTGGCTCCTATCCTCCATATTTTAATTGTCCGAGGACAATGAAGATGTTATTTTGTATGCGTTGCTGTGGAAGTGAGGTAGCATCTGTTACTGTTAATGGTTGCTGAAGTGACTGTTGTCAAAAAAGTTGGAATTCATTTGATTGATGCAGATGAGGAGTCATATTGTCAACAGTGAGTACTGGAAGTGGTAGGGCATTCGTGTTCTGTGTTAACTTTGTGATATAATCCAGTAATGTAGGCAGTTGTTGCAGCTGGACTGATCTTTTATTTTTTTCATAGGATCTTTTTGTTGCAAAGCTGTACAGTATCAATTTTTAGTCTAGTATGCCAGTTTGTTTTATGTTTTGTTCTTACTTCTGGGCAACCTCGTTGTCTTACACTTGACCAGAAAATGACGGATGATCATGCATCCGTTTTTGTATGTAGTATCTCATTCTTGATAATGTAACCTTAGTCCTTTTTGCATTAGTTTCACAATGAATAATGATAATTGTTATTTACTTTTGCAACTAATTTACATTAATCTTTTCCCTCACAAACAGTTATCACTTTTGCTTTTACCAGACGTGATTCTCTTTGCCTACTCTTTTGCATGGTGTATGCTATGAATGATCGCGAAGAATGGGTTGAATGGGTCTAAGTCCTCTTGTACTATAACTATTTTGATTCGTCAGTGGTTGAAAAGACATTTTTTAAGTAACTATATATTTACTACCAACAGTCTATAAAAAGTAGTATGGTATGTTTCTTGTCTATACCGAATTTTACTCCAACCACTATACACCTGTATTTTCAATCATACTTATAATTTAAATTATCATCTAATTTGATACAAGTAAATAGTTTTATGAACTGCCATGAGTTCATGAAAGGTTATCCCATTGTCTTGAAATAGGAGAATGAAGTATCTTCATGTTAAAACTAAAACTGTTCTCACACCATTCTTTATGAGTATCACAGGCAAGCATGGGTGATAAAAAGGAAATTTTAATGAATGCAATTCCTTAATATAGAATGTCAGATAATGTATCGCAGAATTTTATGATTGACTGATCATGAAGTGGTATTAGTTGTGACCTCCGATTTCTGCTAATTTGTTTAGTCATGAAATGTATATGTTGGTGAGAAAAACTCGTCCTGAAGAAGTGGGCAGTTAAAAGTTGATTTAGGACATGCTAATTTTGCATTTGGCATAATCTTTGATTCCTTGTCTATGAAATGACAACTATGATATCATGCGCTACGTAATGGCATGAGTTTCCACAATTAACGTCTAAAAATAAAATATCAATTTTTCCTTAGCTTAAAAACAAAAACATAAGAAAAGGTTCAGGTCCCATTTTTAAGTTACTATATATCTTGCTTGAAGCTGAAGCAATAGTTTTTCTCCAAGAATTTTGTCACGAGGAAAGCTGAAAAATCTGGTTAAAACCGAAAGTGTCACTAGCTTTTTCATCGAAATGGAATATCTTTTTTGGGTTGTGGCGGGTTTTATGGATTTTTTTTTTTTGTTTTTGATAGGGGGTTTTATGGTATTGATATATCAAAATGAAAATTGACTTTTTAAACATTGAAATCATCTATGATTAATTTTGTATTAAATTGGCAACAATTTCCTTTTTAATATACAAAATCAAAGGGTTTATTAGAATATTATCTTTCGTTTTGTTGCGAAATCTAGTTTTGATAATATTTATAATTGAAAATACTTATTACATAGTTAAAATAGAAATTAAAAAAGTAGTTATAAGTACAACCACTTTATACCACAAATTGGTAGGCAATTGATTTTCTAGTCCTTACTAGCCATTGGTACCATTAAGAAATATTAACAAATTTTTGAAGTCCTTATGTCAAAATTCTTTATGCGTATGTTCACTAAAAGTCTAAACCAATGATTTAAATCTTGTAATTGAGAATTTATCATACCATAAAATAGGTAATCAATAATGGCTTAATAATATTCAATTGTAAAGTCATCTAATTGATGGTTAAAAAGAGAGAAAAAGAGAGAGAGCAATCTTTAGGTGGAACTAAACAGTTTTTAATTTTGGAGGATCATGTACGAATTGTCTGAACTTTTTTTTAAATATATATTTTATATATACATTTACAAATCTGTTTTTAGAAAAATTTTATCGAGAATTGAAATTTGTTTAAATTTTATCGAGAATTAAAAAAACTGTCAAAACTTTTTTAATTCTTGATAAATTTTTTCTCAAAAATAATATATTATTATGTGTTCTTAATGCATACGTTAGTAAATTCCATACTATTATTTAAAGAAATTTCAATAGACTAGGGGCCATGGCCCCCTTATCTATTGATAATAATTATTTTTTCACAATTAAGGTGGTAAAATGTTTTTGGGGATATTTTTATTATTTTCATATGAATTTAGCATGAGTTATGACACTTTATTATGCCTTATGAGTTATTGATTTGTTATATATTTTTAAAAGTCAAATTGGTGTTTTCTCTTACTGTTTCCTTCATGGCTGTGTTGTCGTCAGGGGTGACCGATAATAAGTGCTTTTTAAGCGTTTGGTATAGAATATATTTAGCCCAAATACTTTCAGACAAATACTTGTCCTACGGGTCTAGATATTTCTCCACTAGATTCAATGATAGGAACTTTTACCCTGGGGGCTTGACTTTGATTAATTTAAGGAATTTTTTTTTTTTTTGGGCTTAAAAAAAAAGACGGTATACCAGCCTTAGGTTATTTACTTCTTTTACTTAAACCAAATAAATAAATAAATAAATAAAGGAGCCAAGGACGATACAAGTTAAAGAATTTTGATTTGTTTAGATTTTTTTTTTTTTAGAGATAGTTTTAATTTATGATATCTCATGATGATAGCCATTTATCACATGAATAAGTTTTTAGTGTAGGCAGTGATTGAATCTCAAATTTTATATTTAACTATCAGAGACTTTACCAATTGATACAATTTTTTTTTACTTTTTATTAATAAATATTTTTAATTGGATAGTAGGCACAATTTGGTGGTGAAAAGAATAATAAAGGGAATAAACCATGGAAACGATTTGTTCTATGCATATTAAGCATGATTTGGTTTTGTTGAATCTATTGATACCAAAAAATATATATTAATAGTGGAGATATATTTTTCTTCTATAAAATTTGTCTCAAAATCAATTTTCATCCTCAAATTTAAAAATTTTCAGTTTCATCCTTAAAACATTTATAAGGTATACCATAAAATATAAATTAATAGTGGAAATATATTTTTCTTCCATAAAATTTGTTTCAAAATCAATTTTCATCCTCAAATTTCAAAAATTTTAGTTTCATCCTTAAAATGTTTATAAGGTATACCATAAAATATAAACTAATAGTGGAAATATATATTTTAAAATGTTTATCAATTTCATCCTTGAAACGTTTTTAAGGTATCAATTTCGTTCTTCTTTCTATTTGTTGTTGTTGTGTGTGTTTCAGTTCTTAAGTTTTAAAATTTTTTGATGAATTGTTTTGTGTTAGTTGATACAGATTACTAGATTAGAACTCATACATTTTCTATTTGGTTTTTAATTTCAGAGTTATAAAAGAGTATTAAATTGTTTTAGGTCCATAAAGACCGAATAGAACTCATCATTTTGTTAGGGCTTTGTTAGAAATAAGTTAATTTTATTGTCTTGTTTGGCTTAAAAATAAGGTGAACAAAATTATTTTGAATTTAGAAAACACATAAAAAAGAGATTTTAAATTGCGCCTAACCAAAAAAGCTAGCCGGTGAACTCTAGATGAAACAACACCTCTTTCAGTAAGAAATGATGAAATATGGGTTCAAATTCACTAAATTTGTGTAAATTTATCAAAAGAGAAATAAAAAAGAGGAATAAATTTTAATTCACACCTTTAAAGTTTGGAGTAATTGTGTTTTTGTTCCCTAAAGTTTCAAAATTTGGATGCATATCTCTAACATAAGGTTTCATTACAATTTAAGTTCTTCGGTCAATGCACTGTGATGATGTGTTCGTTAAGTACCAACTAAGCTTAAAATGACATCATTTTTTTCTTCTCAATAACCACATCATGTTGAACTTATTAAATCCATTTCAAATATTATTTTTGAGTAAATTGTAAATTATACTTGTGGGGTCAGAAACACAAAACAAAGTAAATTTTGTATATGTGCTTGGGCTTCTAATCAACCCAACTAATTTCTAACTAAAAGGGGATTTGATTCCACAATGGGAAGATCAGATAGGAGATTGAAGTCAAAGACAACACAAAAAGATACTTTGTTTGACAAAAATGGGTATCTTGAGGTACAAATGGTTGTTATAGGGGAAAATACAAGTTCTTGCTCTCACTATTTCTCTCTCTTGTTCTTCCTTCTCAAATTTTCTAGATCCCCTTTCCTATTGGTGGTTTCCTTCTTTTTATACTCCCTCTATCCTTTCTAGTTGTTCCTCTCTTAGCAAGATTTGTGAAGGTATTTGTTCCATTAGACTCCCATTCTGCCATTTCTTTATCATGGAGGCAGACTTTTTTGAGGTATTCTTACTATTTAGGCCAGTCATTCAGCATTTATTGAGGTTGACACTAGGTAGGGAGAGCTCATTAATGTAGAGGTGACTGCTATATTGAATTCTACATCTTCTTCTTCGTGTTCCTTAGGAAGATAGCCGAAGCAATAATCTTGGTGAGAGAGCTGATCGCTTCTTGGTTGGATCACTTTTACCTCGGGACGACTATGTTCCTCGGATTACCTTGGTAACATGCGCAGAGGGTTTCTCTTCTTCTAGGCTTGGTTATCCCATGTTTACATATGGGCTAGGCCATTGCCATGGAAGGGGATCTTTAGAATATTCTTCTTGGCCCAAAATCCATGGGGTGGCCACACCTGGAGCCCCCACAATACTCTTTAAAGTTTGGGGTAATTTTAATTCCCCCCCTCCTCCTCCTCCTCCTCCTCCTCCAAAGTTTCAAATTTTGAATCTATAAAATTACATCGTTTTAAGTTGAGGTAGTATTTAATGAATATCATGGTAAATGGATGGAAAGATTTAAATCTGAATAATGTATATGTAATTGTGTAATGTTAGGGGTATGTGTCCAAAACTTGAAATTTTAAGGGGGCAAAATCAAACTAAACCCAAATTTTAAGGGCATAAGTTGTAATTTAGTAATAACATAAATAATCAATTTCATAATATGAATTATATATAATTATTTTGTTTAGAATTGAATTATATATAATTTTAACAATACAAGATTGAAAAATATAATTTTTATAAGTTTATAAAAGAAAATCGTTCTATATATATAATTTCAACAATAATATATTGTAGGGGTATTGGGCCCAGTAATTTATCAAGGATGGCCCAACGAAGTCTTTTGGGCTAGAAACCCAAATCCGAAGACATCAAAATGATCTTGGAGCATCTAAATGTCCAAATACGTCCGAGGAGTAGATTTGTCCTCGGATTGTTAAACCGAGGACATAGGAAGAGAAGTTTAGTGTCCCCGGGTTATGTTATAAAGAATCCTACGACTACGGGAATACACAGTACACGTGGAGGACAATAGAAAGAGCGGTGAAATATCTAAAGTAAAGCTGCTACCACCGCCCATACATTAAAAGCTCTGTAATTGATACGCTGACTGCATAGATGGAAGGATGGGACCTGAGCATGGAGCTTGGAACTTGGTCCCTAACCCCAGCGGGCTTTAGGGAAGAATGGATGGGACAAGTATCCGGAATCAGGATTGCAACCATGAAGTGGAAGATGATGAAGAGAAGGAAAGGAGTATAAATAGAAGGGAAGACATACGAGGAAGGGAGAGACTTTTTCAGGAAGAAAAAGAGCCAATAGTATATGATAATCAATATTTGTATCCAAACTTAAGGAAATACTATTATAAACTATCCTCGAATTTCGTCCGAGGAGGAATTCTCAGTCTTACTTTTGCAAACAACTCTTTAATTTGTCCAATTGGGCCCAAAGCCCGTTCTTTCCTTTATTGTCTAAACCATCCTTGAAATCTAGATTACAAACCCATCCTCTACAAATTTATTGTAAAGAAAGGTCTTTCAAGATATATAATTTCAACAATAATATATAATCTTGTACGGGACACTGTTCTTTTGTAGGCCCAATTCTCACAAAACCCATCACAATAATGCCACGTATACAAGGCCCAAGACTTGTTGGGCCTTGAGTCCTAAAATATCATGTACAAAATCACATACTCTATCAGTTCCATGAACATGGTCCGGATGGTCCTCGACACCCAGCTCAAATCCGGAAAATGCTACGAAGCTAGTTATGATATAAACCATGAAAGCAAGATCTTGCTTGTTCGGGGAATGTAATTTCCCGAAAAAATGAGTCCCTGCAAGCTCAGTGAAGCCTAGGGAGTATCGCTGCCAGACAGTCCATCCAATGGTGGAACTAGTTCCAATGCCACTTTCACCTCCTCCTGCTCCCAACTAAACACCCACTCAAGGGTAATGGCATTGGATCTCTCCTCCCACTCACCATGAAAACAAGCATAATCCTTCCACTAACCTTAGGCTATAAATAAGATATGAGAATTTGAGAATGGGGGTGGCAATTTTAGAGAGAAAATACTGATGAAAGAGGGTGATCATTCTAGGAAAATAGGGAGAATAATTCTGAGAACATAGGAGATAAGGGTATTGGGGTTGCCGAACATAGGGCCACCCGTTGTAGGAAATACAAAAGCCCATAAAGTAAATAATTTGTGAGCCCAAATAGAGTTTAAGTCCAATAACCACATTTTGGGTATACAAAAATCTAATTTAATATGTATAAAATTGAAGACATATGGCTTTTGGTTGATCTTATTATATCATGTCACATAAGATTTTGAAGCCTCATAATTTTACACATCACTATTCTAATATAAATCTTAATTAAATTTATATTTTCTTTAAATAGTAAAATATATAATTCTATATATATACACAATTATAATAAATGCTTGATGTTAGAACTTAGAATATATACTATATAGTTTCATATACAAATACACTCATAATAAATATCTATTAATTATCATAAAATTTCATATATAGGCAAAAAAGAAAAAAGAAGAGAAAAAATCATATTATTTTAAAATTTTCCCATGGCTGTCAACTAGTTTATTTATTATTTAGCAAAAAAACTATAATTTATTTATTAATTACTAGCATGGATTTGTGAAGTAAAAAAAAAAAAATAGCCGATGATGTTTATATGAGAGAATATCAAGTTAATCAAGTTGTTGTGAACAAGTTTGAATTATTTTTTGATAAAGAAGACTGTCAATATTATTAACTAGAATCAGCAAAGAGAATAGAAAGGAGGTGTGGATGAGCATCTTCCAACCACACCAACAAACCTCTAACATGTCTAGCTAGGTTATGAGCAACTTTATTACCAACTCTACGTACATGAGAAAATGAGATACAACTATTGGTCACTAAGGTGGATTTAGACAAAGAAATAATGTGTCCAAAGGAAGAGAGGAATTCTTCGTCTGACTTGAGGGTGTTTATCACAACCTCTGCATCTCCTTCGAGGATGTATGACCTGATACCTAGCTCCTGAGCAAACCCGATAGCTCTGGCAGCAGCCATTGCTTCCATGATTTTTGGTGCAAATGGAAGAGGGGCCTACTCCAAGAGGGATGCCACCACCCTACCATTGCAGTCTCTAATCACTACACCCAGCCCTGCCTTGCCCAGGTCGGAAAAAGATGCCCCGTCGAAATTTACCTTGAAACAATCTCGTGGAGGTGGAGACCAGTGAGTCCGAGCCAGTGGGTTTCCAGATGCATCTTGTTGAGGAGGGAGTGAAGCATTTAGGTGCTTAAAATCTGTCAAAGCTTGCTTGGCTTGGGGAAGCACTTGTGATGCAGGGAAGTCCTGTGAGCTAACTTTGATTTGATTTCGTCGGTGCCAAACTGTCCACATTACCATTGCCATCAACTCCAGATTTTTCACTTTTGTATGCACGAAAGCAACCAGGTCCTTGAAAGATTGGAAGTTGAGTAGTTGTCGAAATTCAAAGCCTTGTATATCATCCCAGACTTCTGCAATCTTTGGGCACTCCCAAAGAGCATGGCAGACCGTTTCAGAGTTTAAATGATAGTGTTCGCAAATGTCCTCTGTGAGAATCTTCCTTCTCACAAGATTTTGCTTGACAGGGATTGCATTGTGACATGCTCGCCATAGAAAGTTCTTGACTTTATTTGGAACAGAGAGGCCAAATCCGCTTCCACGTGTCATCATCATGCATTTGGTCAAGCCGTGGGGTTGAAATATTATTCTCTTTAGCTAAAAACTTAGTGCCCGATTTCACCGAATGGGCACCTGAAGAATTATAAGGCCAAATCACCTTATCTTTCATGGGGAGATTGCTAAGTGGAATGCTGAGTATCACCTCTGCTTCTTCTGGAGGAAAAAGTCCACGGATAAGATCAACCTCCCACCTTCTTGAAATTGGGTTTATAAGGTTTGAAACCTTAGCATCTTCAAATCCTGGAACAACCTGTGAGAGGATTTTAGGATGATCAAGGGATAGCAACCAAGCATCATTCCATACACTAATTGATTCCCCACTTCCTACTCTCCATCTTGCACCTTGGAGAAGGACATCCCTTCCTTTCAAAATACTTCGCCAGGCATGTGATCCCGAAGTAGAATTTGTGGCTTCCAAGATAGAGCAATCCGGAAAAAATCTTAGTTTAAAAACCCTATAAAATAAAGAGTTTATATTATGTAACAACCTCTATGCTTGCTTTGCCAAGAGTGCGTCATTAAAATTTGCTAGGTCTTTGAAGCCCATCCCTCCTTCATACTTGGATTGGCAACGTGTGGCCCACTTGACCCAATGAATCTTTATTCGATCACCATTTTGACCCCACCAAAATCTCCTAATAAGGCTTTCAATTTCCGCACAAAGACCCAAAGGGTGTTTGAAACAACTCAATATATGTGGGAATTGCTTGGACAACCGCCTTAATTAAAACTTCTCTACCAACTTGTGACAAGAGTTTTTCCTTCCAACCTTATATTTTCTTCTACACTCTCTCCTTGATGTAATTGAAGCTGACTTTTTTATTTCTTCCCACAAGAGAGGGAAGACCCAAATACCTCTCATACTGCACAATTTCTGGGACTCCCAAGGCTGTCTTTATATGATTCTTGGTCTCCTCACAGGTAGCTTTGTTGAAGAAAATTGTTGTCTTACTTCGGTTAATCTATTGACTCGAGCATTTTTCATAAACCTCCAAAATGTCCAGAATTTTTTGGCACTCTTGAACAATAGCCCTGCAAAATAAAAGACTATCATCTGCAAATAAAAGGTGAGTTAATCTTGGGCTATATTTGCAAAGTGAATAGCCCTTAATATCTCCCTGATTTGCAACCTAGCTTATGAGTCCATGACGACCTTCTGTGCAAAGTAGAAAGAGGAAAGGAGATAGGGGGTCTCCTTGGCAAATGCCTTTTGATGGTGTGATCATGCCTTTTGGTTCTCCAATTACCAGGATCGAGTATGACACTGTCTTGACACAAAGCATGAGCAATTTAATCCAATGCTCTGAGAAATCCATCTTCACCATAATCGATTCCAAGTAGTGTCATTCCACCCTATCGTAGACTTTGCTCATGTCAAGTTTTATTGCCATAAAATCATCCCTTCCTTTATGATTTTGCATGCTGTGAAGAGACTCAAAAGCTACCAAAATATTGTCAAAAATGAGACGGCTTTTTGTAAAAGCACTCTGCTGTTCAAAAATAATATTTGGTAAAATTTTCTTAGGTTTATTTGCTAGAACTTTTGAGAAAATTTTGTATAATACATTATATAAACTTATAGGCCTGAAATCAGCAGCAGATTCTGGGTTTTTCTTTTTTGGAATAAGAGTGATGAAAGTATGATTGAGATTTTCAGGTAAAGAAGCAGAATTTAAAAAATGGAGGATAGAATTAGAGATGTCATCACCAATTAAATTCCAATGGTGTTGGTAAAAAAGATGTGGCATTCCATCTGGTCCAGGAGTTTCGAGGGGAGCCATCTGATTGATAGCCTACTTCACTTCCCATGCTGAAAATTCTGAAGAAAGTTAACCATTCATTTCAACAGTAATGACCCTCTGAATGGAGTTTGTGGCTAAGTCACAAAATTGATTATTTGTTGTCGAAAAGAGCTCCTGGTAGTAATGTACTAAACAATCAGCTATTTCGTCCTTATCCGTTCTCCATTGACCATGAGTATCTTGGATTTTATGGATAAGGTTCTTCCTCTTTCTTTGTGAGGCGTGGCTGTGAAGAAATTTAAAGTTCCTGTTTCCAAATTTTGCCCATAGCACCTTTGACTTTTGAAACCAAAGCCTATTTTCCTTGTCAACTAGCTCTAAAATATCTTGCTTTAGACTTCTGACCCTCTGATTGCACCCAGACCCCATGGCCACCTTTTCTGCTTCACAAAGTTCTTTTCTTTTCCTTGCTAATTCTTGTCTCACATTTCCAAAGTGGGTCTGGTTCCACCTGCTTAGCTCCTTACCACATTTCTTAATTTTGTTTGTGACCATCACTTCCACATCTGCGCCCTCCTCCGTAGAACACCATACAACTTCAACTATGCTAGAACAACCACTATTCAAGAGCCACATTTCCTCAAATCGGAAGGGTTTGACAACTAAAGGAAGATCTAAACCATGGGGTGTAATCCATAGGGGACTATGGTCTGAGGAATCGGAATGAAGGTGGTGCACTTTTGAACCCGAAAATTTCAAGAACCACTCATTGTTGGCTAGTCCTCGGTCCAACCGTTCCCAAATAGAGTGTCCGTCGGCAAAATGCTTCTGCGAAGTGAATTGAGAGCCCACAAATCCAAGATCAATGAATCCACATTCATCGATTACGTCCTTGAAGAGTTGCATTTGTGATTGGCTTCTATTGCTTCCTCCCATATTTTCCGAGGATTGAGTCAATTCATTAAAATCCCGTGCACATAGCCAAGGGACATTATTTCTGCTATTGAGTTGTCTTAGTCTATTCCAAGCTTTGGATCGTCTATGAGTCACCAGTTCTCCATAAAATCATGTCAAATGCCAAGTCTCATCACTGCCTTTGTTTACAATGGAGTCTATGTGGTACTTGGAGAAAGAATCAACGTGGAGATCAAAAGAATTTTTCCAATACAATGCCAGGCCACCTCCTCTACTATGTCTTTCCACAAAAAATAGATTATCAAACTTAATGCTCCTCTAAATTTCTTTTAGCCTAGCTTTGTCTGCCCATGTTTCAGCTAAGAACACGACGGAGGAATCTTTGGCTTGAATCAACGCTTCATGGCTTGAATCAACGCTTCAAGCCCCTTACCTGTACGCAGGTTCCCAAGCCCGCAATAGTTCCATGCTAAGAGACTCATTGTGATTGGCGGGGCTGCTAAGCAGCCTCCACCATTGACAGTTCTTGTACATCCTCCCTTGAAACCTGAAGTTTTTTGGTAGGTAACTCGGGTTGGATATCCTCCTCTGTTTCCCTGCCACGTTTGGTAGCAATGCTGAAGGAAGTCTGGTTAGTCATCATGTAAGTATCGAGCCAATTTTTTCCACTTACGTAGGCTGTTGGCTTTTGATATGGATTCTTGGTTTGGGATTGCCACGTGGGAGCTATGGTCTTGAGCTTCCGTTATGTATGTTTCCTTTGCTAAATCCGAACCATATTCAAGAGAGTCCAACATATGCGGACTGCTAGCTGTCTCATACAACGAGTCGAGATTTTATGATCAAACTTCATATGTGCCGTGTCTATTTCCTGAATTTGCAAGTCAAAATCTTGGGAATTAGTAAGGAAAGAAGTTGAAATTGGAACGAAATTAATTACCTCAGGATTTGGGCCATTATTGTTGATAATGGGCAACAGTTTATTCGCCACAGAATCCATTGTTTCCATATTTGGAATGTAAGGGGTGTTCACTGTGTCACCGCCGTCGTGGATTCTGATAGTGACGTTATTACAAGGTGACGGCACATTAAGAAGCTGACGGAAGTTCACCTGTTACATACTGAATGCACGTTAAGAAGCTGACGGCAATACGCTATCCGTCAACTACTGTCATTGACACCCCTTTAGCATTCATGGTCATGCCCCTCACGCAGCAACATTAAGGTGACGGATCACGTGGACGAGTCAGGGGTGACGACCTTGGCTGTAAGGTCTTTGGCTGATGTCCTTGGCTGACGGACCACGTTGGCGTACGTAAGCTGACGACAGTATAGGAGTTACACGTGGGCTGACGACCTTGGCAGGTGAAGGCTGAAGGAATAACCCAACTTTCATTTTTAGCCTATCTTGACCTCTGCTTATGTGAACATAAGGAAAGTTCTTGCGCTACGCGTTCGACTTAGTTAATAAGATTCCTATAAGGAAAGGGCTCAATACAATAGGCAAAGATCCACGAATTACTCTCTTAAAAAGGAAAGTGCTTCTTCACCAAGGCGCATATTTCGGCCACACACCACTATATATACCCCAAGACCCTCATGACCCAAAGGTACGCACAATTACCTCAACTCTGGCACTCTAGGGTTGTTTAAAAGATTCTAACTTGATCGTCGGAGGGTCTTTGGCCGGTACCACACCGGTGCTCTCTATCGATCACCTACTTTTTTCTTCGCAGGTGTTGCTTCAAATCGGTGGAGTACTAGCAGCTTACTGGTGATCTTTTAGGCATCATCAGTTGGCGCCGTCTGTGGGAAAGCGACAAGCATTTAGCCTTGCTCTATTCCTGAGACAAAAAGTTGTATGGTACTCACTCGATCGATGGCAACAGTCAACAACCAAGGCGACGAACCGCATGCTACAGCGCTAGAAAGGCAAGTTCGTACGTCGGCCGCCGCCGTCGAGCGCCTTACTAAACGTAACCACGACTTAGAAGAGCAACTACGGCAGATGACGGCGCACCAAAGTGCGCCGGGGGAGGACCAGGAAGTAGCGAGCCCGGAGGGGAGGAATGCCGTCAGGCCTGAAGGTAGTACCGCACCGACAAGGCTGGAGCGGCCGGAGACAAACCCGCCATCCGCCTCGGACTCCATGCCACCTCATATCGCAGCCGAGATGCAGGAGATGAGGGAGCGCATGGATGCAATGATGAACGCCCTTAAGGGACGGGTATCCAGCAATCTGGACGACCTAGTCCATAGAACGGATTCACCATTCACAGCGTTGGTGAACTCATACCCCGTCCCTTCAAAGTTTAAAATGCCCCATGTGGAAAACTATGTCGGATCCAAGGACCCGCCGGACCACCCGGAGTCTTTCGTAACACTAATGCATCTTCGTGGTGTACCGGACGAAATCATGTGAGGGCTTTCCTCACCACCTTGAAAGTGGCCTCGCGAGGGATTGGTACAAAGAGTTGACGCCTAATTCCATCGGCACTTTTAAGGAATTAGGTGCACAGTTTGTATCGCACTTCATTGGAAGTCATCGACGCAAGAGGTCTATTGCATGTATACTGGGAATTAAACAACGAGAAGGTGAGACATTAAGGTCTTATATAGCCCGCTTTAACAAGGAATCCCTCTCGATAGACGAGGCAGACGACAAGACACTTGTGGCAGCATTCATGAACGGGTTACAAGAGGGTAAGTTCTTGTTCTCTCTATGCAAGAACGACCCAAAGACTATGTCCGACGTATACTACAGGGCGACGAAGTATATGAACGCGGAGGATGCCTTGCTGGCCAGGGACGACTACAAACCCAGAAAAAGGGAGAGACAGGAAGATACGAAACCCGATAATGGACGAAAGAGGGGGAGAACCAGAGAGGGACGAGATGATCGACGACCCAAGCCGCCTACAGGAAGGTACACGAACTTCACTCCCCTGAATGCGCCCATCGACCAGGTGTTGATGCAGATTAAAGACGAGGAAACTTTGGCCTTTCCTGGAAAGCTGAAGGGAGATCCCAACAGGAGACCAAGGGATAAGTACTGCCGATTTCATCAAGACCACGGCCATGACACCGCCGATTGCTACGACCTGAAACAGCAAATAGAAGCTCTCATTAGGCGAGGGAGGTTACAGAGGTTTGTCAACAAAGAGAGGGCAGACCCGCCACAAAATCAAGCCCCTCGGCGAGATAATGATCGCCCCAGGCAGCCCATAGGAGACATAAGGATGATTGTAGGAGGCACCACAAGGGCCGCATCTTCCAAGAAAGCCCGAAAGACATACATCGAGCGGTCCGTAACGTCCAATCGGCAAGTCCCGCGCCCGGAAGGCCGCGGATTGGAAATCCCCCCATTGAATTCTCGGAAGTAGACGCCCGCCGCCTCCATCACCCCCACGACGACGCTTTGGTCGTCACCATACAGCGGGAGATTACAACATACACTAGGTTCTCGTAGACAACGGTAGTTCGGCCAGACATCCTTTACTATCCCGCTTTCCAACGTATGCGAATTGAAAGTGGAGCGACTAACTCCGGTTAATGCCCCACTCATTGGCTTTGGAGGGGCGAGGGTGCATCCGCCGGGCACCGTCACTTTAGCAAGAACCGTTGGAGACTACCCACAAGCAGTCACCCGAACGTAACATTCCTTGTAGTCGATTGCTCGTCGGCTTACAATGCCATCATAGGACGTCCAACCCTCAACTCATGGAAAGCCGTAACCTCGACATACCATTTAATGATAAAATTCCCTACCGATCACGGGATTGGAGAATTAAGAGGAAATCAGTATCCGCACGAGAATGTTACGTGGCCATGATGGAGATGGACAATCACATTCAGGCCATGAACATAGAAGAACGTCGGGTGGCGACGAACCCGTCGAAAAGCTCGAAGACGTGCACCTCGACGAAGCCCACCCGAGCGAACGACAAAAGTCGAACCTTGGCCGACCCGGCGGTACGTCGAAACTTGCTACTTTCTTGAAAGAAAACAAAGATGTATTCGCATGGAGCCACGAAGACATGCCGGAATCGACCCGTCGCTCATGGTGCACAGGTTGAACGTGTCGCCATCCTTTCCGCCCGTCCGACGAAGAAAAGAACCTTCGCCCAAGAAAGAGACCAAGCAATAGCAGAAGAAGTCCGCAAACCGGCAGAAGCGGGATTTATCGTGGAAGTGTATTACCCCGACCGGTTGGCAAACGTCGTAATGGTCAAAAAGAACAACGGGAAATGGAGGATGTGCGTCGACTTCACGGACTTAAACAAGGCGTGCCCCAAAGATAGCTACCCCTCCCGCGGGTCGACGTCCCGGTGGATTCCACGGCCAAACATCAACTCGTTAAGCTTCATGGATGCATTCTCCGGGTATAACCGCATTCGAATGGCCGAGGGTGATCAAGAGAAGACTTCGTTCGTAACAAGCCAAGGCCTTTTTTGTTACAAGGTCATGCCCTTCGGCCTGAAAAACGCGGGCGCAACCTATCAGAGGCTCATGAACAAGATGTTTGCACAGCAGATTGGAAGGAACGTCCAGGTGTATGTCGACGACATGCTGGTCAAAAGCCAAGAGGAAGAAGCTCATCTGGAGGATCTTAAGGAAACATTTGATACTCTTCGCTCCTACAACATGAAGCTCAACCCAAGCAAATGTGCCTTTGGAGTGACGGCAGGAAAGTTCTTGGGATACATGGTATCCCAAAGAGGGATCGAGGCCAACCCGGACAAGATTCAGGCCATTATGGGGATGGCCCCTCCTAAAAATATCAAGGAAGTACAAAGCCTCAATGGTAGGGTCGCCGCGCTCAGCAGGTTTGTGTCGAAGGCTGCAGACAGATGTCTACCTTTTTTCTGAACATTGAAAAAATCCTTTGAATGGATCGCCGAGTGTCAACAAGCGTTCGAAGATTTAAAGGCCTACCTCTCTTCCCCACCATTGCTAAGCCCTCGCAAACTGTGAGAAGAACTATTCCTCTATCCGGCCGTTTCCCCACAGCCGCCGCCGCGGCCCTAATTAGAGAAGACGATAAGGTCCAAGAACCCGTGTACTATGCGAGCAAGGCGTTGCACGGTGCGTAAGAGAGATATCCCCCCATGGAGAAACTTGCCTTCGCTTTGGTTACAGCGGCCCGTAAGCTCAAGCCATATTTTCAAGCCCATACAATAGTCGTCCTAACTGACAAACCCTTGCGGCGGGCAATGGGCAGCCCTGCGGCTGCCGGACGGATGGCGCTGTGGTCCGTAGAGCTAAGTGAATTTGATATACAATATCGCCCCCGCGTCGCCATCAAGGGACAAGCGGTGGCTGACTTCATTGCTGAGTTCACCAACGCGGAAGGCGAAGAGGAAAAGACTCCCCAATGGGGCATTTTCACTGACGGATCATCCAACAAGAAGGCTGGCGGGGTAGGGGTCGTGCTTAACTCTCCGGAAGGCGACAAGCTAAAATGCATGATTCGCCTCGACTTTCCTACAACTAACAATGAAGCTGAGTATGAAGCCCTGATAGCAGGTCTAGACCTTGCTCAAGTTATAGGGGCCACGAATGTGGTTGTTCATTGCGACTCCCATGTCGTCACAAGCCAGGTAAACGGCGAGTACGAGTGCAAGGGTGAAAGAATGAAGAGGTACTGGGAGCAAGCAAAAAAGAGGGTGGACGGACTGCAAGCCAAAATAGTCCAAATTCCAAGAGGAGACAACGAACATGCCGACCGACTTTCCAAAGCCGCATCTGCGGAAACTATGACCCCCATCGACAAGGTACTTTCTTTCATTCAGTCCTCACCATTAATTGACGTTGTCTACGTACAGGAAATTGGTTCCGAAAACAATTGGACCACGCCCTTGATCTCCTACCTAAAAGACGGCACGTTGCCTGATGAAAAGGAGGCCGCCAGAAGTCAAGGTCCGGTCCGCACGGTTTGTCTTGATAAAGGACGTTCTCTACAAAAGGGGCTTTTCTCGACCATATCTAAGGTGCGTAGGCCCCGAAGAAGCGTACTATGTTATGAGAGAAGTACACGAGGGGATATGCGGCAACCACTCGGATCACGGTCGTTGGTACAAAAGCCGATCCGGGCCGGTACTATTGGCCAACAATGCAAAATGACGCCTGTGTTTATGTGAGAGCTTGCGACAAGTGTCACAGGTTCAGCAACCTCACTCGGCAACCGGCGGAAGAATTGACCCCCATCACTGCCCCATTGCCATTCGCCCAATGGGGGTTGGATATCATGGGACCATTCCCGATGGCAGCAAGGCACCGAAGTTCCTCGTCGTCGGCATCGATTACTTCACCAAATGGGTTGAAGCCGAAGCCCTAGCCACAATTACCGAAAAGAACATAAGGGGTTTTGTATGGAGAAACATTGTTTGCAGTGTATGGAATTCCAAGAGTCTTAATCTCGGACAACGGTAAACAATTTGACAACGACTCCTTCCGAGCCTTCTGTTCAGAGTTAGGAATCAAGAACCATTATTCTTCCCCAGCCCATCCTCAAGCAAATGGACAAGTAGAAGTCACCAACCGATCCTTGTTGCGAATCATCAAGACTCGGCTCGAGGGGGTAAAGGGCGTATGGCCTGAGATGCTACCCAGCGTGTTGTGGGCATATAGAACGACAGTGCGAACCCCTACAGGAGAAACCCCTTTCCAGCTGACATACGGAAGTGAAGCGGTCATTCCAGCCGAGATAGGACTCACAAGTTATAGGGTGGCCAATCACGACGAGGGAAGAAATGACCAAGAACTTCGTTTACAATTGGATCTAATTGACGAAGTAAGGGCGGTGGCTGAGCAGAGACTCGCGCGATACCAGGACCTCGTAAGCAAGCACTACAACTCCCGAGTCAAGCACCGAGACTTCAAAATCGGAGATCTTGTTTTAAGGAAAGTAATGGGCGCGGCCAGAGATCCCACACAAGGAAAGCTCGGCCCGAACTGGGAAGGACCCTACAAGATCGTATCATGGCGAAGAAAGGGCACCTATCACCTAGAGACTCTCGACGGGCAGAAACTGCGACACCCATGGAACGCCGAGCACCTCAGAAAGTACTACCAGTAGAAGATAACAAGCAGAACGTTGCTCCTCATTACCAGTTTATGATCCTTAGTTATTTGTCTCAGCTTATTCTTGTCTACAGTATATTTTAAGTCCAAAGGGCTAAAAAACTTATCTTTCCTATTTTTGAGCAAAATTTTACTTATGCATTTAACATAATAAGAGGAGGTTCATTCAGAAACGACTAGTGAATTTTTTATGTCTTGAAGAAAACAACAGGTCCTCTACATATAAGTCCACAAAGTGGACGGCCTACATCTAAGTCCACAAAGTGGACGACATGCTTATAAGTCCACAAAGTGGACGGCCTACATCTAAGTCCACAAAGTGGACGACATGCTTATAAGTCCACAAAGTGGACGGCCTACGTCTAAGTCCACAAAGTGGACGGCCTACGTCTAAGTCCACAAAGTGGACGGCCTACATCTAAGTCCACAAAGTGGACGACATGCTTATAAGTCCACAAAGTGGACGGCCTACGTCTAAGTCCACAAAGTGGACGGCCTACTTCTAAGTCCACAAAGTGGACGGCCTACATCTAAGTCCACAAAGTGGACGACATGCTTATAAGTCCACAAAGTGGACGGCCTACGTCTAAGTCCACAAAGTGGACGGCCTACATCTAAGTCCACAAAGTGGACGACATGCTTATAAAGTGGACGATCTACATCTAAGTCCACAAAGTGGACGGCGTCATAAATAAGTCCACAAAGTGGACAGTCTTACACCTAAAATGACGGTGTCATGTTCAAAATGACGGCGTTATGTTCAAAGTGACGGCGTTATGTTCAAAATGACGGCGTTATGTTCAAAGTGACGACTTAATAACAGTTATGTTCAAAGTCCACAAAGTGGACGGCCTACGTCTAAGTCCACAAAGTGGACGGCCTACGTCTAAGTCCACAAAGTGGACGGCCTACATCTAAGTCCACAAAGTGGACGACATGCTTATAAGTCCACAAAGTGGACGGCCTACGTCTAAGTCCACAAAGTGGACGGCCTACATCTAAGTCCACAAAGTGGACGACATGCTTATAAAATGGACGATCTACATCTAAGTCCACAAAGTGGACGGCGTCATAAATAAGTCCACAAAGTGGACAGTCTTACACCTAAAATGACGGTGTCATGTTCAAAATGACGGCGTTATGTTCAAAGTGACGGCGTTATGTTCAAAATGACGGCGTTATGTTCAAAGTGACGACTTAATAACAGTGTTATGTTCAAAGTTAGCTGACGGCATTGTTCATAGAAAAATGGGCGCATTGCCAAATGGATACATCAAGCCAGATTAGCTGAAAGAAAAAGGCTGACGCCGTTAGGAAACTATCGGGCATGCAATTAAGTTATCAAATGACGTCGCCCATGAAACTGACGGAATGATAAAAAATGACCCTGAGTTTTCATGGAAAAGAAGCTGACGCCGTCATCAGTTCAAAAATCGAATTGAAAGAGAAAAACCCCGTCACCCCTAAGGTGACGAAGCTCATCACGAACATAATTCTGACTTACAACACAAAACACACATAATTGAAGCATAAAATGACATTAAAATTAAAGTAGACAATGTCTGTACAAAGGCCCAGAAAAATGGGCGTCAAGTATTACTATTCCGTCTACACTTCTCAAAAAAAAAAAAAAAAAAAAAAAAAAAAAGGAAGAAGAAAACTTTAAGTTCTAGGGGAGCGTCAGTGCCCTCCATCGTAATCGACATCAACAGGCTGGGCACAAGAGAGAGAAGGGCTGGCGGCATTTGGGTCGCCATTATGAGGATTTGTCGGAGTCAGAGTGACGGAGTGGTCCGCTGCTGGCTGAGCTAGGACGACGCTGTTGACTCTCTGGCTGTTGGCGTCAGCTTCTTCAGGAACGGCGTCACCTGCAGGGGTTGACGGGATGGACTCATCCATTGAAATCTTTGACAAATCCAAGTCAGGATACGCCGATTTTACTTGCTTCAGGCAGTCCTCAAACCCGTCACCATAGTAGGCGGCACAAGCGTCTATGAAGGCTGACGACTCTTGAAACTCCTTCACAGCGTCATTCCTAGCCGTTTCCACTTGGACTAGGATAGACCTTAGCTCCTTTTCTGCCGCCACCTTGGCCTCCGTCTCCAGCTCCCGGCGACGGGTTTCCTCCGTCAGCTTCTCCTTATAGTCCCTCAGCTCCGTGCCCAAGATTTTGTTCGCCTCCTTGAACTGCGCCTGACCGTCAGCTAGGTACTTGACGCGCTCGTTCAGACGGGTGATCACCCCGTCCTTGGCAGAGCACCTATTCGACAAGGCCTTCACGCGAACCATAGCCTATATTAAAAAGATAGAACAACGTCAGGATGATTAAGACTGATCGAACACCAAAAGTAAAGTGAAAAGAGGCACATACCCTAGTGAGGTCAAAGAGGGCTGACGCCCCTATCTCGTCAGTAGTTTGCTCCGCACAAGGATCCGTCTCCTCACCCTTTAAAATTGATTCCGTCACCTCTACAGCATAATCCTTGTGGGTCAGCAGACGGCGTACGGATCCTTGGACAATGGGCCCTGACGAGGTCATCGGACCCTTGCCTGCCCCATGAGCAGACCTAGGAGGTGACGGCCTCCGAGATGACTGGTCCCTAGGAGTGGGGGCAACCTTCTTCCCCGGACGGTCTACCCTGCCGTCAGGTTTTCTCTTGGCCGCGGGCGTCTCAACGGGTCTGAGGGCTGACGGTGGGGTTAACTCGCCCCCAGCCTTCTCTTGCTGTTTTTTCTTAGCCGCAGCTGCAGCTCTGACCCTTTGCTTAGCTGACTCCATTTCTGCAAAGAATAAGGGTTAGAGAGAAACAACGTCAGGATAAAGACAAGAAGTTGAAAGACAACTCACGTCGGCGAGAATAGGCGTTCAATTTGCAAGCCTCCTCCGTCGGTTCAGGGCCACCACAATATAAGTGAAGGGTGTTTAACGTGATTAGATCCCGACACTTCCTCTCGTCCAAGGGAATGGCCGTCACTCGACGAATGAAATCCTCTTGCTCCGCGGTGATACGCGGACGGTTGTTAGCTGCAGTGAAAAGTGACGGGTTAAGTCAGCAAATAAGTAGACGGAGTGAGAAGGGCCGACGGTATTAACCTGAATCTCTAACGTAAGCCCATGTGTTATCAAAACCATTGGGCATTGACTCCCACTCCTCTTGACGACATACCCAATTTGTCCCTTCTACGAAGAAATATCTGCCCTTCCACTTCCTATTGGAGTCGGGCATATCTGACACTAACTTCAACTCCTTATCCCTCACTGCAAAATGATACACTCCTTTTGACGAGGAGATGTGCTGAGGACGATAACACCAAAAGAACTCGTCCAAGGTCAGCTGACGGTTCCCACCACTTAGACTACCCCACAAGATCTCGGCACCAATGAAGGTTCGCCAAGCATTGGGGGCAACTGGCCGACGTAAATCCCTAGAAAGTTAGCCAGCTGACGGTGTAATGCCGTCAGCGGCAACCTCAGTCCCGCCGCGAACATGGCGTCATACATGCCGACGTCCGCGGTTCGTCCTGAGTAGCACCTCTCACCCTCCTCAGGCAGACGGATGGGAATGTCGTCGGGTATTTGGTAACGGGGCCGCAAACTTTTGAAAACATTCTCCGACATCGTCGGGAGAAAATTGTTGACGGACCACTCGGAGGGTAAGATGAAGGGACGATCATCACCAGAGGATCCCGAGGTGCTCACTGAGGTTTCCTCGTCACCGTCACTCTCACCCCCGTCATTGCTACTTTCCCTTCCACGAACCCCTTGGTCTTCGTCGGCTACCCCTTCTTCATCACCGTACACCTCACTTCCTCTAGAACTCTCTACTTCACCGTTAGAAGGAGTTGACGAGTCTCTTTCTGACGACCAGGATAGGCCCTCCGCGGGCTCACGACCTGATGGAAAAACTTCGTCATAACCCGCTCCGTCGCGGATTGACGATGGATCACTCGGCGTCTCCCTAGACATCTGACTACCTACAAACGACGGGTTTTTCTAAGATCCTAGGCAGACGACTTCACTAAAGGGCGTCACTAGAAAAAGTAAAAAGGTAAAGTAAAGAAAACTTATGTATAGGAGGACGGTCTCAAGAAGGTGACGGTTGCACGATCGACGGTGTGGTAAAACTGGCAGTGACGAATTTTTTCTCTCAAGATGAACAAGGCGAAAAAAGTGGAAAAAAGGTAAATAGTGAGATATATATAGGAGAGAGGAGGCGCGAAAGACGAAGCGACACACTCGTCCAGACGCGGAGCCAATCTGCTTATGACATGTGTCCCACCATTTAATGAACATGGCACAAATCACCATGCAAACACCATTTCCCCAGTAACACCAACTCCATGACCCGTCGCCCATAGCTGACGGGATAATGGAGTGGGGGGCAACTGATAGTGACGTTATTACAAGGTGACGGCACATTAAGAAGCTGACGGAAGTTCACCTGTTACATACTGAATGCACGTTAAGAAGCTGACGGCAATACGCTATCCGTCAACTACTGTCATTGACACCCCTTTAGCATTCATGGCCATGCCCCTCACGCAGCAACATTAAGGTGACGGATCACGTGGACGAGTCAGGGGTGACGACCTTGGCTGTAAGGTCTTTGGCTGATGTCCTTGGCTGACGGACCACGTTGGCGTACGTAAGCTGACGACAGTATAGGAGTTACACGTGGGCTGACGACCTTGGCAGGTGAAGGCTGAAGGAATAACCCAACTTTCATTTTTAGCCTATCTTGACCTCTGCTTATGTGAACATAAGGAAAGTTCTTGCGCTACGCGTTCGACTTAGTTAATAAGATTCCTATAAGGAAAGGGCTCAATACAATAGGCAAAGATCCGCGAATTACTCTCTTAAAAAGGAAAGTGCTTCTTCACCAAGGCGCATATTTCGGCCACACACCACTATATATACCCCAAGACCCTCATGACCCAAAGGTACGCACAATTACCTCAACTCTGGCACTCTAGGGTTGTTTAAAAGATTCTAACTTGATCGTCGGAGGGTCTTTGGCCGGTACCACACCGGTGCTCTCTATCGATCACCTACTTTTTTCTTCGCAGGTGTTGCTTCAAATCGGTGGAGTACTAGCAGCTTACTGGTGATCTTTTAGGCATCATCAGATTGTATGACTATTGCTGTCGGTGGCTGGTGTGGCCGTCTTGGCAAGTGAGGGTACTGATACAGATGTCTGGCCTACTGTTTCTATCCCACCAAGTCCGTCGCCCATGCCTGGCACCGTTGTATAATGAGTTTTCCCCAAGTTGTAGAGAGAAGCCCGTAGCCATAGAGATTGGTCCCTTGTTGGCCATATTCTCGATTTTCCATAGAGATTGGTCCCTTGCTGGCCAACCAAACCTCACATTCTTTTTCGTCGTGAGACACCACGCCGCACCAATAACAAAAATTTGGGAGTTTTTCGTATTTGAAAGACACCCAGATTTCTCTATCATTCTCCAAAACTAATGTGCGGCCATGACAAAGAGGTCTCGACACGTCAACCTCAACTCAAACCCGTAAGAAATCTCCTCCTATCATCTCCTTCAAGTTCTCAGACGATGAGACTTGCCCAATAGTTTCACCTAATTCTATGGCTGTTTCAGGGTCTAACATACACATCGGTAGCCCATGGAGTTGCACCCAAAACTTCACCTTCGTAAAGCGTAAGGTTCATGCTAGAACAGCGGCATCATAGCGTTGAAAGAGGACTAGATGCTTGTCAAAGGACCATGGCTCTGTGTCTAAGACTTGCTTCGCGTCAGATTCCTATTCGAAAACGAAGAGAAGAACATGGTCACCGGCTTCCCTGACTTTGAATTCCTTCCGTGATCTCCAAAGTGGTATAAAAGTTTGCCATATTGCTTCCACATTTAGAGCTCTCTCGAAAGGAATGTGGCAGCAAGCACATACTCTTTGCTGGTTAGGTCTTTTGACTTGGAAAAACTGATCTTGGCCCCCTCTGTGCTTGTCAAAGAGAGCTTCTTCCAATCATTGAGAATCTCCTCCATTAAGAGGGAAATTGTAGGGAAGGAGGGAAGGGTAGAAGCGGTATAGTTTTAGTGTCGTAAGAGGAAGCAAATTGGTAAAGCCCTACTGCTACTCACTGGTAACAGAGGGAAGGAGGTATCATTCCATGGAAGATAATAAAGGTTCTATGTCTTGGTCTCTCAGAGAGAAAACCTAGGATGAGAAAATTCTCTAACAAGTTCGAATTATTGGTTCTTCTAACAAATTTTTTTTTTTGTGTGAATTATTGGACAATAAAATGATATAGTTTTTAGATAAGTATATATATCCACTAGCCTATATATCTTATCACACCCCTAAGTATTTCTTTGATTGGAAAATATAGCAACTCCTAATATGATAATTGAAAATCACGAACCTTTAAAAAACAAAATAAAAGAGACTCACGCGCTCATTCCATAATTATCATCTGTTTGGGTAATTCTTTTAATGTGATTATTATCAATGTTTTAGTGATTGAAAGATGATAATATATATATGAGAAATGATATGTCCACAACATTTTTACAACAAATCTTAAGTGGCAGGTTGTTACTGGTTGTTATTGTTGGGGCAAAAAAGTAATCTTAGTGTTAAGTTCAAATTTGAACCAATAATAACTAACCACCTATGATTTGTTGTGAAAATGTTATAAAAATGTTGTGGACGTAGCACCTCTATATATATATATGTTGGATAATTAGTTTTTGGATAAGCTTGAACATATTAGTTGGGGTGTGTATGAGTCAGGTTGGGTCGGGTTAAGGGGATTTTTTGACTGAACTCACTATGGTGGGTTAAAAAAAATACAACCCAACCCAACCCATTACAAGGGTTCAATCCAATCCAACCCAACCCAACTCACATGGATCAGGTTGAACCTATGGATTGTGCAGTTTTTATTTATTTATTTTATTACTATTATTATTAAATTGAGAAAAAAAATATCTTACTTGCCACTTGAGTTGATAAACAAAATATACATGAATTAGTATCCCAACTTAGTTATAAACAAATACACTACAAAAAATAAGCTTATTTGCGATGGTCAAAGTTTGTCGCAAAAACACAAAAAGCTGTCGCAAATTCGTATTACCGACGGCAAAAAGCCGTCGATGTCCGTCGGCAAAAGCCTCGTCGGTAATACTATATTGCCGACAAGGCCATCACTAACACTTATTTTCGACAGCAAAACTCCGTCGTAAGTACTTAATAATTGCCGTCGCAAATTCAACTTCATACGAGGAAGTTGGACGACCAAATAGAGTTTGCGACGAACTAAGGCTGTCGTTAATGTATTTTTTTCGACAACTAAAAGTTATCATAAATACTTGCCTTGTCGTCTAAAATAGAACTTCAAACGAGGAAGTTGGTCGACCAAAGACCTTTTGCAATGAACAATGACCATCATTAATGTATTTTTTCAACAACTAAAAGCCATTGTAAATATCTAATTTTTCATCGAAAATATAACATCAATGCAACCAATTACTTTTTTTTGACAAACTTTAGCCGTTATTAAAAACCATTTTTCTCGTCACTCATACATTATTTGCAAAAAAAAAAATAGCTTCGTCCAAAAAAAAATTATGATATTTTTATTTTATTTGATAATATCAAATATTTTTGTATATGGAATAATTAATATATAAATTACAAACACAAATCCATAATTGTTCATAAAAGTTTCTCCACTCAAATAACAAACACAAATCCATAATTGTTCAAAACTAATAAGTGCATTAAAAATGCAAATATTAAAAGGTCTACAAAATAGCATGTTGTTCAATAATACACGAAGGCTATATTATATTCTTTACAAAACTTGAAAGCATAAATATTAGAAGATCAATTATCATTTGACTCAGTGTTGTCCTCCATCTAAGAGCCATCTTCCTCCTCATAGTCATCTTGTGTCATTATTTACATTGTGATCTCCTTCTCTAGCATTGGTCTGCAATATTTTAAATTAAACTGAATAAATATATAAGAACATTGTAGTACTCCAGTTAATGAGAACTTAAAAGAATACATCTACCTCCAATAACCATATTAATAGTACATCTCCATCACCCTTAACAATATATCTATCACCACAACAAGTCACACAAAATCACATATGTACCAACAATAGCAATTAATTGAAAATTATAATGAGCAAATTTATCACTTATTTCGACAACCTAAATAAAATAGCAAAAAAAATTTAATGTTGATTATACTGAGAAAATATATATGTGTAGTAGTTGCTTGCGTATAATTAAAGCCCATCGATTTCAAAACATTTTTTATAATAAAAGCTATCACCTCTTTCAATTGACTGATTGTTCCCTCCAATAACTAGTTATCATATCATAAGTTTATCGAAAATATTGGAAAAAAATGTTTAGAACTTTAGTATTTTTCATTTTTAATATAAATATAAATAAAATAATATAACTTTAGAGATTGTTAAAGTTAAAAAGCCTTCTATATATATATATATATATTTCTGAACTACATGTATTCATTAGTCTAATATGATCTATCAATATATATTGCATATAAATAATAAGAGAATAATATAATCACCAATCCTATTATATAACTATAAGCTACTTTTGTCTTTACTTGGAACTTTACTAACAAAGAAGAGGCAAACTCAAACAGGAAAAACTCTAAAAGGCTAAAACACAAATTGAACAAAGCACTATAATCAAGTGAAAAACGCTTCCCATGAATCAACAGATTGGTTGAGGCCACCAATACACACAAACATTACACTATGGGCTAGTACCAAACTATCAAGAACTTTGCCTACAGTACTAGATGATATATTATGAAAGAGGTATATCTAAACCAAACCCTAAATTTAGATAAATGAAATAAACAAGCAAATACATTTACTAAACCACAATACATTAACAAAAAAAAAAAATCAAAAGATTAGGATCTAAGAAGACCAACCTTTTGGGTTTGATTATGATTGGGAGAAAGAGAAAGAATGAACAATGGATGGAGATAAGGGCCTTTTTTTTTTTTTTTTTTTGAGAAATAGGAGTGTTAATTTAGTGAGGGGCAAGGGAGGGCGGGGGATTGAAAAAAAAAAAAATAGGTGGGGGCGCTTGTTTTTAGTGAAAGGGAGAGGGAGAGTGCTAGGGAGCTAGGGTTTTGTCTTTTCCTTCTTCTTTTTCTTTTTTTACTAAAAGATAAAAATGATATTGTGGGGTTTTCTTTTTTATAAAAAAAAATAATAATAATAAGGCATGGCTGGGTTTGTTTTAAATCAATGTAACTTTATTTATTTATTTATTTTTATAACAAAACTATGTATTTCATTTATGACAACCACGCCACTTTTTTTTTTTGTCACTTTAAATATCACTTTTTATTAATTATTATTATTAATAAAAGATAGAAACACTATGAAATCTCACTTCTTGCAATTTTTTTTTTTTTTTTACATCGAGTTTTCTTTTTTGATAAAAAAAGATAGATTGTTTTGTTATTCAATATCTCAATTTAAAATAGAAAAGAGAGATAAGAGACATTCTTCACATCGGCCAAAGCTTGAATGTGAATGTGACTTGTGAATGATTTAAGAAATGAAGATGTGGATGTAGTGAAAGGATTACTTACTATGTACCCACAATTTTTTAGTTTTCCAATGGGTCATAGACCCAACTTCAATGTTGACCATATTTGACCAAATATTGACAAATTTTGACCAAGTTTTGTAAACTTTGACTTCTAATTTTTCACAATCCGACCGTCTGATTTTTGTCATACTTTACAGACACCAATATATCACCACATTCTTCCAATCCAACAGTTAGATTTTGGATTTAAGTCTATAACATTATGGACATGTGTTTGTACCAACACATCAAGAAATTTTGATTGGTCATGTTCTTACAATCCAACCGTATGATTGAGCTCAAAGTTCATCAAAACAAATATTTTATCACCCTCTTTCAATCCAATGGTCAAATTTTAAATCAGATATGGCATAAGATGGAAGCGTCTTGTTGTATCCACCTATCATGAAACTTCAATCACTAAAAATATTCAATACTCTTTCAAGAGAGTTATATACTATATAAACATTACTAATAATTGAGAAAATGATCTAAAAAACACAACGCAAAATCTACAAAATGACCATAAAGGATTTGTATGTGACTTTTGACTACCTTGTTTTGCTATTTTAAAAATTGATACTGATAAAAACATGAAAATCAAGAAATCCTTAAAACACTAACTAATACCCAAAACCCACTTAAAACCTCCCTGATCAACCTAATTTGACAAAATCTAGTGGTCTTGGAACCAACTTTGAAGTTTGACCAAAGATTGAACAAGTTTAATAGACTTTGACGAATTTTTGCATGATTTGACTACTCTGTTCTCACAATCTGACCGTTTGATTGTCACTATAATTTTCAAACACAAATATTTTACCACATTCTTCCCATCCAACGGTCGAATTTTTGGATCCTTATCTAGTTGCATGATGGACACATATTGTTGTACCCACCTGACCATCCAAAATGGCTGACATACGCCCTCAAAGCTAGGAGATGACCAAAATACTCATAAAATTCTGAAATAAACAAAACACAACCCAAAACCTACAAAATGACCAAATTGCCCCTCAAAGCATTGAGATAATCAAAATACCTTTTACCTCTAAAATGACCAAAATAGCCCTTAAGTACTTGGAGGGTCTTGAAAGATGTTTTTGTGCAGCTTTTAAAATTAAGATTGAGGAAAATTCACCATTCAAAGAAAATAACCATTTTTTATGGCCATATGTATGTTGGAAATCACCTTTATTGTCACTAATACTTTCTTTTCTTAAGAAAATTTTAACTATTAACAACAACCAACATGTTTGTTGCAAATAACAAATGCAATATATAGTGATGGAAAAAAAAAAGTTAAACACATGAAAAATAAGGGCATGAATTTCCCCTTGAAAAAAATTACCATTGTCGACAGCTAAGGTCCATCGCAAATCTTATTTATTGTGATGGATCCAAGTCCATCACTGATACATTCTTTCTTTTAAAACAGATTAACTATTTATGACGGTCAACATGTTTGTCGCAAATACAAACTCAATTAGAAAAATAAAAAATAATAATTGTGATGGATAAATGTCATCACAAATGTGAAAACTAAGGGGGGAATTTCCTCTCCAAAATATTTTACCATTTTCGATGGCTTTATGTCTATCGCTAATATTCTCTTTTATATTTACGATGGAAGAATGTTTGTCACAAATACTAACACCATTAAAAAAATATTTTTGGTATTTTCGACGCATGAAAGCCGTCACAAGTGTTAATAGTTCCGATAGTTTTTCTTCGGTCTTTGTAAATAATACTTTATTAGTGACGAATATTTTTATTCCGTCTCAAAAAGTAAGGCGGGAACCCTTCCCTCCAAAAAAAATCATATTTTTGACAAAAATAATAGGCATTTTCGACAGACTTATTTTTTCGTCACAAATGTTTTAATATTTGACGAGTAATTGTCAACGAAAGAGACTTGCCGTCGAAAAAGCTAGTTTTTTCGACGGCTTTTTGTAGTCGTCGAAAAAGTTTCGTCGCAAATAGCAATCTTTTTTGTAGTGATAGGAGTGGAATGGGAGAGTGGGAATGGGAGGCAACATAGAGAAAATTGGGTTTTATATAGGAAAATCCGAACAGAGGAAAAAATCAAATAAATAAATCATTAATTATATAATATATTTTAAAATATATTTATAATTTAAATTTTAAATATATAGGTGGTTCGAATCGGGTTAGGGGGGTTTGTGATTGTTATGACTCAAATCCAACTCGTTTCACTATTAAAAAATTTGCATAACTCAACCCAACCTACCAACTCTGAAAAACCAACCCAACTTGACAGATTGGGTTGGATTGAGTTGGCTTTAGCGGGTTTGTGGGTGTGCTGCACACCTTTGCATATTAGGCTTCCTTGGAAAATGGGAAACTGTAATTTTGGGGGCAAAAGGTGCGTCAATCCAACGGTGGAAATTGGTCTGATTCAACCAACATACAGAGTCACAACCCGAAGATAAATAAACATGCTTCTAGTCCTAGGTTTTTCTCTCTCCTTTCTCATATAAAAGGCCATAGCAAAGTAAAAAAGAATAGAGAAAAAGTAGAAGTAGCAAAACAAAGTCGACCATGGTGAACAGTGATATTCCTGAAGATGCCAATAAGTGTAAGATTTTCCCTCTTTGGTTACGTAAAGATTGTCTCATGCAAAAGTAATTTAGAGCAATATAGGCACCATGTTTATGGTACGTTTGGATTGAGGGGAATAGAGTAAAGTAGAGTATAGTAGAATTGACTCAAATTAGTCAATTTTTAGTCAATTCTCTTCCCTTCCACTCCCTCTTCCTTCTCTCAATCCAAACGAGTGGTTAAAGTTTTCATCTTTTACTTCATACATTCTTTCTTCTTCTTATTTTTATTTTATTAATATATTTTTTAACCTACTTTTAGCTAATTCTATTCCCTTCTACTCCCTCTTTCTCCTTTCAATCTAAACGGGCAGTATACCAGCCTTAGGTTATTTACTTCTTTTACTCAAACCAAAATAAAAGAAAATAAAGGAGCCAAGGAGGATACTAGTTAAGAGAATTTTGTTTTGTTTAGATTTTATTTTTTTCGAGATAATTTTAAGCTATGGTAACCTCTCATGATGATAGCCATTTATCACAGGAATAAGTTTTTAGTGTAGGCGAGGATTGAATTTCAAATTTCATATTCAGCTATCAGAGACTTTACCAATTGATGCAAATTTTTTTATAAATATTTTTTATTGGATAGTAGGCACAATTTGGTGGTGAAAAGAATAATAAAGGGAATAAACCATGGAAACAATTCATTCTATGCGTATTAAACATGATTCGGTTTTGTTGAATCTGTTGATACCAAAAAATATAAATTAATAGTGGAAATATATATATTTTTCCATAAAATTTGTTTCAAAATCAATTTTCATCCTCAAATTTAAAAATTTTCAGTTTCATCCTTATAACGTTTATAAGGTATACCATAAAATATAAATTAATAGTGGATATATATTTTTCTTCTATAGAATTTGTTTCAAAATCAATTTTCATCCTCAAATTTAAAAAATGTCAATTTCATCCTTAAAACGTTTTTCGTGCATCAATTTCGTTCTTCTTTCTATTTGTTAATGTGTGTGAGTGTGTTT
The DNA here is from genome assembly GCF_040712315.1 of Castanea sativa. Lineage (NCBI taxonomy): Eukaryota > Viridiplantae > Streptophyta > Magnoliopsida > Fagales > Fagaceae > Castanea > Castanea sativa. Next base: position 64,446,664 of record NC_134013.1, on the reverse strand, counting down.
CAATTCTTAAGTTATAAATTTTTTTGATAAATTGTTCTGTGTTAGTTGATACAGATTACTAGATTAGAACTTGTACATTTTCTATTTGGCTTTTAACTTCTGATTTATAAATGAGTATTAAATTGTTTTAGGTCCATTGAGACCGAATAGAACTCATCATTTTGTTAGGGCTTTATTTGAAACAAATTAATTTTTTTGTCTTATTTGGCCTAAAAAATAAGCTGAATAAAAGCAAATTGAATTTAGAAAACACATAAAAAAGAGATTTTAAGTCGCACTTAAACAAATAAGTAAGCCAGTGAGCTCTAGATGAAACAACACCTCTTTCAGTAAGAAATGATGAAATGTGGGTTCAAACTCACTAAATTTGTGTAAATTTACCGATAGAAAAATAAAAGAGAGGAATAAATTTTAATTTACACCTTTAAAGTTTAGAGTAATTGTGTTTTTGTCTCCTAAAATTTCAAAATTTAGATCTGTACCTCTAACGTAAGGTATTATTACAATTAAAGTTTTTTGGTCAATGCACTATAATGATGTGTCTGTTAAGTACCAACTAAGTTTAAAATGACATCATTTTTTTTTCTTCTCAAAAACTACATCATGTCGTACTTATTAAATCCATTTCAAGTATTATTTTTGAGTAAATTGTAATTTATACCTGTAGAAACACAAAACAAAGTAAATCTTTAAATGTACTTGGGCTTCTAATCAACACAACTAATTTTCTAACTAAAAGGGGATTTGATTCCACAATGGGAAGATCAGATAGGAGATTGAAGTCAAAGATAACAAAAAAAGATACTTTGATTGACAAAAATCGGGTTGCCGAGGTACAAATGGTTGTTTTAGGGGAAAATACAAGTTCTTTCTCTCACTATTTCTCTCTCTCTCTCTTGTTCTTCTTTATCAAATTTTATGGATCCCTTTTCTTGGTGGTGGTTTACTTCTTTTTATACTCCCCCTCCCTCCTATATAGTTGTTCCTCTCTTAGTTGGATTTGTTGAGATATTTATTCCATCAGACTTTCCTTCTGCCATTTCTTGATCATGAAGGTAGACTTTTGGGGTATTCTTATTGTTTAAGCCAGTCATTCAACATTTAATGGGGTTGACATTAGATAAGGAGAGATCATTAATGCAGAGGTGAATGTTACATTGGGTTCTGCATCTTCTTCATCATGTTCCTCGAGAAGATAATCAAAGTGATATTCTCAGTGAGCCAGCTGATTGCTTCTTGGTTGGATCACTTTGCTTTGGGATGACTATGTTCCTTTGATTACCTCGGTAATAGGCCCGGAGGGTCTCTCTTCTTCTAGGCTTTGGTTATCCCATGTATACATATGAGCCGAGCCACTGCCATGGAAGGGGTCTTTAGAATCTTCTTCTTGGCCCAAATTCGAACAATGTATATGTAACTGTGTAATGTTCAGGTTATGTGTGATGTGTCCAAAACTTGAAATTTTAAGGGGACAAAATCAAACTTGACCCTTTTTTTTTTTTTCTTTTTTTTTTTTGAGAATCAACTTGACCCAATTAAAGGGCATAAGTTGTAATTTAGTAATAATAATAAACAAAAGAAACTATGACAAATACACATCAAAATAACACAACACCAAATAAACTTTCATTCATATAACCCAATTTTATGGCAGCAACCCTGGGCGGCCCATGTATGCAGCAAGCCATGGCTGCTCATGCATGTTGCAAGCCAAAGTAGTCTGCTGTTGGCATAGCCTGTTAACAGTAGCTCTAGATGCGCATACATGTTAGCAATAATCCATAGTTGCCCATGCCATGCATGTAGCAAGCTGTGATTGCCTGATCATGGCGTAAGAATAAGTTTGAGTTACACAAATATAAAATATTTTATATTTTATATAGACTTGATATAATCCAATATGAAATATATTATATTTTATATAGACTTGATATTGGATTATGTAAATTACTAAATAAGTTTTTAATATATCAAATCAGTATTTGCAATGTATTGATAACCTAAACAATCTATTTCATAATATGAATTATATATAATTATTTTGTTTAGAATTGAATTATATATAATTTTAACAATACAAGATTCAAAAATATGATTTTTATAAGTTTATAAAAGAAAATCGTTCTATAAGTAACCCTAATAACATACTTTCAACAATAATTTATAATCTAATCTAATATATATAAATCGAAGACATATGATTTTTTATTGATCTTATAATATCATGTCACATAAGCTTTTGAAACCTTATAATTTTACACATCACTATTTTAATATAGATCTTAATTAAATTTAAATTTTATTCTATATTTTTTTTAGAGAGTATCAACTTATGGCGTCCGCTTCTGATAATAGCTTTTTACTAATTTTACACATCACTATTTTAATTAAATATGATAATAAAGAGTTATTATCAGACCAAGACAGCAATTAGTTTTTGGTGTAGACGAGAATTGAACCCCAGATCTCTTATACAAATATCGGAGACTTTACCAGCTGAGCTAACTGGAACTCACAATTTTATTCTATATTTAAACATTCCATTCCATTAGAATCTTTATACAATATATTTTCTTTAAATAGTAAAATATATAATTCTATATACATACACAAATATAATAAATGCTTGATGTTATAACTTAGAATATATATTATATTGTTCCATATATAGTATTGTTTCTTAAAAAAAAATTACTATATAGTTCCATATACAAATGCACGAATAATAAATATCTATTAATTATCATAAAATTTCATATATAGATAAAAAATTAAAAGAGAAAAAAATCATATTATTTTAAAGAGAGATGCTACATCCACAATATTTTTACAATAAATCACATGTAGTTAGTTGTTATTGGTTCAAATTTGAACCTAACACTAAGATTACTTTTTTGCCCTAACAATAATAACCAGTAACTTAGGATTTGTTGTAAAAATGTTGTAAAAATATTGTGAACATATCATTTCTCTATTTTAAAATTTTCCCACTGTTATCAACTAGTTTGTTTATTATTTAGCAATTAATACTATAATTTATTTATTAATTACTAGCATGGATTAGTAAAGTAATAAAAAAAACCTTTAGTTGATGATGTTTATACGAGAGAATATCAAGTTAATCAAGTTGTTGTGAACAAGTTTGAATTATTGGACAATAAAATGATATAGAATTTAGATAAGTGTGTGTGTGTATATGTAGGAATAAAAGGCTTAGAAATGTATATTGGGTCGTGGGCCTTATCTGAGGACGTTTGGTAGTCTAAAGACAAGCAGATGTTAGTAAAGAAGTATGAATTAGTGAATTAGTGAAGGATTGTGACCATGAAGGTTTGGGAAAGTAGTCTAAGAAGGAATGTTTCCTCGGCTAAGCAAAGCAGAGGTTAGAAGGTTTGATCTGCTATCAAAAGCAACACTCCGGAGAATTCTACTGATAAGGGTAAACGTCAAGAAAGAATAGGACAAAGGGAATCTACGAAATATCTAAAAGAAAGCTGCTACTGCCACATTGAATGCTCTGCAGCTAACCCTCTGACCGCATTAATGTGGAGGTGATACCTGAACAGTGATATTTAGCCTTATAGCTACTCCCAGAGACTTCTGGAAGGTGCTGATGAGACAAGGATTAAGGCCAGCAATTTGACCTACACGTGGAGGGTGGAGATGAAGAAAATAGGGGAATATAAGGGAGAAAGAGGCCTTTTACACAAGGGGAGGATCAGAGAATCTATAGAAAAAAGACTGTAGCAATAAGAACTGAAATGGTAATCAAGTCTAAAAGAAATATATTCAAGATTTGTTCATCTTAGACTTTGCCGAGGAAGAATTTTCTTTGCATACAGCTTGATTTTCTTTACTTTCTTATCATCTTTAGTTCATTGTGAGCCTTGTTTAATTCATTGAAGCTTAGATTTTAGCCCACTTTCTACAAATTCATTATATTGGGTTTTTTGGGCCTAAATCCTATCACCTCCTGGGCTTAGGATCCAAATCGCGGCCCTACAATATATATATATGCACTAGCCTATATGTCTCATCAGAACCTTAAGTATTTTTTTGATTGAAAAATATAGCAACTCAAAATATGATGATTGAAAATTATTTACTTTTAAAAACAAAATAAGAGAGACTCACACACTCATTCCATAATTATCATCCGATTTTTGTAATTCTTTTAATGTGTTGATTATTATCAATGTTTTAGTGATTGTAAGATGATAATATATACTAGCCTCATTATACGCGCGCACATGCAATGATATTTTTTTTTTTTAGTTTCATGTAATTTTTCAATTTGAATTTATCTACTGTTAGTGAGGTTACATAGGAATATATTTTTAAGAAATTAAAATTTAGGATTTAAAACGGAGTAAACTGTTGTGTTTAGTGTGTACTAGTTTTTAGGAGAAAAAATGTATTAAACCTGCATGAGATATATTTAAATAAAAAGTGTGATAATTCTTAGGAAAAAAATTTCTCTAGTATTTTTTTTTTTGTTTTTGAATTTTGTTAAATTACAATTTTAACCATATTTTTTATTTTTTAAGAACAAAAATTATCTAATTAGATTAGGGTTATTTTTTAAATTATAACTAACTTTCTCAATCCTCTTAATATATAGAAATTAATATGTGTTAGTTTTTAGGGAAAACAATGTATTAAACGTGGGTGAGATATATTTAAATGAGAAGTACTATGTTTACATCATTTTTACAATAGTTTCATAATAAATTATAGGTGGTTAGTTATTATTGGACCATTGACTTAAATTTGAATTTAGCATTGAGATTACTTTTTTAACCCAATAATAATTAGTAACAACCTGCCACTTACGATTTGCTATAAAAATATTATAAAAATACAATGGACATATTATTTTTCTATTTAAATAAAAAATGTGCTAATTTTTAGAAAAAACAAAATTCTTTGATAGTTTTATTTTAAAATTTTATTAAATTATAATTTTAACCCTATTTTTATTAAAAATAAAAAAACAACCTATTTTTATTTTATTTTTCAAGAATAAAGATTATTTAATTGATTAACTTTCTGAACTCCTCCTAGATTATTGGGATTGCTTGGAAAATGGGATACTGAAATTTTGGGGTCAAAAGGTGCGTCAATCCAACGGTGGAAATTGATCCGATTCAACCGCCATACAGAATCCCAACCCGAGGATAAATAAACGCGCTTCTTGTTTTCTCTCTCTCTCCTTTCCTTTCTCGTATAAAAGGCCATAGCGAAGTAAAAAAAAGAAAGAATACAGCAAAAGCAGAAAAGTCGACCATGGCGAGCGGTGATATTCCTGAAGATGCCAATGAGCGTAAGATTTTCCCTCTTGGGTTTTTTTTTTCTTTTTTTTTTTTTTCATCTCCTTAAACTTTCCAAAATCACTGGGTCTTGTCAAATGGGGTAGCCTCAAAAATCCATTCTTAATTTTGTTTGTTTCTGTTTTTGTTTGATTCAGATTGCCCTGGTACTCAGTCAGAGTCCGCAGGAAAATCTGACGCTTGCGAAGGTTGTCCTAATCAAGAAGCTTGTGCTACTGCCCCAAAAGGCCCTGACCCAGGTTTTCTACCTCTTTCATTTTTTTTTTTCCCAGCTCTATAAAATTCTTAATTTTGTTTTTGTTTATGTTGTTGTGGTGGTTATTTTATGTTTTACCAGTTGTTCGTGGAGTAATTCTGATTTTTATTTGTCATGTTGTCTGAAATTTGAGGTTTTGAAAAATTTTAATTTGTCATCTTTATGTGCTGTACAAGTTTGGTTTTAGTGTTAGTGAGAGTATGGTAACCCACAAACCTATGGTGTGAATTTAGGACAATGTTAAGCTTGTTACTTGTTAGGGTTCCATTGTATAAGCTGTTGCAAAATGACATTTTGGGTTTAAAATGAGCGTTTGTAAAATAAGTTATGAGGAGTTGCTGTTGTGAAATGGTGTTTTCGTTTTTAAAAACGGACTCTTATTGTCTCATGCTAAACTTTGAGTTCTAGAGTAGCAGTGTATATGTATTATAGCAACTGGCGAGTTTGTTGTTGCTTGTTAACTTAGAGCACATAGCTAGGAAAGAGCCCTACTTTGGAACAAGTTGTGTAGAAGATTACATGTGAATCGATGAAAGGCAAACGAGGAAGTTATGGTTTAGAACATCTATTGGTGTGTTTATTTATTATGATTGGTTTCCATTTTTTACAAAACTAGGTGAGCTTATTCCAATAGAGGCTAAAACTGCCATGTTTGGTAGCCTAGAACTATTGAATCAGAATGCTGATTCATTATCATCAACTGTGTTGCAGGGTATATAATTATAGCTTGATAAAAAAAAAAGGTATAGAATTCATAAGTATCAACTGCATTGCAGGGTATATGATTATAGCTTGATAAAAAAAAGGTATAGAGTTTACCCTCCACAATCAAATAAAGATTAGCTCAAAGCAATCGTGTCACCCATCAAATCACAGAAAGCTCATTGTAGCACACAACTTTAACCAGCATTAATACTTTTTTTGATAGATAATGATAACTTTATTGACAGACTACTTCATGTACAATGATCAGAAAGAAGCCTAAAAAATTACAACAAAAAAATTATGTACAAAAAGGCAATGATTTGCATTAATTCTGGTATCCCCATTCCATGTTTTCCCTCAACAACCACAACAACGCTTATTGGTTTGAAATATTAGAGAGGGAAACTGTCTCTATCTTAATTAAGAGAATCATTATAGAAACCTTCCTCCATAAAGATTTCAATGAGTGGGTATGGTGAGTGAAACCACCAAATCAGCAAGAACCCACTTCTAAATGACCTTCAAAAAAATGCAAATATATTATATACCCATCAACAACCCCCTATAAAAGTCCCAATAGCACAATCTGTAATGACATTTTCCATTAACCACTAACCCATTTTGTCCCGCCAATGTATCAACTACCATCACTAACTTTCAGTACCTATACATCAAACAACCGTGTAAACCAACTACTGATGTCATTTTTATTTAACAATCTTTAAAAGGTATCTTCTTACATTGGTTAAGTTTCACTGCCTATATATCAAACAAGCATATAATTAAACAAGACTATATATTGAATTGTCTGTTTACTAAGAAGAAAGAGAGGAAATTACTATGATGAGTTTGACAACTTCGGACAAAATATTTAGAGGTGTGACAATGACAAGTAACAGTTAAAAGAATATTGAACTTTTCTGTTAAACACAAAGGAGAAAGATTTATCTTACTCTTTGAAAAGAAAAGGAGGGAGTTGAGAAGGTACACAGAGTGAGCTCTAATAAAAAAAGGTGACTTATTTCAGTTCCTGCATTGTTGGTTTCCTTATCCTGACAGCTAGGCATGGTTTCAGTTAGCCCTTGATATTACAAGCAATTCATCAACTCAGTCAAATTAATATATTTTTTCTTTTTCCTCCTTATTTCCTGATAAGGTGTTTCCTGATGATGAGCATTAATTTATTTCATTTACTTGTTTGCCTGAACATACCCTTAGACCAAAATTTTCAAAATTAAAACTAAGTGAAAATTCCAAGAAGAGCATCACTCAATGGGGCTTGCAGCCCGAAATGAATGATAAACGTATGGATTAATTATTCAAGGATGGTGTTTCATTTATGCATGACATTTAAGTGTCGCTCTGGTTTAGTTAATATTCTGCAAACATATTTTATGACTCAGATGTGGTATGCTTATTGTCTTAATGTTCTATACTCTTGTTTCTGCAGACTTGGTTGTTATTGCAGAAAGGATGGCTAATGTTAAGCATAAGATCCTTGTTTTATCAGGGAAGGGTGGAGTTGGCAAGAGTACATTCTCTGCCCAACTTTCATTCGCCCTGGCAGCTATGAACCTCCAGATAGGTCTGCTTGACATTGACATTTGTGGCCCGAGCATCCCAAAGATGCTTGGCCTAGAAGGTCAAGAAATCCACCAGAGCAACCTCGGCTGGTCTCCTGTCTATGTTGATGATAATCTTGGGGTCATGTCAATTGGATTCATGCTTCCTGATCCTGATGAAGCTGTTATATGGAGGGGCCCTCGCAAGAATGGGCTCATCAAGAATTTCCTGAAGGAAGTGTACTGGAATGAACTTGATTTTTTGGTTGTTGATGCTCCTCCTGGGACCTCAGATGAGCACATCTCAATTGTTCAATGCCTTGGGGCTACTGGAATAGATGGTGCAATTATTGTCACCACTCCACAGCAAGTCTCCTTGATTGATGTGCGAAAAGAAATCAATTTCTGCAAAAAAGTTGGAGTTAAGGTTCTTGGGGTTGTTGAGAATATGAGCAGCTTGTGCCAGCCACTGATGGATTTCAAGTTTATGAGGATGACAGAGACAGGTGAACATATAGATGTTTCGGAGCAGGTTAGGGAATATCTTAGAGAGAAAGCACCAGAACTTCAAAATTTGATTGCTTGCAGTGAAGTGTTTGATAGTAGCAGTGGTGGTGCAGAAAAAATGTGTAGGGAAATGGATGTGCCTTTTCTTGGGAAGGTGCCATTGGATCCGCAGCTTTGTAAGGCTGCTGAAGAAGGTAGATCCTGCTTCATTGATAAGAAATGCCAGGTGAGCGCTCCTGCACTGAAGATCGTCATAGAAAAAATGATTGAAAAGAATGGATTCTCAAGTATGTTGGTAGATAGTGCATAGGCTGTTAGATTCAGCTCGTGGTCCTTATGTGGATCAAAATTTTGTGCTTCTTTTTATGTTTAATAATAGCATGGATTCTTAAGCTTGTGGCTTTTGAATTACTCGACTTATATGTATTTATTCGTAACATGGCTACTATGTGAATGTAATGATATTTAACCTCTTAGAGTTTTGTGGCCATGCATTATGCATAGTACTTTGATATATTTTAAAGTGATTAGGGATAATCTGGCTCTGATGCATACAACAAAAGCATTTGTCCTCACTTAAAAGGTTCTTCTAAAATGCCAGCAGCAATCATTGTTAATCATCCTTAATCAAAGAATTAACCCCTGTATCAGCCACGATGATAGTTCCATGCCATATTCAAATGGACAATAGCTACTAAATTTAGAGGCTTACAATGATTAAAAGGGCTCTGCTATGATGTTTGACTATTGGGAATATTACACAAAGTAATAATGAACAAGTTTAATACAAAAGACGAACATGAAATAAATAACTTTTCGGTACAAAATTGTTATCTTTAGACAATATTTGTCGCTACACTATTGTTGTTATAGGGGTTATTACAAATTTGTTTCCAAGATATAACTAAGTTTTGGTTCTACAGATAACATTCTAGAGAATATTCATAGGATTTCTTATATTTCTTAGAAACTAACTTTTGGAAGAGAAGGAAGTTATCAAGTGAACATAAGCTACTATTTATACCCATAGAGTTCTATTTCACCAAAAGGCACTTATGGAGAGTTAAAATGTTTCATAAAACTATTCACAAGGTTTAAAACCTTTTCAAACTTTCAAAACATTTATCAAAAAATTTTGCAAAAAAAATCAGTTTAATGAGTCTTGACCAATCGAGAGGAATCGAGAATCGATCAAAGGCTTTTTTTGATCGATCGAATAAGAATCAAATAGTGATCAAGTCAGGCAGGAGTTCTAGGATTATTTTCCTCATCATTTCGATCGATCAAGTAAAAGCTTTGACCGATTGAACATACTAAATTTCAAATTTTCATTTAGAAAATTTTCGGACTTGAATTTTTACTTTATCAACTTTATGAAACAATATTTTCCAAAAATCAAACATTATTATTATAACCTATTCATGTATATACTTATATATATAACACTAACTGTGAGTTGATTCTTAACAATAATAGATGTATGAGACAATTGTAATATAGTTATCGTCTTCATTTTATCAGTCTTCGTTTTATCAGTTTATCTTGCTCTACATTAAAATTTCATCAACTTAATTTTGATACAATTGGCCGCTGAATCACATGTATCATGACGCTAATAAAAAGCATATGATATGCAGTTGTTAAATAAATTCTGTAGACCCGAGGGGTGGCTCAATGGATTGAGGATCACACCTCATGAAGCAGTCTTTTTTGCTCCTTCGTTTATAAAAAGTTAATTGAAAAAGAAAATTATTACATTCTTTGAAACGACAAAGGCATTTACAGTTCGGTTACATTTACGATTTGTTAGGATCATCATAGTTGTCGAAATGTTAATCACATCATGGATAAAATTTGATTTTACGTGTATAATAAGAAAGATATAATGATTTATCTTATATCATTCAGTCCTATCAACTAATTTCGGTGATGTTTTGGGAGTAGTTAAGTTTGTGTAAAAATAAAATGAGCTGCTTCGTTGAAATTATGTCACGTTCTTTACCTGATGCATGCAACAGTCTTCTCACAATACGTGGATCTCACTTGCTGGTGGAACCCATCCTCTGCATGCACGCACACAGGATGTACTTTCTAGTTTCTCCTATAAAAGAGCACAGACTTGGTGTGATCTTCATATTTCAACCTTGGAGGAGAAGTTAACTCAAGCTATTAATGACAATCAAGACTTTAATTTCATCGAAGCATCCAGAATGACACCAAAAACTGATCTCTAAACTCTAATTAGTAATTATCATTACTGATAGAAACCAAACTAAAAATAGTGAAGTTTCCATTCAGTTTTACTGATTCTAACCTGCAGATCCGTGAAAAAGTCACGAGAATTATTGTTTTTCTTTTTTTTTTAAGTTAAAAAAAAAAGAAGAAGAAGAAGAGAAATCACATGATTCCCATTTATTCTCTCGAAATCAACGGTGGTGATGAGCATTTAGTGGTCCCCACTCTTTCTATCCCTCGACAAATCCGCGTCTTCCTATTTTTTCACATATATATATGAAGAGATGAACTTGCTCTCTCTACTGTACAAGTCTTGTTTTCATTCACAAAGACTTTCTTCTTCTAACGTTATATATATATATGCTTTTTCACTTTCTCTGAGGAACATGGGGAAGATTAAGATTGGGATCAATGGTGCGAATTTTTACTATTTTCAACTCCATTCGTGTGTGTGTGTTTTTGTCCATTCATGCATGCATGTGTGTCTGTGTCTTTTAGAAAATGATGATTTTTTTTTTTTTTGGGTTGTGTTTGAAATTGGTGAAGGATTTGGAAGAATCGGACGTTTGGTGGCTAGGGTGGCTCTAGAGAGAGATGATGTTGAACTCGTCGCTGTTAATGATCCTTTCATCACCACTGATTACATGGTAACTCTTTTTTCTAATTAATATCAACACTATATTGGATAAGTGATAACACGCTTTTAAACCTTACCTTAGGCACCATTTGTCTAATCCAAATTTGTGTTGAAAAAACAACATTTGGATTTTTTTTTTTTTTTTATGATGTTTGATATTCCAGAAATAACATGAAATGCTTTGCTTAATTATTCCAAATGATTGAAAGTGTTCAGTTCTTAATTATTACAAATGACTTTTTTTTTTTTTTAATAAATTTGTATTTGTGGCATTATATGTCTAGTTTAGCTTTGTAGAGCTGTGCACTTAATGGTGAAACCGGGATTTTGATTTGGGGGACAAGATTAGAATAAAAAATTGGAGACAAATGTAATTCTAAACATGTATATTAATATAAGAAAACATATATATTACTTAATTTAATCAAACAAAAGTATTGATTAAAGAAGAAAATATGATGTAAATGTAGATGGAAGTTATTATTTATTTATTTTTGGTTCTTGGTTTCAATTTCTTTTTTAGAGCCTAGTATTAGTTAGAGTTAGTATAATCATTGTTATGTGTAAACTACTTATTCAAAATTTAAGGTGACTATAAGTCTATGATTCGAACAAGTTTAAAAAAAGAAAGAATCAGTATATAGTTATTAATATATTAAATGAAAGATTAATCAAAACATAAGATATTCAAACAAATCATTTGAATACTTAAAATGAAAATGAAAAATTAAATTAACTTAGAAGTATTAAAAATATGATCATATACTTGAGAATTTTGTAGAAGCTGTTGAATGAGGTTTTTATTTTTGAATTAACTTAAAGTTATATCAATGTTTATTCATTCTTTGCTAGATTACATTTGAACTATCAAATGGTGGGTTGATTGTAAAAGACCTTAAAAACTATATAAAATTGTAATTTTTTTTTTAATTTTTAAGGCAACGTATAAAATTTGGAACATTGTCTGGGAGATATAGCAATAAAATGTTGTAATTTTAAGACTATGTTTAAGAAATTTTTTTCCTCACTAACATTTAGAGAGTTAAAAGTTATTTACAAAATAAAGTTTTGATCTTTTTGGGGGGGGGGGGGGGGAAGTTTAGAAAAAAGAAGTTTTCATTTTCATTTTTTAAAAGAACATCAAGGGGGTTCGGGTAGTGTCATGGGGCAACTGCCCCCCCTGTCTCCGCCCATGTTAGCACCTGTCAGTTCTTCATTATTTCATGGAGTTTACTTCTGCCTTTTGTTGTTAATAATTTTGCAGTTTATAAAAAATAAAATAGAAGGGAATTTTTAAAAATATTATTTTGATATTGCAGAATTAACATTAAAAGCTTTGCTTATTTATGCCAAATGATTGAAAGTGCTCGATGACTGTTCGTATGCTAAACTTTCTTTGTAGCCAAATATTGCGTATTTAATAGCTTTTTAGTTGTCTAGTTTTGCTTATTAGTATAATTTTGATATTGTGCTTCACAGACCTACATGTTTAAGTATGACACTGTTCACGGCCAATGGAAGCACCATGAACTCAAGGTTAAGGACTCTAAGACTCTTCTTTTTGGTGATATGCCAGTTGCTACTTTTGGTATCAGGTATTTTCAACTTTTATTATTTAGTTCTTTGTTCATTATCTAGAGGGAAATTAGATTTTATTAGTACTTGTATAATATATATAGTTGTTTCTGATATTTAGGAACCCTGAAGAGATCCCATGGGGTGAGGCTGGAGCCGAATTTGTTGTTGAGTCCACTGGAGTTTTCACTGACAAGGAAAAAGCCGCTGCCCACTTGAAGGTTTGTGATTAAGTGCTTGAATGCTGATTTTGTGTTTGATTTGATTATGGTATATATTGCTCCTAGTTTGTGATAGTGACATTAATATTATGAAGAGGAACTATAGGAATGGTTTTTCAGTGTGTTATTATCTTTCATATGATAGATTCCAAAAAAAATAAAAACAAGAGAAAGAAAATAAATAGAGATGTTATCGTGTTTTGTGAATCAAATTTTCTGTTTTACTTCCATTATGTAGGTTTCTCAATTCTTTTACCTATTCTCATGTTTGGGTGTGTCAGGCTGGTGCAAAGAAGGTAATTATTTCTGCACCAAGTAAGGATGCTCCCATGTTCGTTGTGGGTGTCAATGAGAACAACTACAAGCCAGAACTTGACATTGTCTCTAATGCTAGTTGCACCACCAACTGTCTTGCTCCATTGGCTAAGGTAATTTTAAAACTTTTCTGGTTGCTTTAGCATTGTGCAAAACTATGCCTTTAAGAATTGAGAAAGTATAAAGATATAAGTGCAAATCGTATGATTTTTGAATATATCTTTTGGCAGGTAATTCATGACCGATTTGGTATTGTTGAAGGTCTTATGACTACTGTTCACTCCATTACTGGTGAGTCTATGTTGGAATACACTCTTTTCATTTACATGGGATATGACTATAGATTGACATGACTTCTATGTCATATAGCCACCCAAAAGACTGTAGATGGACCATCAATGAAGGATTGGAGAGGTGGCAGAGCTGCTTCCTTCAACATAATTCCTAGCAGTACTGGAGCTGCTAAGGTATTAAATTCTTGCCTCCATGGTTTGATCTGCATAAATGTGTCATTTTTAGCATGCTTTGCATTTATCTTGCTGGATGTATCATAGGTGAAATAAGAAAAAATATATATCCTTGTGGAATTCATGATTAACTAAGTCCCCTTACAAAACTATCTTCTCTCTTTGGCATGTACTGAATTTTAGTAGTACCAAACTTTGGTCTTCTTTAGCTCACTGGTTAATCTGTGTGTTTTACTCTTTAACTATGCAGGCTGTTGGTAAAGTTCTGCCTTCATTGAATGGGAAGTTGACAGGGATGGCTTTCCGTGTTCCTACGATTAATGTTTCAGTTGTTGACCTCACTGTGAGACTTGAGAATGAGGCCAGTTATGAGGAGATAAAAGCTGCTATCAAGTAAGGATTAGGAATGCTTTCCTTTAGAATTTTTTTTTTAGTCAAAGTATATAATGTTCCAATCACTACCTTTCCTTCATCTCCTTATTTGTTTTATTGTTGTGTAGGGAGGAGTCTGAAGGTAAACTAAAAGGAATTCTTGGTTACACGGAGGAGGATGTGGTGTCAACTGACTTTGTGGGTGACAGCAGGTGCTGTGGTTTTGCTAATTTTCCCCCCCTAAATGAACTTAGTTGCTTTGATATTTCATTGTCTCTTTCTAGCTGTTGCTACAAGTTAATATTCAATTGAAGCTTACTTTGTGTTTGATTCTTACTTTAGGTCAAGCATTTTCGATGCCAAGGCCGGGATTGCATTGAATGACAATTTTGTGAAGCTTGTCTCTTGGTATGACAATGAATGGGGTTACAGGTAACATTTCTATCTCTTAATAATAATCTTACAATTGATAGGGAGTTAAAAAACGTTGTTGTTGTGGTCTTTCTTGTTTGTAAAATGCGGATGCTTACATTAGTGGCTTTTTGCTATTAAAATTGGTCTTGACAACACTATATTTACCTGCACGTAATGTTGTGGCGATTGTTCCAATCCTCCAATTACAACCATGAATTGATAGCCACGTTTCTATCTTGATAATATCGATCCTAGGCAAGCTAACTAATGTCCAACTTATGAAGAAGCTGATTTGTTTTCATAGCCACTTTTTTTATGGCCAACTGCGTTGCAGGGAAAACATACTTTTAAGTATAGATGATTCAGAACATTCGTTACAACTAACAAATTGTGTTATTAACAATGGTAGTTGTGATAATTAACAATGGCCCCATTGTCTTTAGTAGATGTAATTTTGTAAATGGCAACATTTACTTGTCAATGCATGTTTTATTTTTCTCTGCAGTTAGTTCTTAGTTGTTCACTATCTTGCTTGCACCAACCAGTTTTGGCAGATTAAATTTCCATCTATCTTTGGTTTACTTTTGGGATTACTTTCTGAAGTGGTTTTGTTTTGTTGCAGCTCACGTGTTATTGATTTGATCCGACACATTGCCTCCGTTCAATGAGTCATGTTGGAGTCTAGACAATCACCATGTTTTACACTTTCACTACCATTTCCTTTGGCATAGTTTGCAGCTTAATTTTTTAAGGTACAGAGAAATGTTTTGAAATAATTGATATGAGGATGGTTATATACCACGCGTCTATTTTAAATTTGGTGTCATTGTATCACCCCTTCTTTCTTGACTGGTGTTTTCCCATAAGATATGATTATTAATTATCTTATTTCCTAATTTTGTGGCTTTCTTGGGTGGTTTTTCTGCCTTGAAAATTTAACAGATTCTGCCGTGATTTATTTGCTTTGATTCTCTTGTTGTATGCTATATACGGGAAAAAAAATCATCACGATTGCTAAGCTCATCAGTCCACACATTTTCAAGGGTGAAAAGATATACTTTCCATTTTTATGGTCTTACAAAAGAAAAAAGAAATATAACACAGCAAAAGAAAAGAAATGAAAGGAAGTGTTTCCATTTTTATGGTCTTACAAAAGAAAAAGAAATATAACACAATAAAAGAAAAGAAATGAAAGAGTGTCTAATGAATAAGTATACTTATTCAATTTCAAATGAGAACAAAGAAGCCTGCAAAGCAGGTCAACTAATACAAGCAGCAAAACTGCCCACAAAAAAAGAGACCAACCCCTTTACAGACAACACAACATTACTCATATTGGAACACAACAGAACAAACCACTCTTAACAAGCTAAAACACCATACCAAAAGACTTCTGGGAATATAATCTGCTACAAAACCATACCAAAAACGGCGCAACCAAGCAATTCAATAAAGCAAGCACCAAGTCAGGAATCCTACAGATGCAGCACAGGGTGCAATACAATATTGAACTCTTCAATTTGGATCTTGCAGGGATTTTAGTTCTACCCCTCACATCAACAGCAATACAGCTCAGGATTTGTTCTTCTCATCACATCCTAAAATTATGAATCCTTTCATTCCCTTCCCTCCAAACATGATAGATGGTTGCTTTCCCAGGCCAATTTTCACACAACCTGTGCCTTAAACCGGTACCCTTCAACCTATTGATCCCCCAATACAACTCATGTTCCCAATTTGGCCATCAAAAACACACATCAACAAGATTTACTTCCGCAATCTATGAGTGACAGAACACTCAAAATAAAGGTGGTCTCTTAATTTATTCTTGCTTCTATAGAAAACACCAAGAGTATCACCTTTATAACCTCATACGAGTATTCTATCTCTTATAATCAATCTGTATTTGATAGTTAACGAGGTTTATGAAAGCATGTCTAGAGATTTGAACCTCAAAACACCAAGTATCTTGTGAATTGTAATTACCATTCGTAGTAGAAAGGACCATCTTAATTCCCATTAATTTGAACCTCAAAACACTTACCTTCCACTGCAACCAGCCACTCAAACCCGGCAAGAGGTCAATCCCACCTGCTAATTTTAACAAAAATTCTAAGACTACATAAAATGTCACAATTTGTGCTACAACTGTTCACATGACAAATTGTGAGTGGTGGAGAAAAAGTGGTGGGTTCATATGAAAGTGACAAACAACCAGTCACAATCTAGCACATAGAATAATTGTGACAAAAGTTATGACATTTAATGTAGTACTAAAACTTCTCTTTTAATAAAGCTAGATTACTTGGCATCTCTCGAACTCCCAGAGTCTAGCCAATTTTAATGTCCGAATTTCTGGTTCAATGGCCCCTTAGGGTGCCAACTCTTGCGCCAAAGATGAATAGAAGCTCCATCCCAAACCCCTAAATTGTCTTGGAGGCCTTGTTAGCCTTCTTAACAAAGAACAACTTACGAGGAATTTCGAAGGATTTGGATATTTCGAAGGATGTGGATATTAAGTACAATCTAATCCAAGCAATCCAAATTGAACCTGCTTGAGTAAAAAAGTCTTCTTTCTCTTCTCCTAACATGTCCCAAGAAACTGACTCCAGCTGCTTTTTCACTTTACCAGTCCATAAAAAAGCATTTAAGTTTCGCTCAATCATCTTGATAACTTTCTTAAGCAACACAAAAGTACCATGCTACAAAATTGGATGCTAAATAAAACTGATTATCGCATAGTGGGTTGCTAAATAACACCTCTTACCATATTTAAGTAAATTGTGTGATTTAAAGTATAAATAGATAATCTTTTTGAGTTGGCGGCTTATTGCATAGTAGGTTGGAGAAACTTTTCTTCGAACTAGTTTGGATTAAAATTGTCCATTTTCTTTTACACCGCCCAAATGGTAAATGACCTAGTACGAGTATTCTATCTCTTATAATCAATCTGTATTTGACAGTTAACGAGGTTTATGAAAGCATGTCTAGGGATTTGAACCTCAAAACACTTGTAATTACCATGCGTAGTTGAAATGACCATCTTCATTCCCATTAATTTGAACCTCAAAACACTTACCTTCGATAGCAACCAGCCACGCAAACCCACAACAGCAACCAGCCACTCAAACCCGGCAAGAGGTCAATCCCACCTACTAATTTTAATAAAAATTCTAAGATCACATAAAATGTCACAATTTATGCTACAACTGTCCACGTGACAAATTGTGAGTGATGGAGAAAAAGTGGTAGGTCCATATGAAAGTGACAGACAACCAATCATAATTTAACACATAGAATAATTGTAACAAAAATTGTAACATTTTATGTGGTACTAAAATTTTTCTTTTAATAAAGCTAGATTACTTGGCATCTCTCAAACTCCTAGAGTCTAGCCAATTTTAATGTCCGAATTTCTGGTTCAATGGCCCCTTAAGGTTCCAACTCTTGTGCCAAAGATGAATAGAAGCTACACCCCGAACCCCTAAATTGTGTTGGAGGCCTTGTTAGCCTTCTTAACAAAGAACAACTTATGAGGAATTTCGAAGGATGTGGATATTAAGTACAATCTAATCCAAGCAATCCAAACTGAACCTGCTTGATTAAAAAAGTTTTCTTTCTCTTCTCCTAACATGTCCCAAGAAATTGACTCCAGCTGCTTTTTCACTTTACCAGTCCATAACAAAGCATTTAAGTTTCGCACAATCATCTTAATAACTTTCTTAAGCAACACAAAAGTACCATGCTACAAAACTTGGATGCTAAATAAAACTGATTATCGCATAGTGGGTTGCTAAATAACACCTATTACCATATTTAAGTAAATTGTGTGATTTAAAGTATAAATAGAAAATCTTTTGAGTTGGCGGCTTATTGCATAGTAGGTTGGAGAAACTTTTCTTTGAACTAGTTTGGATGAAAATTGTCCATTTTCTTTTACACCGCCCAAATGGTAAATGACCAGAGCTGGTTTAAACTTTATAAGCACACATACTGAGTGAGCACAGGGCTGGCCCCGGTACTAGATTGTTGAGAGCACTAGAGCAGTGCTTTATATTCTGACCTACATTTCTGTTGCGGCTTGCCAGACGACACAAAACCTGTCTGAAAAATAATTTTTTGCATAAGCTTTCATTCGCAAAAACAGAAATGCAAGCACATCGGCATCCTTCTTGCTATGCTTAAAAACGAACCAAAAAATAAAAAGCAGATTATGGGAAAGAGTACATTTTGGGGTTCTTACTTCGATAGAATAAATGAGCTTGTTCATGAGCTTACAGTTTTGTTCTTAGATACATAAAGCTCACATCTAGCTCAGGTTGAGCATGGGTAAGTGGGTATCATAACTCAACTGGAGATCAACCATTGTATTTTTTAACAACCCAAGCTTGAGCTTATTTGCAGGCTTGCAACCCTATCTGATGGCAGTAAATGCACACCTGTACTAGATAAACAGATACTATTCTCCACTTACTAGGTATTATATGAAGATAACCACCAGAAGCTACATAACAGCTATATACATTACCAAGTGCATACATGGTTGAATTCATCACAACGTTAAGCTCCACAATCTATAAAACACACAGAACTTAATGACAGCATTTAGATCATCTTGTATTGCGTCAAAAGGAAAATCAATCGATAAACCAGAACCATCAATGATGGCCATAAAGTAAATTGGGGAAAGGAAAATGCATTTGGCATAGATGAACATATCAAAAACGCAATTTTATTACGTAAGTTATAAACATTGTCATACTTCTAGGACAGGGAAAAAAACCCATGCTCTTCAACAAAACATCCAAAACAGTTTCCTAAATTCTTAATGACTGGATCTTAAGAAAGTTCAAATGATATGATCTTAGATACATAAAGAAACAACTTCAGAGCAATAAACCAACAATTTGTCCAAATCCGTGACCTCGTCATGCTGTTATGCCATGTCATGAGACCCTGCAAACATAAAAGCCAAAAAATGAAAATTTATGATTGGATGTTTTATGATAATATTTGATCTGTCACACTGACAGTTTTAAGGGTTTTTTTTTTGGCATACAGCCTCCTAAAGATGAATCCAATTCACAGTGTTTGTCATGATATGTAATGAAAAACATTGAAACAATTGCCAATGTAACCCATAATTTTTACATGTGAATCAGAACAAAGCACGCAAGCTAATTAAAATTTCTATTCAAGTATTAGAAATTCATACAAGAGTCATATATACAAAGCAACAACCAAGGTTGAATACATTTATAGAGGATAGTCTTACTTTTCTGATATCAAGTCAGGCCTGCAACAAGAAAATGAAATTCCTCCACAGTCAAATTGAATAGTCTCAGCAAATTTTATTAAGCTATAATAAACAAATATCACTAAGTTTTTAATTATCAAAAGAATGTATTTGGGAGCAAAAGTGGCAACCCCCAGATCAGAATTTTTACAAGTTAAATTTTGCAATAGGCAAACACAAGGTTGATAACCAGTGGGGGAATAGGTGCTGTTATTAAAGATGGAGAAGGCATGCTTCTAGCTGCCTTTTGTGACAAATTGAAGTCATCAATACAACAAAATCTCATACAACTCCTAGCTGTCCATAAGACTCATATTTTAAGCATTGAGGCTGGCTTTTGGAAGCTGCAAGTTGAATGTGAGGATCCAAAAAATTTTCGGGCTCTTACAATAGACAGAGATAATCTCTCAGAGTTTGGTTTGCTTCTTGATGATGTTAAAGACACACTGAGCAGACTTCTAGTTGTCTCTCTTATTCCTATTAGCAAATCAGTCAAGCATGCATCTCCTGTTTTAGCTAAGCATGCTCAAGACACTGAGGGACCTCTCCTTTGGATTGAGGATTGTCCTCCTTGCCTAAGAACATTGTATATTCTGATTCTCATTAATAAATTCTTCCTGCCATTTTCAACTCAGAAAAGAAAAGAAAAAAAGAATGTCCTACTTTTCTAAATTTGAAGCATCATATAACTCCTTGTTTGTTGTTTTATCCTAACTGATTGTCCTTAATTCCATTTTAAACAACACAAAGGTTTCACACATATAAAACAGAAGCAGGTCAACCCCATAGTTAAACACTGAATCACTTAAAAACAGGCTAAATAACTTAAAAACAGGTCAACCGACAGAAACTTATGCATTGTAAAAAACAGGCTAAAGTTTTTCTTGATATCTTTTCAAGCAATGATTTAAAGCAAGTCTATTTCAAGACTATTATGTATTAAAAAAAAATACTTCTAAAGAATAAATAAATTACATTATAAAAAAAAAAAAATTATAACTAAGGCTACTGCTAACCTCCGATAAAAAGAAGGAAATGAGCAATGATAATGTGGAAGAACCATTCCATCTAGAGGGAGAAGTGACTTCAATAATAGTTCAACTGGTTTCCCAAATGCATACATACATACTGACCTAACTATGTATAAGTATATTTATTAATCAATAGAACATTGGACTTAATGTATAGAAGCTCAAAACTCAAAGCCCTAGGGTCTAGGCACTTCACTTGGCAGAAGCAAAGCAAAAGCAAAGTTCATTGCTTGATCTTGAAGGAAATGACATGCACCATTGATTTATCATACAAACACATAATTCTTAAGGTGATATACTACACAAGCAATTTTTTGCTTACATGTCAATACAATTCTAAATTATCATGAGAAAATGCTAAGATTACAACTATTTTTACTACTTACAAACTGAAATGACAATGAATGTAATAATCAGCAAAATATCATAATGTACGAATTTCTTGTGTTTAAAAGTTAAATACATCAGTTTGTATGGCTTATCACATTAGCAATTATAGTAAAAACAATGAAAACACGATAATGATAAGAATGAATATACCTTTACTCTCAACGGTTGGCATTGAGAGCCATCAGAATCTGCTGGCCACCGGGCAAGTAAGCGACATTCGGGGACTTGGCGAGAGTCGCGGCATTCTCCCTCATGGCCTCAATCTTCCTGAGCTCAATGAGTCCAGTTCCAGCCTTCTCGGTAGCCTCCGAAATCATCTTCGCCGACTCGCTCTCTCCTTCGGCCCTAATGATCGCGGCACGCCTCTCCTGCTCCGCCTTCGCCACCACAAACTTCGACCTCTCCGCCTCCTGCTGCGCCACCTGCTTCTGCTCAACGGCGCGCGAGAACTCAGCGCCGTAAGACAAGTGCGTGATCGCCACGTCATCGAGCACGATGTTGAAGTTCTTGGCGCGCTCGGTGAGTCCGTTCCGTACAAGCGCCGAGACCTGCGGACGCTCGGTGAGTAGCTGATCGGCGTTGAACTGAGCCACGACGGCCTTCAACACCTCGTTTCCGATCGAAGGGAGGACCTTCTCGTCGTACTCGAGACCTAGGGTTTGGACGATCTCGGGGAGGCGCGTGACCTCGGGACGCGAGAGAACGCGTAGGGTTAAGTTGACCATCTGGAGATCCTTAGTACCGGAGACGGAAGAGAAAGTGTGGGGCTTTGTGCGGATATCGAAGATGAAAGGCTTCTGGAGCCATGGGATGAGGAAGTGAGTACCTTCGCCGACGGTCTCGTCGAGAATTCCACGGACACGGTCGAAAATGACGGCGCGCTGGCCACCGTCGACGGTGTAGAGAGATGAGCTGAGAGCGGTGGTGGCGGCGCCGAGTCCCAAAGCGGCGCGTGCGATGTTGGTCAGTAAAGAAACGGCTTGGTTACTACCCATGGTTGAGTGAGTGAGTGAGTGTGGGTTTGTTAGGGTTTTTGATATTGGGACAGTGAGAATTTTTAAGCGGCTGAAGGTGAAGAAGGGTTTAGGAAATGGGTGGGGTTTAGGAAATGGGTTTATGTATTCGATGCTTTGCTTGGGCAAAGGGAAAAGAGTGAAACACTTCCCTTCGACCACTTCAGCATAACTTGGGCTGTAGTTATTTGGGCCAGTTCGTATTTTCTCTCTTTTTTTGTTTTTGGGAGTATTTTTTTTCTTTGTTATTCTTCAATAATCAATAAATTAGTTCCTACAAACGTAAAAAATGTTGTGTTCATAATTTTTTTACAATAGATACTTTATTATCTTTTATTAAAAGAAATAAGATTTTATTGGTGTCGGGGGCAAAAAAGTTTTTCTTTCCGACAAATGAGATTTTTGTTAGGTTGGAGGTCTAAATCGAAACTCAACGATAGGCTCAAAGCACAGCCCAAAGGCTATCAATGAAGATCTGAAAAATTCAACATATTTTATGCTTTGGGCTTAGGTTGGGATTGACAAGGATGGCTCATAAACAATTCCTACAACAAACATGTCAGCTTGATTAAAAAGCATTTTGCAGAAAATAGTCCGGTAGTAAAATATTTCTGTAGTAAAATATCCCAACGGTAAAGTATCCCAGCGGTAAACTGTTCCAGTGTTAAGCTGTCCCAGCAGTAAAATAAGACAGAACAGAATAAATCTCCAGCTATTAGCTATTTCACAAATTAAGGAAAGTATTTACATTTTCAAACTCATCATCCATCGGCTCTAGAGAAGAGTCCTCTAATACAATAATATGAGGGAAAAATTCTATAATAACAGTTAAATCATAACCTTCAATAGTGAATGAGTAAATAAATATTATAGAGTCTATTATGACAAATAATGAGAAAACTTAGTGTGAGATGAAGGGAGAGAGAGAGATTCCAGCTAGTGCAGCAAGATCATTATGGTGTCAAGGTATGCTAATTGGTATGGTATAAGTAGTGAGTAATGAGGGACAATTTAGGTAGTATGAGTGGTGAGAGAGTGTGTGTAGTGAAGCTGCTGGAACATTCTGCTGGGGACAGGTAAGAGCTTGTAAGTAGAGATGTGAGGGACGTTTATGAGCTATAGGTTGAAGAGCTTAGTTTCTAAGTTTGAAACTAAGAGTTTCAGAGATTCAAAACCTCACTAAGAATTATCAGAGAATTAAGGAGAAGAGGGTAGAGAAGCTTTTCAAACTTTGTATCTCTTAGTGTTGTTTGGTCTCCGTTGGAGTGTTGATGGAGAGCTTCCATTTATAGTTGAGTTTTAGGGGGTGATTAGCAAATAATCTTTGTTAAATCAGCCTCAATCTTCAGAAAATCCTTAGAGAATCGTTCCTAGAATTTGGGTCAAGAGTGGTAAGCTTAGCTTTTATAATGTTCTTGCTGTTTTGGGAAATAATAGCTGGGGTTCTGACTTGGTATTAAATTTTGATTTGTCCTCGGCAAATGGGATTAAGGCATAGGTTAGGCTAATGATCTTGGTTTTGCTGCACTAGAATCAGAGCTCCCTAGGGCAGATTGTATTACCCCAAGCTAGGTGTCAATCTTGGAGCCCTTTGCTGGGAACTTTACTAAGATCCCTTTGGTGCCCTCCAAACCACATTTCCCTAAGTTTCCCCATTTGAGTTCGTGTGCTTGGTCCATGAACTAGAAAGCACATGTTTTTGGCAAGATAATGAGTCATTTTCAAGTTGTTGCAAGAGCCTTCATGGTCTGGTTATGGTTGCCCTTAGCCCTTGACCAAATAGGTTGGAGAAGAAAGGAGAGACATCTGGCTAACTGCTTCCCAGCTTTATGTCATGTCTTCTTAGCTTTGTGTCACATGATAAATGATGAGAATTCAGCTTCTCAAAGAAGGGTTTAACCCTTGCTGGACACGTGTCCACTTTTGATATGATTGGACAAGTTATAGCTAATAGTAATGGGCCCCAGCTGTCAGGTTGTGCTGCAATTTGGTTGATTAGCTCACGTGAGTTTCAACTGCTGGATTTGCTGTGAGCTGGGCTAGGTCAGCTGAGCTTCGTAATTGAGCTTCTTTGGGCTTGGTTATTCCTACAAAATCAAAAGTTTTGCCATGGGTGATGCATATGGGCTTTCATAAACTTTATGAGAGAAGTGTTTTTGGGAATGAGCAATTGTATTTCCATGAGTTAGGGATTTTGCATGTGAAAATATGTTTTTGCCAAAGGAATAATTTTGGGCTTTAAGCATAAGGTGATTACTTTTGCCAAAATGGTATTTGGGTTTTGTAAATATGTGCCAAAATAGTTTTTGGGCCTTGTAAATAAGTGCCAAAATCGTTTTGAGATTTGTAAAATAAGTGCCAAAATAGTTTTGAGATTTGTAAAATAGGTGCCAATAGTATTTGGACTTTGTAAAATAGGTGCCAAATTAGTATTTGGGTCTTATAAAATAGATGCCAAATTGCTACTTGGGCTTTGTAAAATAAGTGTCAAAATAGTTTTTGGGCTCCATAAAATAAGTGCCAAAATAGTTTTTGGATTTTGTAAGATAGGTGCCAAATTAGTATTTGGGCTTTCTAAAATAGGTGCCAAATTAGTATTTGAGCTTTGTAAAGTAAGTGCCAAAATAGTTTTTGGGCTTTGTAAAGTAAGTGCCAAATTAGTATTTGGGCTTTCTAAAATAGGTGCCAAATTAGTATTTGGGTTTTGTAAAGTAAGTGCCAAATTAGTATTTGAGCTTTTTAAAAATAAGTAGAGATTTTGTAAAAATATTGTCGTGTAGCAACGGACTTAGTAAGATTGCCATGTAGCAACGGGCTTTGTAAAGGTGCCGTGTAGCAGTGGGCTTTAGAAGTGCCGTGTAGCAACGGGTTTTAGAAGTGTCGTGTAGCAATGAGCTTTGTAAAGAGTTTTATTGGGTTTTGCCCACAAGTTAAATGATTTTGGGCTTTTTTTGTGGAGGAAGTATAATTTTGTGGCCTAATTTTGATAATAATGTGATGAGTATTTTTGTGAAAACCCAAGTTGGATAATATGTGGGACATAATGGGTAATATTTGTGATAGGGCCCAAGGTAATTTGTGGGGCTTACATAGGGAATATTTGTGGGAGCTTAAGAACATGGAGAATATTTGGGTAATATGTGAGAAATATTTATGTGGGCTCAAAATAATTTGTGGGCTTATGTGAGTATTTTTGTGAGTGGGCTAATAAAATTAGGGCCCAAAAATTTGCACCTCAACAATTGGTAGAGTTTTAGTGCACAAAAGCATTAGACCCAATTCAATTACTTATTAGTGTGTGACATTATATACAGATTAAAAATTTGTGAAAAAAAATCACCATATAATAAGTTCTTTCCAAAAATGACGATGATTCTTGATTTCAAATGACACGTGCATCTTTAAATTGTTAAAATAGTGAATATACACTTTGCTATTTTTGTTTCTCAAAATTTTTTTCTATTTTAAAAACAAATATAGACATGTCTTTAAATTGATAAAAAGGAGAATATAACCTCTGCTAAAAAAATCTTGATTTTAATCAACACAACACAACGCGCATCTTTAAATTGATAAAAAAAAAAAGGTGAATATTTACTTTGCTATTTTTGTTTCTCTAGAAATTTTTTTTGTTATTTTAAAACAAAAAAAATACCTATTTTTAGCCAACTCTACTTTACTTTATTCTCCTCCTCCCTCCATTCAAACTAGCCATAAATTGATAAAAAAGGTGAATATTTGCTTTACAATTTTTGTTTCTAATGAAAAAAATTGCAATTTTAAAAACAAATAAAGAAATAAAGCCCACTAGTGGATTTCGGCCCTAATGGTAAGAATGATGAAGATGGCCCAACGTTAAGATAAAGAACTTAGTTTTAGAGTTGGGCTTTTAGCAATGGCCCAAAAAATAGTAAGAGCAGAACTTTCTTGTCCCTTTGTCCATTTCTCCTTCAACAAATTGCAGTGCCTGCCTGCCATTTTTGGGTCTCAGAGAAACCCTATCGCAGAAGAAGCTTCTTATCAAAAAGCAGGGGCCACCATATTGAATTCGAATCTTCGAATTCTCGAACCAGGTATTTTTTCATATTTAAATTTTCTGAATTCCCTCACCGTTTGAGAAAAATGGTAGTAGATCTAAAATTACAAGCTTCTCAAAATTATTTGATTTTCCTCTGATTTCTCCAGCTAACCAAACGGTGCGCTTAAGCTGCGGTAACGTTAGAGTGTCATTTTCGTAGTTTAGGGTTCTTTAGGAGTTCACAATCACAAGTACTAATGGTATTCATTGGATACTAGAAGTTGTACTTAGGTTGCGTTTGTATAAACTATTGCAAAACAGTGTTTTAGAGTTTAAAATGAGCGTTTACGAAGAGTTGCTGTTGTGAAAACAGAGTTTTGGGGTTTTAAAAACGCTCTTTTAGTCTCCCAAAAACAACTAACCAAACGGAGCCTTACAGTCATACTAAACTCATGCTTAATTCCTAGTTATCTAACGTTTTAATCTAAAATTTGTTTGTTTTGTATACTTTGCGATTGGCATTTGCTATGAATGGCATTTGCTATTAATGATCAGTGAGGTAAAAGAAGAGCTTAAATAACATTTAAAAAAAAAGACAGATTAATTAAGGATGTTTGAAGGTGACAAAGAGTATATGGTTTTGGATGCAATAGGATTGAATGGCAAAGAAAAAGATACTAGTGGTGGACCTGATTAATCTATTGAGAATCCGTAGCCAACCCAAAATGTTTTGGGATTAAAGCTTTGTTATTGTCGTTATCTGGTAGTTGTTGGAGATAGATAAGAATTTTTTAGGATTTTTATAATCCTGTTTTTTTTTTTTTGGGTAAGTTGTTGAATGAGGAAACTGAATTGGTGCTATTCTAATTCCTTATTTTCTTGAATCGGTTATGTTACACTCAAGCTGTTTGATGATTTTAATACAAGGAACTACCAGGAGGTTTTAGTTTGGCTCGTGATCCTTTAGCAATATAGAGGGTAAAGTTGAGTTTGAATATGTTTGCGAATGTTGAATTGAAGTTTAATGCTGAACAAGATTGAGTACTTTAGAATGTTAGGAGTTGCAAAAGATTAGTAGAAGAGAAGCTTTGTGATATACAGTTCCATTTTATGATTGCGATTATTGATTTGAGGGATTATTTTAGATACGTGAGAATTAAGAATTACTGACAATCTGTTCATGTTCTTGTTTTAACAAAGCATTTGATGTTACTGGCCAAAAAATAATTCTAACTCTGGATGTTGGGACTCACATGCTTTTGCTTCATTTGGTAGTCTACAAGCTTAGTTTTGTTGAATGAGCACTGGCATTTTAATTTTTAGATATAACCCTGTAAGAGAAAGGTAGATTTTTTTCTTTTTGGGGGTATAAGTAATGGAATTTTATTGAGGAAAAGGAGCTACCTCATGGACAAAGGAAATACACAAAGTAGTCCTAGAGAGATACAATAAATGGAAGTTAAAGTCTAAAAGGAAGAGAAATAGTTAATACGACATTAGAACATATCTTTCTTATTAAAAAAAACAATAGCATGTATCTCATTATGGCCCAAACATGGGACCATTCAAAAAATTATTGGTCAAATATTGTCTTTCTGTCATATGGTTGAATGAATTGCTCTAACATGTAAGCATTCCTGGTCTGTGCTTAGCTTCCCTTGAAAATTAACTTTAGAAGGATATAATCTGTTGACCAATATACATTCATGCAGGTGATGGAGGAACTTGGAAACTAGTAAATCCATGTAAAATTGATTGTGTTAGGGTATAAATCCCAGTTTTCCTGTGAAGAAACAATTCCTTCCTATATTCATTAACATTGATGTGACACAGGTTAAAGTTATGGCAATGAACCATGTCAGATTGATTAGAAGCATTGCCATTACCAGGGAGGCAATGGGGGTGGTAAGCCGACGAACATATTCCAGTGGTAAAGCAAAGAAGGGCTCGAAAGGGAGTGCAGCCAGTGATGCACCAAAAGAATCAATTCTTAGCAAAGAAGTCAAGTCTACTACAGTGGTTGGTGCCAATATCCTCAAGGATGGGGCAGATCCCAAGATCCTACCTGATTCTGAATACCCCGATTGGCTATGGCATTTGATCGATAAAAAAACAGCATTGAGTGAATTAAGGAGGAAGAACACTGAAACCCTCCCTTATGAAGATCTCAAACGCTTTGTTAAGCTAGACAACCGAGCAAGGATCAAGGAAAACAACTCCCTTAAGGCCAAGAACTAAACTAAAATCTGTTAGAGGCATCATTTATTTGTCAAGTCTGGTTCATTTTCATCTTCTGGGATTCTTTTGGTTGATTGATTTGCATGTGTGGAAATGATCAAATGGGATCGGAACAGAGAAGAAATGATTTAGAATTTCTCTGTAGCTTTGAACACTTTTTCTCCACTTTTTAGATTTATCATGTTTAATGATGCAGAAAAGATTTGATATGTTGTCACTAGCATTGTGGCAGAGCCCTACCATGGCATTATCTTTTGCTTAACATTATAATTGGACTAGGTTGTACAGTCACTTTGTACTTTTTTTTTTATTGACCCTGAGTTCCTATTAATTTCCCTCATTGTAGGGATTTGTTGTTCATTACTACTTTGACTGTTTGACGGAATGATGTAATTATGGTAACAATCTTCCAGATGTGCAATATAGGGGGGAATGCCTTAAATCAAATCGTTAATAGGACCTCCAACATGATATTTTAGTTTTACAACATTATGCATGCTATAGACTTGGGGCTGGGGATTGTGGAGATGGACCCCATTTAGACAGGTGATTCTTTACTTTGAGAGGTGGCACTATGTGAAACCTAGTTGTGGGAATTAACTATTAAATTAGATTTTCTATAGGTTCCATTAGATGTTGGTTCATGGTTCCTCTCTGGTTGCTATGCAAAGGACGTATTATCCTACTTTTCAATTTACATTGCATCTTGTGGGCATTTTTCTCCAAAGTTAAGATACATTTTCTATAGGGTCCATTAGATGTCGGATCCCCAACTGCTTGTGAGGCAAGGATGCAACAATATAAGGTGCTGACATTGAGTGTGCTTAAGGCATTATTGGATTTTATACATGGAAGATGTTGGGCTTAATACAGACTATTATATATACTATTTATTGCATCACTCTGTTGGGAGTTGGGACCTGAGTTTTGGTATTGCAATTGAACTTCATAGGTGGAAGCCACATCCTCTTGTCCCCTCTTAGCAATGGTGGGGGATTGGAGTTTATCCTTAGAATCTCTTTCTTTTTTCACTTTTCCTCGTATCATTGAGTTGGTGACTTGGTGGTCCAGCCCTTCCTATCAAGTAAACTTGATGAACCTATCTTTCCATATTGCATGAACTAAGGACATATGGGCACATTGACATTTTTTTTTTTTGATAAGGACATTACATTTGTCAATCTTTATCATCTTATAATCGATATGAATTGGTTTTGGTGGTCCAGATTTCTTGCCTTCTTGGTACTCCTATGAACTATTGTAGTGCGGCATGGCTTGCAAGTTACAACCCTACCCTCTAGCCCACCATGATGGTGTAGTGTTGGGACTGAACTATGCGCTACAATAGAGATTGTCAATGCCTTTCTTCGAGCCATGTGAACATTAAAGTGGGAAAGAGACTAGTGGAAGCAGAAGAAAAGAAAAGCAAGAAAATGATAGAAGCAGGGAACCAACACATGCATTATTATTGTTAAAGCAGGTATCCCACCCTCTATTATGGCTTTTGATGCAGGTACTGCAAAAAGTAAAGCTGCCTCTCACATGTCATCCTTTTCTTTTCTTTTTTGGTCAAAAAAATTTATTTTAGAGTTTGTACCTTCTAGTTACAGGGCTTTTAAAGAGCCAAAATAGCACCACTCACCAATCTGCAAGGTACAAGCCCCCAATATAAAAGCTCGAACAGAGTAGCAAATCCAGCTAGCTTCCTCATTGAGTATGTCATACTTGATTTGCAGAGGTTTGGAAGCATTAGTGGACGACACATGCCAAACACGGGGTTAATATGTTACCTAACATCTTTAGTTCCGAAAGGGGTAGATGAGCTAACTAATTGGACAAATTCTTATAGTTGGGTCCCAAAACGTGCTAATCAGTTGAGCTATAAAACTCGCTACAAAACTCGTGGTATTACACTTTAAGAGTTAAAACGTAAATAACATTAAAATTAATTAGAGAGCCCAAAAAAAAAAAAAAATTAGAGAGGGCAAGAATGTTATTTTCTCTACTTGATATATTTTTTGGGGGGATGAATCATACACGTATGTAGATCTTAAAACTCATGATGTTGCCCTTCATCTACTTCTTAAGGGAGAAGAATTGTTCTTGGAGACAAAGTTTGGCAAATTTTTTGCGAAGATTTGGTGCTACAACCAAAGCCATGGATAGGGTGTCCTTGAAAAGTTTATCTGACCACATGGCTTCCTTTTTTCAAGATTTGAAGCACCACGATGCAAATTGCATCATTCATGCGTATCAGCTTTAATGCATCTCTCATGAATTGTTTTTCAATTTTATATTTTCTACTCACATGCACATTTTAATTAGCAACTTTGCCATGGACAACTTATCTAACAATCTGTTGAGATGGAAACTTGCGAATGGTAGACAAATCACTTTCACAAGAATCACCATCGACACCACTTTTATTTTGACATCGTTCACAATCTACCATTTCAACCGGTTGTAAAAAAAGTTGATGAATAAGTTTTGTCGACGGACTTATTCTTTAACCAATTATGCTGTTTTTGGGGGTGGGGCAAGGATTTTACTATGGATTGGACGTGATATGGATTGAATCTTAATACGCAATGCTGCAGGAATGGTTGTGTTTCCTTATAAGAAGGAATAATTGGAAAGATAAAAGTGTTCTTTGGTGGGTGCTTGAGAGAACTCATTTCATCTTGAAGTGGCCCTGGTTTGTCTTGGTAAATATCTAGTACCTATGAAAAGAACTAACTACCAAATGAAAATCTCAATATATCAACTTCTGAAAATAGGGGGAGAAAAGTTGATTGAACTAGCAAAATTATCATTTAATGTGACAGTCCAAAGGTGCTTTGCACCACCCACTACTTGTGCTACATTATTACCATATCAATGAAAAGAGTTGCACTTTCTGTGGCCTAATCTTGCAGCATCCCAGCCACATTAACACACAAAAATTGGGTAGTTTGTGCTGAAAATATATCTGTTTGAAGTGATAAATGGTTTGAAAAAAAATTCTGGATAGCAGCTGGAAGGATTGCACGACCTTGGACTCCAAAGCTCTAAGCTGTTGTAAGGTTCAGCACTTTACTGTTTATAAATGTGAAGCAATACTTGGGTTAAGTTAAGTCACTGCTCATATCTTAAGTTATAATTTTTTTAGGTCCAAAAGCTGTAAGTTAAAAGAAATCTGAGAATTATAATAATGATGTTTCAGATCAAATTCAGATTGAAAGAGAAACACTTTTTTGGTTGAGTACTTGAATGGGACAAGCTCCAGCACGTGGACCCAAGAGTTCAACCATCACTTTAACCACGCGTGGCAAATTATCCAAAGGCTAAAAATTAATTAAGAAAGTTGTAACTTGTAAGGGTCATTAAGCATTTGATAATATGATAAGCTGGGTTAAAACTTCTCCAAAACTTAGAGGCATCCTGCTAAGCTTTCCTATAATTACTCCAAAATCCTTCTTCTTCTTCTTTTTTTTTTTCTTTCTGAAAGTTGTACTACAACATCTTCATGTTTCTGCACAGTGAAAGTTTCAATCAATTGGCTCAGCTTGCGACCTCTATCATCACTACAACCAACCAATATAAGTGAAAATTATCCTCTCTCCCTCTCGTGTATATATATATTCTTAATTAAATTATCTTTTAGGGTGACCATCATTGTTTGTCTCTCTAAACTGCACTTTTACTGTTCAAAAGGAATCTCACCTTAGGATATTATATATAACTTTCACTATTCAATTCAGTCCTCCAACTTTCACTAATCTTGCATCTTCTCAGTTTTGATACTAATGGAAGGACTGAATTGAATAAAGTTATAAGTCAGTAAACTAAATTAAACTTTAGACAAAGTTGAAGGGTGAAATTGGTAATTTAGTTTTAAAAAATAAAAGTTTAGGATCACAATATTTTTTCCCTTCTGACATGGTCAATTGTGATTGGTGTATAATAAAAGTTGTGTCATTAGTGGACTAGGTGAAAGTGATATTATTTCGATCATAATAAGGTATACAAACAATTGTGAAAAAAGTTGTGGCCATAGCATTATTCTATTTTTTTTTTTTTCTTAAAAAAATGAAAAAGTTTTAGTATTTGCACTCCATTATGGAAATAATTAGTGTTTGACCTTGTAACTATATTGTTATTCTCCACCTTTGAGGGCCTATTTCTTTTTCTCTGGTTGCTTTGTGTGAGCAATGATGGCTGTTTCCTTTCACATATCATCTAGTTGATATTATTAATTCCAACTAACTAACCTGGCATCAAAACATACAAGGTATTATTTATTTTCACAAACTGTGCTTCTATTATCCTTCATTTCCTTTGCCAGAGTTGTAATTGGTTTTACTAAAGGTAGTTCGACAGCTTACACTACATTAAAACCATAAGGGGTCCTCTTCTGTTGTCTCCTTGTGTAAGCTTTAGTAAAGTTCTTTAATTCTTCATGTGTCTTTCTCGGTTTTCTTAGGCTTGACTCTTTACTTATCTTGTTGTTAGTTGTCATATTTTGCTTCTTCTCATTTTGTTTGTTCTAACTTTATTCTGTTCCCTTCCCGCTCTTTTGCATAGAAGTGTTCTTTCTCAAATTTCTTTCTGATTGCTTTGATCTTTTCCTTTTGTCTAGTTCTACTCTGCTCATTCACTCTGTATTTGCAACCTCTAAAAGTTCAATATGCTTGGTGAATACTGCCTGTCTCGTTGAATTGATTTTAGTTTTTTTCTGAAAAGAATTTGATTTAGCTCACATATAGGCTTTGATCTTTATCATCATATTCCACTAGTCTCTAGTTTCTCATCTTCCCAATGCCTCCAACATATTTTCCTCTTCGGTGGGAGAGCACTGGGGACCAATGGTGGTATGCTTCTCCAATTGATTGGGCAGCTGCTAATGGCCACTATGACTTGGTCCGGGAGCTGCTTCGCATTGATGGCAATCACCTTATCAAGCTTACCTCTTTACGCCGAATTCGAAGACTTGAAACTGTCTGGGATGATGAAGTCCAGTTTGATGATGTGGCCAAGTGTCGTTCTAAGGTTGCAAGAAGGCTTCTTGTTGAGTGTGAATCCAAGAGAGGGAAAAATTCACTCATTGGAGCTGGATATGGAGGATGGCTTATGTACACTGCTGCCTCAGCTGGGGACTTGGGCTTTGTTCAAGAACTTCTTGAAAGGAACCCTTTACTTGTTTTTGGGGAAGGAGAGTATGGTGTTACTGACATACTCTATGCAGCAGCCAGGAGTAAGAATTCTGAGGTTTTCAGGCTTCTTTTTGATTTTGCAGTCTCCCCAAGGTTTTTGACAGGTAAAGGTGGAGAAATGGTGGAGCACATTGGGGAAATCCCTTCAGTTTACAAGTGGGAGATGATGAACAGGGCTATTCATGCTGCAGCTAGAGGAGGAAATTTGAATGTTTTAAAGGAGCTTCTTGCTGATTGCTCTGATATTTTGGCTTATAGAGATGTTCAGGGCTCAACTATCCTACATGCTGCAGCTGGGAGAGGGCAAGTTGAGGTGAGACTACTATAAGCTCATGGAAAACTGACCCTTTGTTTTTTGTTCTTGTGTACCTGTTTTTTGTTGCTCATACTTTACCATTACATAGAACTAAATTTTTTATTTTGTCATCTCCACACCCTCCCCCCCCAAAAAAAAACATTGGAAATAACTGAGTCACAATTGGGAAATCCTTTAATTAATTTTACTTTAGCAGTGATTCGTTCACCTTAAATTACTGATTGTTCATTTACAATACCAATTTAAAGATATGTAATCATGGAAGTGAAGCTTGAGCAACAGGGTATTAAATGCTTGAAAATATTCATATAAACTTTTAAAATGGCTTACAACTCTAAATACTCAGGCTTAATGGATAATACGAATATGCTAATTGAAATCTAAGCCCCCTTTCTCAGGCTTCTGCTCATCCAAGTTTTATTAAACCAGTAGGTCACCAATCATACTAGATATTCATCTCATGATGAGGTCAGGCCCTCATCTCCTTGAAAGCTATACTCGTCAGTTTTGGCCTAAAAGTGGTTTAAGATGCATGCCCCTTTTGTTGGATAAGAAAGGCTGCCCGAAACAGTTAACTTGTACAAAGTTAGACAATGACACAATACCATCTATAAAATGTTCACCGTGATCTGCATGGACCTTTTTATCTTAAAGTTAATTTGCTCCATAAAGTTATATCTTAGGTTGAAAACGAATTAGAAAAGAGTAAACTTGCAAATATAGATATCTCTTTTTCAGAGGCTCTTATGAACTACTGGTTCTAAAGTCCTGCTGCCTGACTCTTAATTAGTTTTCTATTAATATTTTATTGCTGTATGAAATAACCTTGGTAAACTTATTGATATCCAAAAACCTCTGATTTAAATTTACAATATTTCTCAAATATTGGTATTAAGGCCCATATGGGGTTTTCACTTACATGCTGCAACTGTAGGATTTTTATTTTAAATCCAATTACTTGATAAATAAAAATCTTGACACCTTATTTAGCAAAAATAGAAGAAAAAAAATTGACATCTTGTTGTTAATGCAGGTAGTTAAGTATCTAATAGCATCCTATGATATCATCAACTCCACTGATCATCAGGGCAATACAGCATTTCATGTAGCTGCAAATAGGGGCCAATTAGCCGCAGTTGAAGTTCTAATTTCTGCGTCTCCTTCATCCATCTCTCTGAAAAACAATTCTGGAGAAACATTTCTCCATAAGGCTGTCTCCGGTTTCCAGACAGCTGCGTTTCGAAGACTGGACCGACAAATTGAGCTTATGAAGAAGTTGGTATATGGGAAGGTTTTCAATATGGAAGATGTCATCAATGCCAAAAATAATGATGGAAGGACTGCTCTTCACATGGCCATCATTGGGAATGTTCACTCTGACCTTGTGCAGCTTCTGATGACTTCTCCTTCAATCAATGTGAATGTCCATGATGTAGATGGCCTGACACCACTTGATTACCTTAGACAACAGCCACGTTCTGCATCATCAGATATGCTAATTAGGCAGTTAATTTCAGCTGGGGGAATGTTTGGCTCTCAGGATTATACTGCAAGAAGAGCCATTGCTTCTCGCATAAAGATGCAAGGTAATGGTGGCAGTCCGGGAACTTTGTTTAGAATATCTGACACAGAAATATTCTTGTATACGGGCCTTGAGAATTCATCAGATGCAACTGCTGATCAGGGTAGTGCAGTAATGAGTTCATCTACAATTGAACTTAGTCCATATGACTCAACCAATGAGAACAATAAGGGACTAACTAGCAAGAAACCAGGCTCCATGAATACTGCAGCACAACGATTAAAAGCTGTCCTTCCATGGCCCCGGATGAAAGAAAAGAAAACTGAGAGATCCAAAAAATCAATTGATGAGGGTTCAGTTGAATCATATAAGAAATGCAACAGTTCAGATGAAGCTCCAACTCCTCTTCGAGAGAGATTTTCAAAGCCTTCATCACTTCCTAACAACAAACGGACACTTTCTGTCAGGAGCAACCAATCAAGTCCATCTGCGAAGAAAAGATTTGCTTCAGGGCTAGTACATGGTGTTATGCAGGCCGTGCCTCATATTTCTGTGCCACACCGTTCTCGATCAAGTTCATTTTCAAAATCATCACTTTCTTCACCTAATTCAGTAGATAAACAAAAAGGTATTTTTATTGAAGATGATGTGGCAGGACCATCTTCCTCCAATCAACTATTTGATGATGAAACACCAAATTTGACCAAACAAGGCTCCAGTCATAGAAGGTCGAGGAGCCAATATTTCTGTTTTGGTGCATCAGGTCTATCTGTGAAAACCCCAATAAGCAGGCAGCGACAAGGTCAGAGTTTCAAGTGTCCTGTAGTTTCAGTAGCTTGATTCACTTGATGTCAACACTTGGGTATTGAAATGATACAGGCCCCTCAAATGCAGAAAGGAAGTAACTACTTGAAACCATGCCAACAAAAAAGAAATGCACTGACTTAGAAGAAGGATCAGACCAGTCCTCTAGCTGGTTCCTGAAGTTTAGAAATTATTAGCATGTTTCCTTTGTTTATGTCATTGTAACATGTTTGCTTGTTCAATATGTAGAAGTTATGTACTTGTTCTTCAATACTGGCTCCAGAATTATGCTTCATGCTGTATTGGAGCTGATTAGCAGAATACAAAATGTAATATTCTGTATTAGTGTGTATTTATCTGTTATCCTTATCTTTTAGTCAGGTAAAAGGGCAATGGAGGAGGGAGGCAGGGAATTAGAAAGGCACAATGTGATATGCCTTTACAGTATGTAAAGGCTTGTGATTTAATGGATAGATAAACGTTCAATGTGCATCAGCTTAAAACAAAATCTAGGGAACCAAGTTTGTCAATGCCTTTAGACAATGATTAATTTAGCAGCTGAAGGAAAAAGAGAAAAAAAAAAAATGCACGCGTGGGGGGGGGAGGGGGGGGGATGTGTTCGGAGGCAGAGCTGTGTGATTACAGACAGATTTATGAGAATTAAAGAGCTTCTGAAGGAGCAAATACAGCCAAAATAATTCTTACAAAAGAGGCTTACATTCTTACTGATGATTTTTTGTTTGTGAAGTTCAATTTATCTTCTATCAGACAAATAATCTTTGATGGTTCTAGGATAGTTCATGCACTTGTATGCTTGTCTTATACTTTATAGCATAATACAAGGCTTACAAGCTCAAAGAGAGAAACCATGGTGAATTGGAGCTGATTTATCCCACCATATTTTAAATAAAATTTCATCTGGCCAAAATGATCTAAATATTAATCCATATAAAGTTGTAACTTCTGGTAGCTAGGCAAACACATTGTTCAGGGAAACATGGATTGGCTGACTTACATAGTTACATGTCTAAAGTAATTTACATTATGCAGTTACTTGAGTAAAAGGACATGGAATTTTGAAGGCCTCTAAAAACCTTATCAAGTAAATCAATGTGATAATGTGATGGTTTTGATGCTCATCCAGCTAAAGCAATTCTTAAAATTCCCAAAAAATTTGCCGCAGTTTGCATTTCATATAAACAATAAAAAAATTTATTATACAAGACAATGTAACTTAGAATGCGCAATTAGCAAGTAAGAATGTAAGAACTTATCACTATTGCTGGCTGTCAATTTCGTAGTTTTGAATTAATAAAATCATAAGCGTATTTGTTTAAGCTTATAAGCTGATGAACTTATGTTTTTATCCAATTTATTTAACAATCTAAATAAGCTAATAAAAAAAAGCTAACAATTTAAATAATAATAAAAAAGAAGAAAGAAAACTACTTGAAATGGCATGAAACAATAATGTTGTATGATCATTAACATGTTTCAATTAATTAAAAATGGATCAGAGGCTTTTGAACTAACACAAAGGAAGTAAAAAAAAAAAAAACCCAGTGGGGTTGGCCAAGTGGTTGAGCACTTGGTCTCAAAGTGGCTGTCTGGGGTTTGACTAGGAGCTCCCTAGTTCAAGTCCCGGCAACAGCACTTTGAAACAAACTCCCTGGGCCAGCGATTTACCCCGTTATGGGCTCACCCGTCGCGAACAGTGATTAGTCTCTGGTTGAAAGCTTTGAGGATACACTGTGGGCAACCAAAAAAAAAAAAGGAAGTAAAAAATAAAATTTGTACATGTAAACCAATGGATCACGAGGAAACAGATGGCCCAAAAAGCTAGAACTTGGGGTATTTTGTTTTTGTGTTTCATTTTTAAACTGATTGTTTTCATTTTTTGCTGTCCTAGGCAGCAGGTCCATTGGGTCAAAACTTTCTTCTTCTTCTTCTTCTTTTTTTTTTTTTTTTTTTTCCTATTAAAGTTGTTCTCGCTATCCTAGTTCCAATTCATTTCACAACTGTGGACACCAAATTGGTTTCAGACTCGCTAGCCCAACTGATTTGCTCCATATTAATTTGAACTTGCCGTGAAAATACTTTGGGCCTAAGGAAAGGATTTCTGTCGCTGGGCTTGACTTGCCCTCCTATCGGGTCCGCCCAATTATGCAGTTATTATATAGTTTGACAAAAATAAAAGTGTCCAAAAAAGTGTTATTTGATCCTGGCAGCATGCCCAAAGGCGTGCCATTGTCTTGGGAGTGTGCCCAAAAAAAGTTATTTGGCTTTAGCCGCGTGCACACATGCATTTCATGACCTCGACAGTGCCCACTAGCATGCCATAGCCTAGGCAAGAGAAAGTGAATATAACAAAATATTACAATATTTTCAAAATATTTTTTCAGTTGTGGTAAGTTATTGTAAAAATATTGTACAATTTGTTGTGTTTGTAAAACAACTCAAGAAACATCTAACAAACACAATTTTTTATTTTTTTACGGAATAAATAGTGATATTTTCTATATCAAGAAATAATGTGAGCATCAAAGTACATACCATGAAGTTTTTATGATTGAAAAGAAATGTCATGCCATATATCCGATACATATAAGTTATAATCATCACTTTATATAGGTGGCTATTCAATACATGTAATCAACTTTTTACACACATCCCATGTATGAGGATGGTTACATGTTTCAGATACATGATATACAAACTCTCATGGCTGGAGAGTTGAAGATTCTTTTAACTAAATTACCTCAACAACATTTCTAGCAAACTTTAGCAAGGGAATGGTAACAAACCAAGTTTAGAATCAATTTATGAGCGCTTCTATAAGAGGAGCATTTTAATTAGTGGCCCGTTTATACTAGAATTTTTAATGTTACTGGATCAACAAATTTGATTACTCCTACTTATTTTAATCTCAAAATAATGTTTGGTTAACCCACAGATAACATGAAATAAAAACTAAAAATTGATAAAGTTATAATAAAGTGGAATAATTTATTTATTTTTTGTTAAAGCAGAGGTATTATAATCAAACATGTTATTCGTACCAAGTCAGGTTATTATTTTCTCAAAACAGAAGCTAATATGGTGAATTCAAAGTCCTCTTCCCAAGCCGAGCTGATGAAAACACTTTGGAAGAAAGTATGGAAGTTATCAGTGCCGTGTAAGATCAGAAATTTTCTCTGGAGGGCTTGCAAAAATGCTATTCCAACTTTAAATAATCTGAAGCGCCGCTGCGTGGTGGAAGATTCAAAGTGCTCTCTCTGTGCCCAACACGATGAGGATGTTATCCATGCTTTATGGTCTTGCCCGGCCCTTGCACAAGTGTGGAACGAAGATCCCCAATGGAGTTTTAGAGAACAAAATGTCTTCCATGATTTCTCCCATCTGATCATCCATATTTTTCAGTCAGGGTGTAGTGCTGAGATGTTTGCTATGCAGATTTGAACAATTTGGTGCCGAAGAAACAAAGTCAGATCAGCTCCTCCTGACTTTCCCCTTAATCTGATAGTGCAGCGAGCGTATGAGGCATTATTGGATTACCGGGCTGCGCAACCAAGGCAAACTATGGCAGCACCAACAGCAAGACAGCGTGCAAGATGGACGACTCCTCCTCCGGATTGGTATAAAGCTAACTTTGATGCAGCAATCTTCGATGATGTTGGCAAAGCTGGTCTCGGGGTGATAATCCGTGACAGCTGATGGGACTGACGAGGTGAAACATAGACGAACCTAACCCGTTATCGTCATCATCAGAGGAAGAGTTAAGGCCATTGAATGCTGCCAATAAAGCCTCAACCGTTACAAGACCAGCTGGACGAACTAACGGGAAGGCATTAACTCCCATTACTCCCCTGAAGACGTTATCAGAAGAGGCATTAATGCCCCAACGGATACAATCCCCAAGGGTATATAAAACCCTTTCAACACCAAAACAAGGTACACACAAAAAAAGAACTACATCACAATTTTAACTATTTTTATTCCTGATATCTCAACAACTGTCTTTTTTCCGTACTGACTTTATCATCGGAGGTGTTGTGGCAGGCACCACACCGGTGACCACTTGATTAAATCCCTGCTCCCGCAGGTTCGTCAGAGTGCCTCCAGGAGCCATCTGGACGAATCCCAGCAAATCAACGAGATAAAACTTCATCAGTTTGGCGCCGTCTGTGGGAATCGACTTTCTCATACAACAAGAACACAATTCCTACCAGCTCCAGATGGAATCCAACCAGGACTCAGCGGCCTTGGCGCAGCAAGTCCGAAATCTTGCAGCCACCGTCGAAGAACTTACAAGACAGAATCAAGAAATGAGACAGAGGTTACAACAAGAAGAGAACCGGTCAAGAGCTGTTCAAGAGGACGAAGGGGATAGCCATGGGAGAAGTGACCGACGGAGAACGGTGACCCCAGAAGAGCGACATTCGACATCCTCCAGAAATGAGGAAGGAGATGGATGAATTAAGAAACGCGATCAAAGAGAAGACGGATCGAAGCCCGGATAAAATGGTCGAGCGACGGACTCCCCCTTTACCATGGCGCTTCTAGAACGACCGGTACCGGCGAAATTTCGACTACCTCGGCTTGAGCCTTTCGACGGGCTCAAAGACCCCCAAGATCACCTTAACACCTTCAAGACGACCTTAGGCCTTCAACAGCCCCCCGACGAGATCATGTGTCGTTCATTCCCCACTACGTCGAAGGAGCCGGACGAGAATGGTTCACGAGATTGCCCACTTCATCCATCGACAATTTTGGCTTGGTACCGAGTAGTGCTTTCCGCGCCATTTCGTCGGGGGGCAACGTCCCAAAAGACTACGGATCACTTACTCACTATTAAGCAAGGAGAAAGGGAGACCTTGCGATCGTATGTGAAACGCTTCACTCGGGAGACTCTAGAGGTGGATGATGCACGATAAAGTCCAGCTTGACGACATTTAAGGCGTGTGGCTTAAGTCCAGAGAATTCGTCGTCTCGTTAGCAAAGAATCCACCCTGACGAAGCTGCGTAGATGTTGTTGAAAGCTCAAAAGTACATGAATGCCGAGGACGCACTCGTCGCCATCGTAGACGAGGGAAAGCTAAGGACGGAAGGAAGGAAGGAAGACGAACGCAGGGGGCAAAGAGGGAACGTCCAAGTCGCCAGGAGGTGACATCGATGTGACGAAAAGACGAGAAAGCTCCACGATCGGTAAAATTCACTCCTTTAATTATGCCTCGTTGACAAAATTTTGGCAATGCATCCGTGGATCAACACCACCTAAAGTGGCCGAAGCCCCTGCACTCGTCACCAAGTGTGCGAGACAAAAGCAAATACTGCAGATTCCACAAGGACCACGGCCATTACACAGAAGATTGCCGAGACCTGAAAGGACAGATAGAAGAATTGATACATAAAGGAAAACTTCAGAAGTACGTAAGGAAGGGGGACTCCAACAGGTTCAGAGAGGGCAACACGAGCCAACGAGAGCCCTCGTCCAAAAATGAAGGTCGCCAATCTCAACCACAAGAAGTGATCGGAGAGATAAGCACGATATGTGAGGACCTTTTGTGGGGGGATCGTGCAAGTCCCTCAAGAAAGCATACCGAGAGACAAGTAAACAAAGTGTCCATACGGAACCCCCATTGAAACAAAGACGGACAAACCAAGATATATTCTTCAAAGGTGAAGAGGACGCAAGGGGGTCACCGGCCCATAACGACCCTCCGGTGATAGCACTCACAATTGAAGGATTCAATACTAAAAGGATCCTCGTCGACAACGGTAGCTCGCGGACATTATGTACATGTCGGCCTTCCAAAGAATTGAAGCTAGGTCCCGGTAGATTGCGTCCGTTTGAGTCCCCCTCGTCGCCTTTAGCGGTGACGGGGTATACCCCAAGTGGCATCGTGACACTAAAAGTAACGATAGGCGCCTACCCGGCAAACTGACCCGCCATCCGGACTTCACGGCTCGTGGACCGCTCCCTTCTTCGTACAATGTGATCATTGGTAGGCCCACGCTCAACCGGTGGAAGGCAGCAACGTCCACCTACTGCCTAAAGATAAAATTCCCAACTGAAGACGGAGTCGGTGAGGTAAAAGGAGACCAAGTCTTGGCCAGAGAATGCTACCAGGCTGTATTAGCTGCAGGAGAAAACCACAC
The DNA here is from genome assembly GCF_040712315.1 of Castanea sativa. Lineage (NCBI taxonomy): Eukaryota > Viridiplantae > Streptophyta > Magnoliopsida > Fagales > Fagaceae > Castanea > Castanea sativa. The sequence continues at coordinate 64,404,089 of NC_134013.1, read as the reverse complement.
ATGGACGATCGAGAGAGAAAAAGAAGACAAAATAGAAGCCCTGGAAACGGTAGAACTCGTTGAGGGGGAAAGCTCAAAGGTGACGAGGATAGGTACAACCATAACTCCCGAGATGAGGAATGAACTCGTTTGTTTCCTTAAAGAAAATTTGGACGTATTTGCATGGAGTCACGAAGATATGCCGGGCATACCGTGCCAGATAATCCAGCACGAGTTGAAGACAGATCCCGAGAAGAAACCCGTCCAGCAGAAACGACGAGTCTTTGCCCCCGAACGAAACCAAGCAATCATGGAAGAAGTTAACAAAGTTGTTGCGGTGCGACTTCATCCGAGAAGTTTATTATCCCGAATGGCCGGCCAACGTCGTGTTAGTGAAGAAAGCAAATGGAAAATGGAGAATGTGCGTAGACTTCACGGACCTAAACAAAGCCTCGCCCGAAAAGATAGTTTTCCCCCGCCGAGGATAGATCGGCTTGGTGGACTCTACTACCGGACATAAATTACTAACATTCATGGATGCATTTTCAGGGTTACAACCAGATAAAAATGGCCGAGGAAGATCAGGGGAAAAAACCGCCTTCATCACAAGCCAAGGACTCTATCGCTATAAGGTAATGCCCTTCGGATCGAAGAACGCAGGGGCAACGTACCAAAGATTGGTGAACAAGATGTTCAGCGAGCAAATTGGAAGAAATATGGAAGTGTATGTGGACGATATGCTCGTCAAGAGCAAAGAAGAGTGGACTCACCTGGACGACCTGGGAGAGACATTTAATACCCTCCGAAAATACCAGATGAAGCTTAACCCTAGTAAGTGTGTTTTTGGGGTAGCTTCGGGAAAATTCTTAGGGTTCATGGTATCCCAAAGGGGAATAGAAGCAAATCCGGAGAAAGTGCAAGCGATACTCGACATGGCATCCCCCAAAACCTCCAAAGAAGTCCAAAAGCTCACAGGAAGGATAGCTGCCCTGAATAGGTTCGTCTCTAAAGCGACGGACAAATGTCTCCCATTTTTCAAAACGTTGAAACAAGCGTTCGCTTGGACTGACGAGTGTGAGGCAGCTTTTCAAGAACTCAAGCGCTACCTAGGCAGCCCTCCCATTTTGAGTCCCTCAAAAACAGGAGAGAGCCTTTATTTATACCTGGCAGCCTCATCCACAGCTGTCAAGGTCAAATTAATCCGAGAAGAAAACAAGAAGCTTCCGCTTATTATGTCAGTCAAGCCTTCCAAGGAGCAGAGGCCAAATACCCCAGGATTGAGAAGATTGTCTTCGCCCTAATAGTAGCTTCACGAAAGCTACGACCATACTTCGAAGCACACCCTATCCTTGTAATGACGGATCAACCCATCAGGAAATCCATGAGCAAGCCTGAAGCAGCTGGGAGAATGGTCCAGTGGGCAATCGAGCTCAGCCAGTTCGACATCGAATACCATCCCAGAACGGCCATCAAGGCGCAAGCTCTAGCGGACTTCATAGCAGAATTCACCCTCCTAGACGATGGTGACGGCATGGACGAGGCGGAACAATGGACGATTCAGACTGACGGATCGTCAGCCCAGAAGAGGGGAGGAGTAGGGATCATTATAAACACCCCCAATGGAGAAAAACTCCAATATGGAGTCCAACTAAAATTCCCGGCAACCAACAACGAGGCTGAATACGAAGGCATACTGACGGGACTAAAACTTGGCAATGCTCTCGGGATTAAGAACTTGCTCATTCAGAGTGACTCGAAACTAGTGATAGGGCAGATCAAGGAAGAGTATGAGGCGAAGGAAGAAAGGATGCAGAAGTACCTCAAGTTGGTCAGACATCTAGCTCGTGGGTTCGACAAGTTGAATTTCGCCAGGATCCCGAGAAGCCAGAATGCAGAGGCAGACGAGGTCGCCAAGATGGCCTCGTCTATAGAAGAACCAACGAACAAGGAAATTCTCATGGAGATTCAGAAACACCCTAGCATCGAAGAAGTCCCAGTATTCTCCATCCAGAACATAGGTGGATGGATGGAACCGATCGTCTCGTATCTCCAAGACGGGCATCTCCCTCGTGACTCAGCGGAAGCCAGGAAGGTTAAAGCAAGAGCGGCCAGGTTTACAATTTTGAATGATACCTTATACAAAAGAGGGTTTTCCTTGCCTTACCTGAAGTGTCTCGACGAGGAAGAAGCCAAGTACGTCCTCCGCGAAATCCACGAAGGGATTTGCGGAGACCATGCCGGGCCTAGATCCCTGGTAAGCAAAGTTGTTAGAACAGGATATTTTTGGCCAACCATGCAAGAAGACGCCACGGAGCTCGTCAAGAGGTGCGATAAGTGCCAGAGGTTCGGGAATGTCCAGAGGCTACCAGCAGAAAAGATGACGACGATTACCTCCCCGTGGCCATTCGCACAATGGGGGATTGATATCGTCGGCCCATTACCCCAGGGAAAAGGACAGGTAAGGTTCTTGCTCGTCGCTATTGATTACTTCACTAAATGGGTCGAAGCCAAGGCAATATCAACGATCACAGAGGCAAGAATCCGTAACTTCGTGTGGAGAAATATAGTCTGCAGGTTCGGGATTCCAAGAACAGTTATTTCGGATAATGGCCGACAGTTCGACAGCCAGGGATTTAGGGACTTCTGCTCGGGGCTAGGCATCAAGAACAAATTCTCGTCACCTGGACACCCGCAGTCAAACGGACAAACAGAAGTAACTAATCGAACCTTGCTCAGGATCCTCAAAGCCCGGCTAGACGAAGCCAAGGGCGCATGGCCGGAAGAATTGCCCAATGTCTTGTGGGCCTACAGAACGATGGCAAGAACCCCAACGGGAGAGACACCTTTCAGGCTTACCTATGGCACCGAAGCTGTAATTCCCGTCGAGGTAGGGATGGCCAGCATCAGGCGAGAAGTGTTCCATGAGGAGGACAACGACGACCAACTTCGAATCAATCTGGATTGCCTAGACGAAGTTAGGGATAAGGCCTCGGACGTAACGAAGAAGTACCAACAGAAGATGAATGAGTATTATAACAAAAGGGTCAAGCTCAGAAGACTAGAAATTGGCGATCTCGTCCTACGCAAAGTGACTACTGCAACTAAAAACTCCGCCCACGGGAAGCTCGGTCCCACGTGGGAAGGGCCTTATAGGGTCGTGCACTACTCCCGACAAGGTAGCTATCATTTGGAGACCCTAGACGGACAAAGACTCCCACGACCCTGGAACATAGAACATTTGAAGAAGTACCACCAATAGATATAGATCAAGAATGTACCAATTCCTCAAAATTAATGAAATGATGGTTCAAACGATGTGCTCATACAGGTACCAAGTATCGGAGAATTAGAAATACAAAATTTTCCTAAGTAATAAGATTCCGCATTGACGGATGTACATTACTGACGAAGACAAAAGCAAAGAACTTTTGTCCAAGTAATAAGATTCCGCATTGACGGATGTACATTACTGACGAAGACAAAAGCACAGAACTTTTGTCTAAGTAATAAGATTCCGCATTGACGGATATACATTACTGACGAAGACAAAAGCACAGAACTTTTGTCCAAGTAATAAGATTCCGCATTGACGGATGTACATTACTGACGAAGAAAAAAGCACAGAACTTTTGTCTAAGTAATAAGATTCCGCATCGACGGATGTACATTACTGACGAAGGCAATACAAAATTTTCCTAAGTAATAAGATTCCGCATTGACGGATGTACATTACTGACGAAGACAAAAGCAAAGAACTTTTGTCTAAGTGATAAAATTTTGCATCGACGGATGTACACTACTGACGAAGACCAAAGCAAAAAAAAAAAAACATGAGAAGGCTTAAGTAATAACGTTCCCATCAAATGAGCGAACATTACTGACGGATGCAAAAAAATTATATATAACAGAACATGTGAAAGTAGATATGATATTATAAAAGCCTAAAAACCAGAGGCCATTGTTTGTACGAAAAACAAAAGAGAAACCCATAAACACTGGGCTAAAAATACACATAGAAACCTTTAAAATGTTCTGGAAAGCAAGCCTTACAACATAGGGCACAAAAAAAAAAAAAAAAAAAGAAGATAATTTTTTGCTAGTCAAAAACAGGTTCAAGCGTCCGGATCAATATCGTCTTCAACGGGGACTTCGGGAGCAGAAGCTTCAGCGACTGGGACATCAGGAAGGCCTTCAGGAGCGTCAGCAGCCGCGGCTTGAGCAGCCTCGTCAGCTGAGATTTCCCTATCTACCTCTTCCATATCCAAGGTCTCCAGGTCGATCCCAGAAGGATGCTTGAGGCAGTACCTCCGTAGAAGCTCGAACCCTTTGAAATACCAGCTGAATAGTACAGAGTTGTACTCCTCCGTCTGCTGGAAACCTTCAATCGCTCTGGAAGCAACGACTTTGATTTTTTCCTTCGCAGCTGCCAGCTCCCCGTCTTTTTCAAGCACGAGCTGCTGCTCTACCTTCAGTTCGTCACTTAGCTTCCTAGCTTCCTCCCTGGCTTGTTGGGCGTTCTCCATCGAAGCAATTAGTTCTCTCTTCATCTTTGAATTCTCCATCTCCAAGACCTTGATCCGGGATAGCGAAGACTCAACCTTAACCTCCTGAGCAAGATACTCAGAAGAGAGGTGAACAAATTTCCCCAAAGCACCTAAAAATATACATGTTAGTTTATACACAAGCGACATTTAGCTCAAAATAAACCAACGTAAAAGACACGTATGTTACCCGGACGAGCTTCCGGAGATGACGACCCATCAATTCACTCGCGGGCATGCCCGATAACACTTTCAGTCTTCTCCGTCACGACTCCACGAGCCCGGTCCATCGCCGTGTTCTCGTCATCCCAAATGGTCGCCGAAGTTGTAGTCTCCTTCCCCCTCTCCGCCGTACGAGGCCTCTTCGCGGTGGGTCGGGATCTCTTCTATTGAAGTAGCCGGCGAGGCCGTCCTCGTAGTGTCGGCACCCGAAATCACGGGGGTAGAAGAAGTAATCGGGGTGACGGAGGTAACTTTCCCTTTCACCCGGACCACTTTCTTCCCTATGTTGGACAAAGGTTCGTCCTTCCTGGATCGCATTTTCTCGTACATACCCTTATTAAATTTAGTCGCCATCTCTGCAAGAGAAGAAAGTATTGTTAAAGAACAGAACAAATAAATACGAATGTAGATCTGACGAACCCAAACACTTACTCTTTTTTCCTTCAATATCGAGGCTCCGGAGGACGAAGGGAGATGGATCAAGGCCTAAATTGTAAAAAGTGAGCGTCCGAGGATCTACCAAGTCGTCCCAGTTTTCGATGGACTGAGCATACACAATGGCTGCCTCGACACGCTCCTTGTACCTACTTTTTAGTTTCGGTCTCCTTTTGACTGCCAAAAAAAGAAGAAGAGGAGAAATTAGCAACGATAACATCGGATTCAATAAAGAAGGGAAAGGAAAGGATACTGACGCACCTAAAGTCGGGGTTCCCCACCGACGAAGCAATCGGGGGATATCTCCCCAATCCTGGTTAGAGGGGGTCTCAAAGTCGTCCCCTGACACAAATATAACCGGACTTCCGGTATACGAAGGACGAGGGTAAGCCCTTGACGATTCTGGTTCTTCTCTCCCAAGGTACTAGCTCATAATACCCATACTCCTTCGACTCTTTCAAACGGTACAAGTACACAAGCTCGTTCACCTTGATCATATCCCCATTAGCAACCAACCATATCTCCATACAGTTGACTACTATCCTCCACGAATTGGGCATAAGCTGCCCAGGAGCAATACCCAAGTAAGCTAAAAGCACCATCACAAACGGGTGAACGGGGAGCCTTAATCCACAAGTGAAAGCGGCCTCATAGAAGCACACTTCACCGGGGAAAAACTGACAAGCCCTCTCATCGTCAGAAGGCCGACGAACCCGAACTCGCTCCGGGAACTGAAACCTATCCCTAAACCTACCCACGGCATCGGAATCTAGCCCACACGCCTCCACGAAGGCGTGGAAAGCCTTAATCTCTCTCAAGGACGACACGGCAGTATCCCCCTCCATAAGATCCCCACTAGACGATAACCCCGTCTCAAGATCGCTAGACCTAACTTCAGACATCGGCCGTTGTTTCTTCGCCAAACCCTCAAACCGCCGACCGACCGGGCGAAGTGTGGAAACAAATCGCCCAAAACAATGCCTAAGCCACTACCCGCAAAAACGAAACCCTCCAAATTGGGAAAAACACCTAAGGACCCTCCTAAACGAGCAAAAAGAAAGGAAATCGAAGGGCAAGTTTTTCTAACTTCTAAGCTACCGACCATCGACACCCAAACAAAGCACAGGTAAATAGGAAAGTACTGAAAAAAACAACAACAAGCAGAAGGAAAAGGGAATCAAACGCCTGCAAAAACAAAAAAAAAAGGGGGAAAAGAGAAATAGAATAAGAAACGTACCTCAAAAAAGAGACAAGAAGCCCAACGCGCACCAGCTCAGAGGGAGATGAAGAAATGGGTGAGAAAGAAGTAGCTGAGACAAACTAAGAATTAGAAAAATGCAAGATAAAGCAAGGGAGAAGAAGTTTAAAAACCAAATGAAGGTGAAACTGAAAATTGGCGGGAAACCCAAGGGACATAATTCTCTGCCAACCACATCATGCCACGTGGCCACAACCCACATAACGCCGCCACCACGCATTCAATGCGGCACGGAACCATAAAAAAATAAAATAAAATAAAAACTGTTCGGTTTCCACAATCGTCACTGACGACTGTGAAACCCGGGGGGCATCTGATGGGACTGACGAGGTGAAACATAGACGAACCTAACCCGTTATCGTCATCATCAGAGGAAGAGTTAAGGCCATTGAATGCTGCCAATAAAGCCTCAACCGTTACAAGACCAGCTGGACGAACTAACGGGAAGGCATTAACTCCCATTACTCCCCTGAAGACGTTATCAGAAGAGGCATTAATGCCCCAACGGATACAATCCCCAAGGGTATATAAAACCCTTTCAACACCAAAACAAGGTACACACAAAAAAAGAACTACATCACAATTTTAACTATTTTTATTCCTGATATCTCAACAACTGTCTTTTTTCCGTACTGACTTTATCATCGGAGGTGTTGTGGCAGGCACCACACCGGTGACCACTTGATTAAATCCCTGCTCCCGCAGGTTTGTCAGAGTGCCTCCAGGAGCCATCTGGACGAATCCTAGCAAATCAACGAGATAAAACTTCATCAACAGCCAAGGACTCACAATGGCTGCATTAGCTCAGAATGTTCAACTGGCCAGTTCAGTGGTGGAGATGGAAGCATTGGCAGCCACACGGGCAGTAGAATTTGCTGCAGAAATTGGTCTTGATAGGATTATTTTTGAAGGCGACTCCAGTATTGTCATCAGAGGATTAACGGATCAGGTGCCTAGCTTTGCTCCATTCGGCTTTCTCATAAAAGAGGCACATGACTTGGCTAATAGGCTTAATCATGTAAAATTTCAGCATGTTGGTAGAGAAGGAAATAGTGTAGCTCATAACCTTGCTAGGCATGCACGATATGTCACAGGTTTTTCTATTTGGATTGAGGATGTTCCGTCTCTTTGCTTTGAAATGTATCAGGCAGATTTGCCTTCAACTTAATAAAAATCAGTCTTGTTTCTTAAAAAAAACTTTACAAGGAAACTTGAATTTTTTTTTTCTAGTACTCTTTTAATTGATCATTTCACAATATAAAATTTATATTTTGTTAAGAATCAACCATTCAATAATCAATACCAGTGGCTTGGATTTTCTCAAGTTTCTAAAACCATCAACCTCATTGTAGACATTGTAATTGGTGGAAACTAGGACCACACCGTAGTCATTTTGAAGTACCATTTGAATGTAATAAATGATAATTACATTAATAACAACAAAAAACCTCAATTGGGTTAGCTTAATCTAGCAAATAAGTATTCAAGATTCTCTTTCTTCTTATCCATTAGGTGGCCCCAATTCTTGTTTAGATGCTCTAAATGGGAGGGAAGATAATGAGGGATTAAGAATTAAGAATTTAAGATACAATATAGGATAAGCCTCTTTCTTTTTCCTTCTTTTTTCCCTTTTTCTTTTGCCAAGTGATTAAGATACAAAGATGAGTAAATGAAGCTTCCCATAAGATACAGGTATATCCCATAAACCCAATTTACTTGTTTAGTATATTTCTTGTAATGATCCCAATTTACTCTTCGACAAGAAAAGAGATTAAAAAGGAAAAAAAGAGGGTGTAGTGGTAAATGAATTCTTGGTATATTAGTGTACATAATGAGGCAATTAGTTGCATTTGAATACTGAATATTTTTGCTTAATGCTCAAGGGTTTTTGCTGGTCCAACTCAAACCGTCAATAACTAATTAACAAATCCATAGACTTTCTTGCAACCATGTACAAGAATGTCATAACTTGGTACTAACTTTCTGTAACGTTTCCGAGCAAATTCTCCTTTTTTAAAACACAGTTATTAGTTGCGTTGTATTGTATACATGCTCTTGAAAAGGACGGTGGAGATATTTCCTTCGCTTATCCTGGCATCACATTTCCAAGCCTTTGAGTTTGAGGGATGATTAATAATAATAATAATAATAATAATAATAATAATAACAATAAGATTTGCTTGTTGTCATAGATTTGCCACCGCTGAGCATACATGTCAAGTGTTTGGTAGAAAATAAAAGTGGGAGAAAGAAAAAGAGTGAAAATATAATGTTGTATTACTGTTTGATGAGATACAAAAGGGGGGGTGTGGGATTGGCTTTTAAATTTTATTTAAAAAATATATATTATCGAGGCCCTCTTTTTTGTGCCTATGCATATATTATCCACCAATTTAACCTTTTAATTTATTATAATCAATCACAAATATATATTAGATTTGAATTTTAACAAATTCATAATTGGATAACATTTTTTTTATTTATCCTTCAAATTTGCAAAATTTTCAAAAAATAAAAAAAATTAATAGTTATGCCATCAATTAAATATTTAAATTTCAAGTCTTTGTAATCTAAAACTATGTATAAAAAATAAGTTTATAGATCAAATAATAAATAACATTCTATTGACATGAAATTGAACATGCATGTTAAGAAGATAAAGGACATATAATCTAACAATTAAAATTTTAAATTATGTAGTCAAGTTAGTTTTTTTAGTGAGAATTATATTCATTGACTTTAACGTCTGTAGTCAAAACATCTCCATTTCAAACTTGAGTATAATAAGTCTGAGATAAGATTTATTTTTATATTTTATTTATCATGTTACTTTTTTATTCCTTTCATCGGTCATCACCATTCACCGACCGTGAATTTTTTTTTCATACTTAACAGTTATCATCATCCGTCTTGGTTAGAACTTTTTTTTTTTTTTTTGAGAAACTTCTTAGTTAGAACTTAGAACTAAGGAAAATGAGTTATCTCTTATTATTTGCATTTTTTTTGGGGGGGCTAATAATTTGCATTCTTTATTTCATTGTTCCTATATTTCTTTCCTCTCGCTTTCCATGCTCTGTCAAACAATTACTAGGAGTTATTCAAACCTGTAGTGTCACGGTGACTCTAATTGTCTAGCTCTCAATAGTCAATAGTGCAAAATTTTCAACATATGATGTCATTAGTTTAGAAACAAATAAAAAATAAAGAAAAAAAACTTTCAAAAAATAAAATAAAAATTACACGAGTAATTCCAGTACCATGTAAAATTTTACAATTTTTATTATAACTATTTTATATGTCAAATTATGATTAACTACTTGTTACTTTCACATAAATTTACTATTTTTTCTTTACTATTTACAATTTAATACTTATAACATTATTTATAGCATTTTATATGGTCTAGAGTTTTAGATATTACACCTCAAAAACCTTTTAGATATTACACCTCAAAAACTTTTTTTTTTTTTTGGGGATAGAAGTACACCTCAAAAACTTAAGCCAATAGTGTAACTAAGGTTGCATTTATTAAATTATTCCGTGTTAACATCAGCTTTCCATACTCGCTGTCCATTCAGATATTTGACATTTTTGTATTTAGAGGTATGGACACAGATTTCAATATATCCGGATAACTCTTCTAACTCAAATAATTGTACAAACCGTGTCCGGGTACAATAGCCTGTTGACATTAAGCGTCAATAGTAAATTTCTTTTGAATTTCTTGGATGGTGTTGAATAAATTTCCCTGAACGGTTTCGATTATTTACCTCTGCCATTTATTAATTAATTATAACTGACTATATTATGACAAAAATATTGGGTAGCTGCTTGGTTCACAACCAATAGATTGAATAGCTGAATGTAAACCACATGTACATGGAGGATTTTTTCTTTTTTTCGAGGTGGATATGGACACTAGCAAGTAGCATTTAATGCTAATAAGCTAGCTTGGCTTGTAAGATCAAAGCTTGAGAATACTGACTAATTGGATCAAGATTGAATTTTATTTAATCCTACGTTTAAATGGATTATGGAAAATTGTATTTTGAGTTTAAAATAAAGGTTTGTAAAAAAGAGAAATGATATGTCCACAACATTTTCACAATATTTTTACAACAAATTCTAAATGGCAGGATGTTACTGGTTGTTATTGTTGGGGCAAAAAAGTAATATTAGTGTTAGGTTCAAATTTGAACCAATAACAACTAACCACCTATGATTTGTTGTAAAAATATTGTAAAAATGTTGTGGACGTAGCACCTCTCTGTAAAAAATTAATAAAGTTATGATGAATTGTGGTTATAAAATAGAGTTTTGAATTTTTAAAAAGCTATTTTAAACTCTCGCCTAATTAAATAGACTCATAGTAAAATTCCTAAACAATAAATATAAGTTAACAAAATTTTTAAAGGTTGATACTTGATGTTGCCTATTATGATTGGTACATAAAATATTATTATTAATAAATCATTGTAAAAGTGATGTTATTTAAATAACAGCTTATCAACACCTACAAGTGAAAAAAAGTTACATCTACAATATTTTTTACTAAATTAAGCCCTTGCGGGATAAACCAATTACTTGGTTAGTTTATTGTTTTTTGTCAATTGATTTGCTTTATTTATTTAACACATTAGTTATATATCTTGCCTTCAAGTTTGGAAATTTTTTCCTTGTATACACATAACTTTTTAAGCAATGATGGAAATACTATAAAAGCATATATTTTTTGTCTTTTTGATTTTTTTTTTTTAAGAATCAATTTTGTCTTTTTGGTTAGATATGAACGATTGGAATACAGGAATAAATTTGTAATTGAAAAAAAAAAACTGTAGTCATACTTAAAACATTTTCAAGAAATAATAATTGGCATTAAAAAAATTGAGTGAAACGTGTGAGCCAACTTTGAATCAGCTAGCAGCCGTGCCGTGAGGAGCCATACCAGCCGTAAAATCATGTGCAAATTAATTAAGAATTCAGGTCCATTTTGTGCAAAAACATGGTGGGCACGTACATCGCCATACACATGGGCGACTTAAAAAATTCAAAAAGAGGCGAGTGTACCACAATAGCACTTGTGTTGACTAGCACCTCTTAAAGTCCAAGTCTTCGTGTGAAGCTTTTTCTGAATCTTCCAAGTTCTATCCTTTGTGGTGTAGCATGATTTCGTATGTTGATGAAAATGAAAGGCTTTGAGTGGGTGGGTGGGTTTGAAAATAGTACACCCCCCCCCCCCCCCCCCCAACACTTGGTAGAGTAACTTGCACATTTCTGAAACAGTGATGGTTAAGTTAAATAACAACAATAATTCTAAGGACACACTCATTTTGTCTCCGATCTTTTATGTGCGACTAATCGTGAGTGTTAGAAGAAAAAATAATGGATTCACGTGAAAATAATAGATAATCAATCGAGTCTGCTACATAAAATAATTGTGAAAAAAAAATGTGAGATAAAAATTGTTATCCTAAAATATCTCAAGTTAAGAGTCCCCCACACTCAAAAACAATTCGGGTGGGAAATGAACATGGAGGGAAGGTTCAATATGAACGCAAGTTATGGCCATGTGCGACCATTGACAATCAGTATTCAATACTGTCATTACATATACCTTTGATTGAAATTAAAATATTATAATTAATTAATTATATGTCGGCTCCATTTGACTGACAACGTTATGTTAGTACGAAATGAAATAATTAGATTCTTTTAAGGAAGTGAGATTCTAAATAGTTTTTTGATTCACAAAAACAGAAAAAAAAAAAAAAAAAAAAACTAAGGGGTGTTTGGTAGAATTATTTGAGATTAGATTTTTGTAATTTTTTGTAGTTTTTTGAAATATGTGTAGGTGAAAAAGTGTGTAATATTGTTTAAAATGTAAAAATGTGAATTTGTGATGAGAAAACAAATAGCCTCTAAATAGTTTTTATCTTAACAATTAATTTAACACAATTTTTTTTCATAACAGCTTTTATCATTTTTTTAAAGAGAATATTGTGATTGGTGTACATAGGGGTGGCAATTCGTGTTCGCGTGTCGGGTTCGTGTCGTGTCAACTCATACATATTCGACTATACGGGTTAACACTAACCCGACATGTTTATTAAACGGGTCAAGATTCCTCAACCCTAACACAACCCATTTATTAAATGGGTCAGTCATGTCGACCTGTTTATCTGATTTTATCAAAATGAAGAAAAACATTTATGGAAAAACAAGCAAATAAATATTTTAAATTTAAATTTTAGAACTAATGAATAATTATATCACAAATAATCATTTAAAACTAAAACATATCTCAATATCATAAATAATTAATCACTATACGTCGAAGAAAATAAACTACAACAACTAATAAGTTTATATACCTATAGTTTGAATGGTATATTGGTAAAATTTCATTTAATTAAATGGGTCAGACGGGTCAAACGGGTTCCATAGGTTGAATCCTAACCCAACCCGTTTATCAAACGGGTTCATCGTGTCAACCCGAATATGACACGAACCCATTAAGTCTCAACCCATAATCTGCTAATTTCATGTCGTGTCGTGTCGGGTTCGCGGGTCGTGTCCAATTTTGCCACCCCTAGGTGTACAATAAAATCATATCAATGTACGGTCAAATGAAAGTAATATTATTAAGGCTGTAAACAAACTGAGCTGATCTAAGTATTAAAAATTCAAACTTACTTATTTAATTTTATTTTAAACATGAGTCAAACTTGAACTCATCACCAAATAAGATTACATATTCAAACTTAGTTCATTTAATTGTAAAGCAAGCTCGAACTTGCTTATGAGCTACTTGGTTAACTTATTACTTTTCTATTTATAATAAAATCAAGACTAAAATGTTTTTACCCGTTCACAAATCTATGAATCTTTACTATAAATTGATCGTTTATGTTATGAATAAACTAAAAATAATAATTTTATATCATATGAACTAATTTACAAACTTATACAAACCAATTTCAAGTTTATATAAAGATATTTTTAAACGTGTGTGTGTGTATATATATATATATATATATATATATATATATATATAAATTGAGCATTCATATTCACAAGTTACTTAATTAACTTATTATTTTTCTATTTATAATAAAATCATGACTAAAATGTTTTTACCCGTTCACAAATCTATGAATCTTTACTATAAATTGATCTTTTATGTTATGAATAAACTAAAAAAATAATTTTATATCATATGAACTAATTTACAAACTTATACAAACCAATTTCAAGTCTATATAAATATATTTTTAAACGCGCGCATGTGTGTGTATATATATTTAGTTTGAGCATTCATGCTCACGAGCTACTTGATTAACTTAATATTTTTCTAATTATAATAAAACCATGACTAAAATGTTTTTAACCGTTCACAAATCTATGAATCTTTACTATAAATTGATCGCTTATGTTATGAATAAACTAAAAATAATAATTTTATATCATATGAACTAATTTACAAACTTATATAAACCAATTTCAAGTTTATATAAATATATTTTTAAACATGTATTTATATATATATATATATATATATATATATATATATATATATATATAATTTGAGCATTCATGTTCACAAATTTACTTATGAACACATTATTATATTTGAGCTTGACTCATTTAATAATTAAGCCTAAAGTTGAGTTTAAGCTTAACTTGTTAATTAAACAAATGAACATAAATAATTTTTTTTTCCAACTATTCATAAGAAATTTGGTTCATTTACAGTTTTAAATATTATAACAATCATAACTTATTATCTTAAAAAGTTGTGAAACGAAAAATTGTGTGGGGGAAAAAAATATAAAAAGAAGTCGACATGATCATTCATAGCTGACTGGAATTCGGGGCATTACCCGTGGAATCAAAGTTGGACAGCTAGAGGATAAAGAAAGAAATTATTATGAGAAAACTGGCAATATTAAAAGTGCAACACATTTGAGATGGCTGGTGAATGAAAGTTTTATTATTAGCCTTTTATGGACTTCTCCTTTGAAATTTCATTGCATTGGCTTAAGATGGAAAAATCTTTGTGATATCAACATCATTTGGTACTGATGCGTTTCACATTTGGACACACTTTGCATTAATGACTGAATTGACAACTTGGAACACCGAGTTGAATCAAAGGCTGCAGGATGTTTGCATTGACTATCATTTCTCATTAATTTTCTCTAACGTGATTATTCCAGCATTGTGTCTAGGTTTTTTAGTATTATTATTTTTTAAATGTATCAGGGGTACTGTACTGTTCCTGAATCACGTTATGATTTTAATAAGATATTGCACTTATTGTTGAAAATAAATATAAAAGTCTGATGGATATTTGTATGATTTGAAATGGAAGTAGTAGATTCTCAAAAAAAAAAAAAAATGGAAGTAGTACTGTACAAGTAATCTACTCAACAATATCAGCAAAAAAATCGAAGAAAGAAAAATTGCAAGCATATTATCCTTTTGAGTTATATAAGAACTCCCACTAGCTAATTGTAAATCATATAAGGTGTAAATCTTATCATTTTTGTTGAATATTAGGTACAAAATGCAGTCAATGTTATGGAAAAATTTCAAATGCTTTGGTAGGAATCTAAAGCCTCCAACCTTTTTTTTTGCAGCAGCTCACACCAAGCAATGCAAGTCAACTCTCCAACGGCAACAAAACAAGCAATTATATTTAATAATGCTTCTTAATCTCATCAACTTGTGGGTTCTATTAATATACTTCGTGATAAAATTTACTATTGATGTGAGAGTAGAAAAAACATCACTGTCCTGAGTATTGAATGATTTTACGTGATAAAATAGAGTAAAAGTGCGAATTGAATTAGTAAAATACCCTACGTATTTTAGTTTTACTCAACTCTAATTTCTAAGAAAAATATTTTTTGTTTTCTTTCTTAGTTTCTTTCCAGTGAGAAAATTCTCAACTTTGCGGCGTGAAAGGGATAACACAAAAAGAGTGATAGGAAAATTCTTTTCCTTGTGATGATTTTCAACCCAACCAGGATCATCTTGCCTGTGTGTACGGGTCCTTCTTGATTATTCATTTCAATTATTATAATATATATCAACCATTCATATATAAAAATATTTCAGAAAAAAATTAAGAATAATCAAAATCATTAAAATATCATACCCAAAAATTTATAGAAGTGGCATAGCATTTATCTTGCTGGCACATAACTGTTGTTGTATCTGCTGAATTGCCGCTTACGAAGCAAGAATAACAATAGATTCAACAAATTAATAAGATTCCGAATGATTTTGATTTAGATCCAATGTATCATATATATATAGGACATCAAGTTGCTCCAATTGTCAGAAAGATGCGTTCATCACTAATTCCATTTACCTATCTGTATAGGTTAACAAATTACTTGATTTTCAAAGAAAAAACAAAAATAAAAAAACAAATTACTTGTCTATTCCTTAATTTTTGTCTCAGTCTCATTATAACTATATATATATATATATATATATATATATATATATATATATATATATATATATATATATGTATGTATGTATTCTTTTCTATTTTTTTTTGGCTAAAAATAGCATCTCATTAAACTACGCACAATCAAATTAAACGATTCAAACCATTTAAATATTGATGTCACATTCTTTAAGAACATTGTCATCACATGGGATTCGAAAATAACAAATACTCCATCGTGCTAAGCATTTCTAGAGTGACAAAATTTAGAACAAATACTCCATCATGCTAAGCATTTCTAGAGTGACAAAATTTAGAACAAATACTCCATCATGCTACGCATTTCTAGAGTGGCAAAAATTAGATAAATTTTTTATTTACAATTTATTAAATTCAAACACATAATTATATTGATCAATAAAGTATAAACAATATTGTTTGTTTTATAAGGACGATTAAATTTAATGCAATTCTCTGTTTCAATTTAATTGAACAATATAATGTACTATAGCTAAGATACTGCACTTAAAAACAATATCTAAATATTATTTTTCTAGACATCTCTTTTATTTAGATACAAAAGAATTTCAACTTATATTTTTTATCATTAAACCAATATATCAATTCACTTTTAGTATAAACATCATTCAAATTTCAGATTTTTTATTCAGATAAATTGAGCTAAGGAAACCTTTCTCTCTCTTTTTTTTGAGAAGATGGATGTTAACCTAAGAAAAAATAATGGCAAATCATTAATAGGGCTAGTGCGTTATGATACACGGTTTTAATTTAACAATGGGGGAAAATAGGTAATTGGGTAAGCTAAAGGTTAATGCCAATACCATAAATCATAATGAAACTAAGAGTCTAAGAATTCCACAAAAAGAGCACGCGGTGGGCACGGTGGAAAAAATGGCCACTATCAATATATAATATACTGAGATAAGAGTAATTATGCAGTTTCATCGTGGGAACAGAGGTTTGATCACTGACATGTTAAATGGAAGGCAAAGAAAATTGGGAAAACAACGAATATAGACGAATATTAATGGGTTCTGTTCAAAGTATTCCATAATCAGTTCAACTATATATGGTTGCAGCTGTTAAGACTTGAGAGTTACTATTATAACTGGTTTCCGAACCATTTATTTGCTACGATATTAATGTTTTCTAGGAAATTAGTCTCTCTATTTTTTTTTTTCTTTTTTTTTTTTTATACAAGATAAAATTTCTCCTCCAGCCTAATTTAAGTGTATATGTGTGTGAAACTCCCTCTTAAAGACTTGAACTCCGGCTCTTGCCCCCACACTCCACAAGCATTTATACTTGTAGAGTAACCACCGCACTAAGAATGAGCGGTTGTGTCATCTTTCATAAAATACTTTCTATAAAACTTTCTCATTTTCATATATTTTATAGTAACTCTAAATAAGTTGAAAAACAATTTCTTAATTTTTCTTATTTTGCTTACCATGAAATAGAGCTATTTTCCAAAAAATAAATGGAAAACAATCTCTAAAAAATAAATCATACTTTTTCTATGGACTAAAAATAATTTTCTTTTGATTTATTTTTTCAGATGCAATCAAATAATGAAAATAATAAAAAATTATATTTACACAAGTTGTAAAAAGTTGTATAATATCCAAATTATCTTTACCATTACATCTACATAAAATATCAATAACCGTCCATTTCAACCAAACAACGTTAAATGTGTTGGACTATGAGTTGTACTACTTCACCTCAAAATCAATGGGCAATAAAAAAAATAAAAATTAACTCAAGACTTTTATGGCATTCAACATCATACCTCGCAGACATGGTTTTGGAGCGATCTGTGACTTGAATCCATGACCTTAGCTCTGATACCATTTGTTGAACTGTGACTTGTGCCACCTCACCTCAAAACTTATTAATGATGAGGATGACATACTGTGACTTGTGCCACCTCGCCTCAAAACCCAACGCTCACCCAACGCCGACAAGCCTGGGTTTCTCTGGATTTCGTGGGTTTCATCGTTGAAGCCGTCGCTGCCTTCCTCAGCCTATTGCTTTGGTTTTTCGTCAATCCAAGCTTTGGGCATTTTTTTTTTCTTTTTGCATTGCGTGAATTTGATTTGTGCTGAGTGAATTTGTTGTTTTCTTTATCAGTGGGATTAAACTACATGTCAAATTAAGTATTTATGCAGCAAATCGCCACGGTGGTGGTGGCAGTAGTGACAGAGATAGCGGTTGTGGTGGTTGTTTATTGTAATAGATATATTATTTTATTGTGATGTTTATATTATTTTATTATGTTGAAAGTTAAAATAGATCCACTGCTGCTAGATGTTTTATAAAGTAAGTAGATAAAATAAATAAAGTAATATTTTATGGTGTCAAATTACTAAATTTTTAGCTCTAATGCTGCGATGCTCTAAGTAATATAAATAGTTAAATACTCAATACCGTGGGTTTTTTTTTTTTGGGTTAATAAAATGTATAGTCATGGAAAGTATCACGTCGGTTCCTTTCTATTATAATAAGACATAATCAAAATTTACCACATCGTCTTACCCAGTAGCTAGATTTTAAAGTTTGGACGTGGCATAAAAGAAATCGATTATCACTATGTTACAACTTGCAAATACAACTTTTTTGATAATTTGATATTTCAAGATGCTTTTAAAATAAAAAATAAAAGAATTGATACATTTTTGACCGTTATCCTTTTTTATAATTGGATATATATATTTTTTATGGATGTTATTTATATAAAAAAAGTTACTCTCCTGCTGGAGTGGTGGGCCGCCGGCTGAGGATTGTGTTTCATGGAAATTCCTGGACTGCATGTAAACATGTGAATCGCTATAAAAAAATTTTAAAACCGCATACAATATCACAACTATTCACACGTGGAGGAAAAAAATAGTGAATTTAAAAAATTACAGATAATCAGTTATAATCTAATGCATGAAATATATAGTTGTGACATTTTATATGGTATTAAAATTACTTATTTATTATAAAGGTCATTACTTTTTTTTTTTATTAAAAAAAGGAGAGAGAAAATCTAATGTAATGACTTATCTCGCGACTCTTTTGCCACAACAGTTATGTGGTAGAATATGAATGAGGATAAAAAAATAATAAATTTATAGATAATTGATAACCAATCACTCACACTCTTACCACCTCAAAATCGAAAAAATTGTGAAAAAGACCGCTGGTCCTAAAACTAGTAATGAAAAAAAATTTTAATTCCTGCTTTTGTAGTGTAGATGAAAGTCTTTGCTAATCAAAAAAAAAGAAGAAGAAAAAAAAAGTCTTTGCTAGTAACGAGTTTGATTAGTCAAACAAACAAACACAAAAAAAAAAAAAAAACGTCACTTTCAAGATTGTACGAGGCCCCCCCCCCCCCCTCTCTCTCTCTCTCTCTCTCTCTCTCTCTTAAGTCTCAAGTGCACAGCTTTTCTTACACAGCTCTTCTTATGCATCATTTCCCTTTAAATACAGAGAGACCCATTTCGAATTCTAAGCTCAACTTGTTTTGAATTCATTCGCACCCTTTTGCCTCATCTCCTTCTTCGTCTATTTGCAATTCACCACAGTGCACAAAGCCATGGGAACTCAAGCTCCAACCGACCAAGACTCATATGCCCGTTCTGAAGTTAGTCTCTCTCTCTCTCTCTCTCTCTCTCTCTCTCTCAAATTTCTGATACTTTAAATTTCCTTAGCTGTTGGACTTCTGTCTTTAGCTTTGTTTCTTTCTCGTTTACATTTTCTGTATGCTTTTGTGTGCAATATTTTTCTTTCTTTCTTCTTAGTTTTGAATTAGGACTTATTGGGTTCTCTGAAGAGAGATTTCCTTTTGAAGGAAAGAAAATGAAACTAGTTTTGGCCAATATATATATAATTATGTGACCCCATTTTGAAAATGCAGACCGGCTAGAATACGCAACATTCATAAAACTAAATTTACAAATTTATAAACATTTTTCATTAGTTCTCCTCTTTTTTCTTTTTTTTTTAAGCAAAAATGGGGACTTATGGTTATATTACACCTCGGGCAGGGCGCCGGGTGGGAACCAAGGGGATACCCAAAGCATGCCTATCTGTGCGGGATTTTAACCCCACTTAGGATGCCCACCAACGGACTCCTGCGGGTAGCAGCACTCGAACCTAGGTGTGTTGCACGAAACATCCAAACCTTACCCACTTAGCCAAGCCCCTGTTGGCTGTTCTCACTTTACAAACATAATCACTATATAATTTTATTGGGGTCATATGTTTGTTGTTACATTACATTATAATTGAAGTATGTACTTGACTTCAGCCAAAAAAATAAATAATGTTAGTATGTAACTGTGCTACACAATTTTCTTCTTCATTAGTTATTACATGATAAATAAAGTTCTCCATTACATGATAAGAAACTGCACTTAGCTAGTATTTGAAAAAAATGAAATAAAATAACAAAAACAAACAAGAGGATCTTCTTATTAATTTTCTTCTTTCTATCTTCTAAACTAAGAATTTGTTTGTCGCTAATTTCTAAGACTTGGAAATGACAAAATATGAGACCAATTTTTCCTTTCTTAACAACCAATTTTTTGGTTTGAAGTCGAAATAGAGTTGATAGAAAACTTTAAGGAGAAAATGAGAAGGAAAATTTTTTTGGTGGATTTTTGGTTGGAGGGAGAGGAGGGAAAAAAAAATGGGTGAGAGCTAGATGTTTTCTCTCCGAGCTCACTAAAATATTCTCTTCAAAATGGAAAAAAAACTAAATGCGAGAAATTTGATAAATAAATGACCAAAATGTCCATGTGCGCTTGCACATGGGGTTTTCCAATCCCTCTTTTTTCCAATTTTTTTCTCTTTTAATAAAAAAAAAAAGATTATATAATGTATAGGCATGATTCCAACCAAGTTTTAAAAAATAATATTCTAAACTCTGAGATTTAATAAATAAATTAATATTTTAAATCAAATTTGTGGGTGCATTTATGTTATAATTTAAAATCTTATTTCCTTCCTTCTATGTGTGTGTTGTTTAAAAAAATTAAAGATAAATTGTTGCTAAAGAGACCTGTTGTTTAAGATAATTTTTTTTTTTATACAAACTATTAGACTTTTTTATTTAAATTTTTTCCAGACATGAGATCATGAAAATGGTTAAAGAGGAGAGAAGTAGGAAAAGCAAGGAAGGAAGAGTCTTCCTTAATTAACTCAACCCTTTCTTTACGGCATCTTTAATTTCCAAATTTTGATACCTTTTAGAAGAAGTTAGCCCATCGTTGCATGTTGCCCGTTGGGCTCTTCTTAATTCCCGCGTGGACCCCCCTTGCTGGTCTCATGTGATTTTCTTCCGTCTTTAACGACTCCTACCCGATAGGCTGATAACAGATATTTTCAATTAATGTATACGCGTCATGCTTTGGTACATATATGCTATTTTATCTACTTATAACTCGTAGTAAGTTGTGGACTTTATTGCTCTTCCTTTTAATAATGTTTTTTTTTTATTTAATTTTTAAACATGATAAAATCTTAACCACGTTCAATGGTGATAAAAAAAATAATTCTTATCATGAAGTATTGAGTGACACCTGCACTAAAATCTAAAAATTAATTAATGTTTTGACTCATTGACTTCACAATAAAAAATAATTATTATGGAATGGATTAAAATTCTACTATATAAAAAATAAAAGCAACTCCACGGAGGTTGTATTTTGGCATCTGGTGTGATGTATTAATAAAATTCTTTGAGTTCTTCCACCCACAAAAAAAAAAAAAAAAAAAAAAACTATTTTGTGTTGAACACCAAACTTCTTGTCATTTTTTTTGTATATATATAAAGAAGTCATCCTCAGGTCTGCCAAATTTTTGGCCGGTGATCTTGGTACAACCTGGTTTCTTTATACCGAATTCCATGCGACTCCCTGCCTTCTTTGCGTGACATGAATAGAACAATTAATGAAGAGAGAAAAGATGCATGGTTACCAAATTTAATTGTTATACTATTTAAAAACATGAATAGAACCTTTTTTTTTTTTCTCTCTCAAAAACAGGAATAGAACCCCCATTTTTTTTGCATAAAGGAATAGAACAATTAATTCTTATTTTATTAGTAGTTTCATTACGTTCATGTAAGGGTAGAATAGCCGGCAGAAGGTATTGTGATTAGGAGGGTTTTTTTTTTGTTTGTTTGTGAAATTGGGAGATTCTTAATGTAAAAGTGATTATTCTACATAGTACCAGTCAAAAACAATATACTTATATAAACTAATTATAGGTTCATGTAGTTGTAGAACAAGTAAAAATTTACATTTGATTAGTCTAGAATTAGTGTAGGGTTAGTTAATTAAGTATTTTTTACTACATAAACCCTATATTTGGTTCACTGTAAATAAGAGCTTAATAAGAATTATTTAATAAGAATATATAGAGGTCAAAGGCATTTCACCATAAACATAGATTGTGAAGCCAAAATACATAAATTTTTGTGTATATTCCCTTTTCTACTTACATTCATCGTTCAATCACTCACAATTACACAGCAAGGACACCAAACAACTAGGGCGCTTTTAAAATACATGAAAAAGTAACAGAGCTTTTCCTGCGTGCTTGGGAAGTGGGAGAGGTATATATTAGAATGCACGAACGCGGCGCCAGAGGTGCCGCATCCGCGTCCGACGCAGCGCGACATGCAAGGGACGCCGCTGCTCGCGCGTCGAGCCGCGTCTGCCACATGTTTTCTTTTTTCTTTTTTCAGCCGACTCGCGCCAACGTAGCTTGACTCACGTCGATTCGACTTCGATTCGTGCCGAATCGGCCAAAATGGGGCCGTATCGACCGGTGACCGAAACGGCCGAAACAGGCCGAAATCGGCCTTGAATCACGCTGGAACAGCCGAAATCGGCTCTGAATGAGACCCAAACACCCTAAATCTATCATTCCTCAATTTTATTTTGAATATTTGTTACTTCTTTTGTGTTTTCTTTTTGATTTTGTGTTTTGTTTTTTTGTTTCTTGCTTTCTTCTTTTTTTGTTTTGTGAATCAAGGCATAGTAATATGTTTTTTTTAAATATTTTAATAGTAATAATATATAGAAAATATAAATAAAAATATTTTTAATAATTTTTTAATTGCCGAGTCCCACCGCACTTGTACCCACCTTTTTCAAAAATTACCGAGTCTCGCACCTGCACCCAAGTCTCGAAACGCACCCGTACTTCATAGAATATATAATAATTGTCAGAGCTAAAAGGGGTTTTGTCCATTTGATACCAAGTGATATTTAGGAATAGGATAAAATAAATTTAAAAAAAAAAAAGTCAAATTGAGTGGAAATGTGATTGGAGGTGAGTTGGCCTCTACTAGGTTTTGTTGACATGTTTGATGTGGGTTCATGCATAAGCAGCCAATGGAGAACTTGCAACTCCATGGGCCCATTAGCCCATTTCAGTGTTGAATAAAGTTCAAACTTCAAACAAACCAAGTGGGTTCTCTTTACTAGGTCCAAAGAGGATGTGACACATTTACAAGATTAATAAGACACATTTGATTTTATATACAATCTGACAACTAACAAGTTGGCAACTGTTTGGCCTTTTAACTTTTCCAAAGACTTGGGATATATGCCTAGTTGCCAAATGATATACCTAAATCACCCAATATATAATAAGCTTCAACTTTCAAGAATTACTCTAGTGCACCTAGGACTTTTAATGATATAGACCCCTCCACTCCAGCACTTGGGGAACGTCATAATTTTGTGTTTACCTCCAAAACTAGTTTATATGAAAATGAGTTCCACTTTCTAGGGAAAGGCACACATTCATGATGTTCACCAATACACTATCTTTTTCTTTTGATCTTGATGTTCACTAACTTCAATTTTATTGGATTAAATTACCATTAAAAAGCTCTATTTTTTTTAAGACTTCTTTCTAGATACAAATAATTGTTCCATTTTTTTATTCCGCTTCATGCTTCATCAATCATAGTATAACAAATGTTTGAATTTTTTTTTTTTTTTTCATTTTAAACTTTAGTTTATTTATAAGTAAAGTCAAATGAATACATGACAAGTTATGATTAATGGAGTATAAATTAAAACATAAAATGTGAGACAAATAAATATTCCTTCTTTTTAGTTCCTCTAGTTCCATCATTGTTAATTTTAGTGCCGCTTTGAATTAGCTTATTTATTCAAAGAGAATAAAAATATAGTTATAAGGAAAAAAAAATGAAGTTTAAAAAAATTTGTATATAAAAAGAAAAAAAGGAAAAAAGAAAACTAAATAAGCAAATAAGCAAAAAAGCATTGCTTGTAAACTGACATTGATACTGATGAAGACTTGTGTAATTGTCAAATACAGATTGATGAGAGATTAGCAAAGGAGAAGGCTATTGATGATTGGCTTCCAATTACTTCTTCAAGGAATGCAAAATGGTGGTATTCAGCTTTCCACAATGTCACTGCCATGGTTGGAGCTGGTGTCCTCAGTCTCCCTTATGCTATGTCAGAGCTTGGATGGTATGTTTTTAATGTTGTTTTACAATTATGTTAACCTTTGTCTAGTATTTAAGAAATGACTTTCTAAACTGAGCTTCCCTTTATCAATTTCAGGGGTCCTGGTGTGGCAGTACTAGTCCTATCCTGGATCATTACTTTGTACACTCTATGGCAAATGGTTGAGATGCACGAAATGGTACCAGGAAAACGGTTTGATAGATACCATGAACTGGGTCAGCATGCCTTTGGTGAAAAGCTTGGTCTTTATATTGTGGTGCCTCAACAGCTAATTGTTGAAGTTGGTGTGAACATAGTCTATATGGTCACTGGTGGGACATCATTGCAGAAGGTCCATGACACCGTCTGTAGTAACTGTAAACATATCAAATTAACATACTTCATTATGATCTTTGCCTCTGTTCACTTCGTGCTCTCCCACCTTCCCAACCTCAACGCTATCTCCGGAGTCTCTTTGGCTGCTGCAATCATGTCCTTAAGGTACACTCAAGTCTTATGTGCATTTCATTTCTCTAAAATTATGTGCCAACTTTTGTAACAAGCATTGCTTTTGGTTTATGTACAATTCTTTAAACCATTACTTTTTCCATGCAAAACTATACTTCAATCAGCTTTCAGCAAAATGCTCATCCAAACGCACTTTAATCTTATAGTGTTTCATTTCTCTAAACCATATGCAATATGCTAATATGTGATTGGTATTTTGTTCGGCAGCTACTCTACCATTGCCTGGGCAGCTTCTCTTAACAAAGGTGTTCAGCAAGATGTGCAATACGGCTACAAAGCCAAATCCACTGCCGGAACAGTCTTCAACTTCTTTAATGCCTTGGGTGATGTGGCTTTTGCCTATGCTGGTCACAATGTGGTATTGGAGATCCAAGCCACAATCCCATCTACACCAGAAAAGCCATCAAAGGGGCCTATGTGGAGAGGAGTTATCGTTGCCTATATAGTTGTGGCTTTGTGTTACTTTCCTGTTGCCCTGATTGGATATTGGATGTTTGGAAATGCTGTTAAAGATAATATTCTCATCTCATTGGAGAAGCCTAAATGGCTTATTGCAACGGCTAACATGTTTGTTGTCATCCATGTTATTGGAAGCTATCAGGTAATGCTCAAACTCTGTAATATTTGTTTAAGCTCTACATATTTTTCCTCATATCTATAACATAACATCTTATTAATCAAACTCCTCTTTGAAATTTTTTATGTAGATCTATGCAATGCCAGTGTTTGACATGATAGAAACTGTATTGGTAAAGAAATTGCGTTTCCGGCCTACAAGTACTCTGCGTTTCATTACACGTAATGTATACGTTGGTAAGTAAACTCCTTTCCCCCTTATCCTCATGTCAAACAATGTTGTGGGATCAAAAACCAATTTAAGGCCTTGGTTTGAACTTAATTTTGTATGAAATTTTTCTATTGCAGCATTTACCATGTTCGTTGCCATTACCTTCCCTTTCTTCGGCGGTCTTCTTGGATTTTTTGGAGGATTTGCTTTTGCCCCAACTACATATTTCGTAAGCCACACCCTGTCATGAATCTTTGTCATCCTTAATTTTACAAAAATGCTATTTGTAAATTTTGTTGGAGCAATTACTGTCCTAGAAAAAGAACTTTCATATAATCTCTGATTCTCCTTGTTTTAATCCTCAGCTCCCCTGTGTCATGTGGCTTGCCATCTACAAACCAAGGAGATTCAGTTTATCTTGGTGGTGTAACTGGGTAAGTTCCACTTGATTTTTGTTCCATTGTCATTATGTTTTGATTTGCCTGGAAATTTAAGTTTAGTTGAACTTATTTGGCTTCATTGATTTCAGATCTGCATCGCATTTGGCCTTTGCTTAATGATTTTATCCCCAATTGGAGGATTGAGGTCTATAATAATTTCAGCCAAGACCTATAAATTTTACTCATAAATCATCCTCCCAAGCCAAAAAGAGGTACCGGGTTAATGCAAATGCAATCCTTTTAGATAAAGGGAAGCCAATGATGCTATTGATGTTAATAGCGGATGAGGCTATATGTAATCAACTGGATACATATATGTTGTCTTCGGAATGTCGAGTATTGAGACATTGCTGTGTCTGTGGAGAAAGGAATTCTGGCTACAAAAGCAACTAAGGGGGGATTTTGAATTTTCAATAGGCCTTTTCAATGTATTATAGGTCATTTTACTTTGTATGCATACATGTGTCATTGGGCTTATTTTTGCTTTTGTGAAGTGGGTATAGGTGTAACATGATTATTCACCAAATACACTTGGCTTTTAGTATAGCTCATGGTCATGGACCAATGGTACTTGTTAGTTCGGCCTTCTTGCTTGTAGTGTGGTGTTACCTTTTTTTTCTTTTTTCTTTTTTGAGGAGAAGTGTGGTGTTACCTTGTTTTGTAATACATAAGAATGTTATGATTTCGCATTGAATATTTTCGCTAAGAAAAATAACTCTTCATATATATTAAACCTAATATAGAAACTGTTGTTGAATAGATAATGTCTCTAAAGTTTCCTCAAATGAGACTACAAGTATGAATCCCTTGAATCTTGGCTAGTTAAGACTTAACCCTTGTGGTGAAGTCAAATTTGAAGGGAATTGACAACCATAGGCATGATACTATGCGCACATATATGTCTGCACAACACAAAAACATATTATATTACATATATGTATAGACATATATCAATATTGATGTATCGTAACATTTTTGGGCACTACTAATTTTATTCTCTGTATATTAGTTTATAATCGAAAACACTATTTTTCTCCCTACATTTTGAAGTCACAATCAATTTAGTCCCTACATTTTGGTAGCAGTCAATTTAGTCCTTGTTATTTTCAACTTTCAGTCAATTTAGTTCATACTATTAACTTTTAACGGAAAATGCTTATATGGCAAATGGATTGCACAATTGACACATTTAATATTAAAAGATTAAATAAATGTTAATGTGTTTAAATTTTACTAGCCACGTCAGTGATTAACTGGCAGAATAATACCATCCGCGAAAAAGAAATTTTTGAAAGGATGAATTTAAAGAATTAAATTAATCAAACAAAATAAAAATTAATTAAATAAAATTTGAAGTTCTTCTTGAACTTTCTTGACAACTAAACACCAACCCAGGACTCAAAGGTTGGTACACAATTTTTCATCCCAATTCAAGGAATCAGAACCTTACATAAAACAAATTCAAATCTGACAACACCGATTCATCAATAGATAGCACATCAGATTCAGATAAAGATGGTTTTGCCAATAGATTGATACAGTTCCATGAAAGATCTGTGAAATTCCTAATGGGCTTCGTGCCTTCAAGCTTGATCTGCCGTATGCGCAGTGCGCATATGCTAGAGCCAGAGATCGATGATCTTTTGCTTGCTTTCGGATCTGATCCAATCGAGGCTTGTGAGGATCCGATCGCTAATACAATAATAATGATCTTCTTGTGTAATAAAAAAAAAATATTACCGCACACCATTAATGCAATGGTCACTCCATAAGTATAAGTACTTGTGGGGTGTGGGGGTAACGGCCGGAGTTCAAGTTTTCAGAAAGGAGCTTCACACACATATACACTTAGATTAGGTTAGGGTAGAATTCTATCTTGTATAAATAAAAAAAATACAAAATAAACTTAAATAACAAGTCTTTGATATGTTTTCTAGAAAATTCAATATTAAAAACAAGTTTGTTTCCCAAGAAAATCAAAACAAATATCATTTTTCTAAACATTACCAATCCGGAAATGAAAGCTTACTTTCACTAATTAAATTCATTCACTTCAATTAAAACAATATAAACTTACAAGGAGGTGGGGGTGGGAAGCGTAAGAATGAGAAATGAAGATTTGTTTTCTGTGTAAGCTATTTTGATTATTTGAATTGGTTGTGTGAATCTGGGTTGCACTTTGGTTCCGAAGAAAGTAAAAGAAAATTGAAAAATTATTTAATTAATTTAATTCCTTAAATTCATCCTTACAATTTTTTTATTATATTTTTCTGATGTGTATTTTTTTGACAATTAATTAATCACTGACGTGGCCAATAAAATTTATACATATGTGTCAATCGTACAATCCGTTTGCAACATAAGCATTTTCTATTAAAAGTTAACAGTAGGGACTAAATTGACTACAAGTTGAAAATAACAGGGATTAAACTGACTGTTATCAAAATATAGAGATCAAATTAATTGTGACCTCAAAATGTAATGACCAAAATAGTGTTTTTGCCTAATTTATATTAGTAAAATAAAATTGATATAACTAAGTAACCTAACTATTCATTCAATTTAGAACACATCAAATTAAAAATATAATAAAAGTAACTACCAGTATGATTTCATAATAAAAACGTTTTTTTCTTAATCCTAATAAAAGGAATTGTCTATAGATTCTTTTTAAAAAAAGTTTAATAAGTACTCTTTATATTTCACACCAAAACTAGTTGTAAGAATAAAATAAAATACAAAGTATATCACCAATAGAACTTTGTGGTCTCCTTTATTTCGGAAATTAAATAGTAGTTTTTTATATATACTAAACTGGGTCTAAGTACGATCTTGAAATTGAATCCTTTTGGTTTTGGATGGAGTTATGTTAAGGGGTTAAGGATGGTTTAGAAAGTGATAGTTTGGATAATAGGATAATATTGACCTAGAATGTGAACTAGAGAATGATTGGGGCGACTTTTGGTTCATGGTGACTAGTGTTTGTATATAAGGATGATTTTGGTGATATGTAATGGTGGTCTTATTTGAGCTAAACGTTTTTCATTATTTTAAGTTGATATATAGTTAGGGGATTTGAATTTTAAGAGCTTGTTTGGTTTGAGTAAAAAAAGGATGTATTTTGTATTTGTTTTCAGTTTTTTTGTGGTATCCACCACTAAAAACTTGTTGGGCTTTGTATTTATATTCAGTTTTCATTTTTATCATCCAAAAAAATAAGACTTAAATACAAAACTGAATACAACTTTTTAGTGTTTTTCTTTTCTTGAAAATGAATACAGTGACATTTTCGTAAAAAAATCAATTATGTAGGTCCCACTATTACTAACTTGTCACATCAAATAACTCTCTCTCTCTCTCTCTCTCTCTCTCTCTCTCTCTCTCTCTATATATATATATATATATATATATATATATATATATATATATTTGTTAGTAGTTGTTAGAAGAAAAAAAAAGTGAAAAGGGGAAGAAAAAACAGAAAATGACGCCAAATAAAAAAATAAGTACAAGATTTGAATATAGAAAATGAATACATAAAATGAATATAATCTCAATACAAACTAAACATATCCTAAATGTCTCCATTCGAAACACCAAGATATGTTAATTAAGTTACAAGACTTTTGGTGAGATAAATAATGTTTTTTCACATTATAGGTGGTGGGTTCCACTCCACCAAAATGTAAATTCCAACCAAAATTGGTTGAAATAAATTAAAATGATTGAAACACACCAAGATGCACTAAAATTAAGTTAATGCATAACAAAAGAGTTTTTTTTTTTTTTTTTAGAAGACATAACAATAGAGTTTCATTGTACCAATTCTATAACTAAAATGAAATATTTATTCCGTTATGGTATAAATGGGATGAAATTGACCGTATTAATGGTACCAAGTAGTGTAGTCAATTTTCTTCTATAAAAATTAAAAAAGAGTAGTATTGTGAATTATGCTCTACTTTGATCAAAATGAGAGAAATATTTCGTACTAGTTATAACATTTGTACACGAAAAACTTTTTTCCATCTCGTGTTAAATTTTAGTGTGTTTCAACCATTTCAACCTATTTTAATTGGATTTTGGGAGAATTATATTATTTGTAAATTGTAATGGTGGCTCTTTCTCAGAGAGAGATAAACGTACAAACCTCTCTCACTTCAGTTTCCCTTTTCTTCTTCCGTGTCTCCCTCATTTTCCTCCTTTTCTCGGTTGTTATTTGGGAAAGCGTTGACCATAAAAAACATAAAACCATCCATTGGTTGCTTGTCAAATAGAAATAGATTGAGACTTCAAAGTTATAATATTTTTAGACGTATTTTAAGTAAGAATTATATGGAGCTTAACCAAGCCATAATTTGGATCTGCCAACA
Organism: Castanea sativa; assembly: GCF_040712315.1. Taxonomy (NCBI): domain Eukaryota; kingdom Viridiplantae; phylum Streptophyta; class Magnoliopsida; order Fagales; family Fagaceae; genus Castanea; species Castanea sativa. The sequence continues at coordinate 64,373,562 of NC_134013.1, read as the reverse complement.
ACGACTTTTAATCCGCACATAACCATATTTTATAAGCCTCCCCTTCTCAAAAAAATTATAAGCCTCTTTTAATCCGCACATAACCATATTTTATAAGCCTCCCCTTCTCAAAAAAATTATAAGCCTCTTTATATATATATATATATATATATATATATATATATATATATATATATATATATATATAAGTTATAAGTCTCCTTATGATGACAAAAAAAAAGAAAAAAAAAGCCTCCTTATGATGAGATAATGATTGAGATCAAAAAAATTACGAGATAATAATGTTATGTTAAATTATTTGATTTTGAATTGGTATAAAAACAGTAAACTTGATAGATAGTCAGATATTTCTAATCTGTGTTATCTATATATATGTATAGGCTTTACTATAAATTACTTTATCTAACTTTAATGTATTTTTAATTTAATCCTTTTTTTTTAGTCCTTTAACTTTCACTTGTTTCCAACGCAGTCCTTCCAACCAATTCCATCAAATCTACATGGTTTAAGTCTACCATTTGTTGCCTTGGAAAGTGAAAATACTAAAACGAATGGCTAGAATGATGAAATTAGATGAAATGATTATTGAAAACAAATCAAAGTTAATAACAGAAACTTTATTAAAAAAATGAAACTTAAAATATTAAATTGAAAATAAATTAGAGTGTAACTGTAATTTAGTTTAAAATATATAAAAATAGTGGTAACTTCAAATTTGTCCTTCGAAATGCACTGGTATTGAAATTATGTTCCAATAGAAAAAACTAAAATGTTCATTGAATGGAATATAGAAATTCACAACTAAGATATAGAGGACTTTCTTCCCAACAAAAAAAAAAGGAAGATATATATATATATACACACACACACACCCCTTTGGAGCCATTTAATTTCATAATATTGCAAACAACAATCAAAGCTGGCTCTTTTTATTTTTGGCCATTTAAGTAACTCCCTAAATGGTTCTTAAGGCCCTAAAATAAAAGAAATTAAACCCCATAATTTTTTAGTCTAATAGTATGATACTATGATAATATATTCTTATAACAATCTAAAGTAAAATATATTTTATACTCATTGACTTTTCTTCTTTTTTTGGGGAAAGTGATCCGTGTTTGACTAAAAATGAATGGATCCTTAGACTGAAAGAAACGTACACCCCTTTTTTTTTTTAATAGTATAATACTATATTCATATAACAATCTAAAATAAAATATACTTTTTATACTCATTAAATATCATTTGTTTAAAAAGTGATCCATGTTTAACTAAAAATAAAACATTCTCTCATTACTTTTTTTTTTACTATCCCTCTCTTCCTTAAAAAATGGATATTATGAAGTTCACCATAATGTCACTTATGTAAGAAAGTATCTTATGCGTCTGGCTCATATAAAAATTTCTCCACTCATACATACACTTCCTCTCTATCTCTTTAAGTATTCACATGTTGACAAAGTCATCATTTAACTACTCATTTTATGATGTCATGAAAGCTACAAGAAAACAAACACGTTACTTTTTGAATGAAAAATGAAACTAAACAAGTTAACTTTTGAATGAAAACCTTGAATCGATGAGGGGTTCCTTGAATTCACAAGGTGATAAGATCCTGGAATTAATCCACTTGAGAAAAATAAACAAAGTCTGTGTTTTATAAATTTGAAAAACTAAATTGCCATGGAGGCTTCGATATTTTTAAATAATAAAAGAAACCCTAGGGCGGCTAGGGCAATGCCTAGAAACCCTAATTTGAGCTAATCACGTAATTAGGTGGCAAAATAATGTTTTTTTTTTCCAAAAATAGCAAAATTGGGATAATTGCAGAAATTGAAAATATTATCCCTAAGAGATGTCTTAAAATAGACGGGACCTTATTCTGAATTTTAAACTAAAAATTATTAAGGAAAAACTAATATTACTATAAAATAGCAAAAACACTGTTTTCATGGCCTTAAAGAAAAAATTTGCCTAAATTTAGGCGACACTCATGACATCTATCATGAGTTTGGATTCAGAATGCAAAATTTCATGCAATTCAGACACTGTCGTCCCGATGGCCTTTACCAGCACCCCCTTTAATCTTAAGTTGTGACTTTTGGCGCCCTTGCTACTCCAGGAAGGCATGTGTCATATGTTCTACATAATTTTCTCTTTATATTTATGTAATGTTTGAAAGTTTGGAGAAGAGGAAAGTAAAGGCTAGAGGGCATGAGGGGAATATAAAGGAGAAGGAAGGGGAATGGTTATCTTATCTTCTTGTTTAGATAGAATTAGAATGCCAATAGAGGAAATTTGTGAGAAACGCTATATCTGCAATTTTTTACAACTAATCATAGTTAGTAAGTTATTATTAGTTCTAATTTGACTTATTACTGAAATTACTTTTTTACCCACCAATAACAATTGGTCACTTATGATTTGTTATAAAAATATTATGAAAATATTGAAGACATTACATTTCTCAAAGTGATAAGACATCATATACATTGACAATTATACTTTTATTTTTTTATATAATATATATATATAATAGATATAAATAAATAAAAGCATATGGAAATAATTGATTTTTTTCTTAACAATTGAAAACCCAATCATAAAGAGCATTAGCATCTGGGGATACAAAGATGCTAATGCTCTAAGAGCATTAACATTAGGGGATGCATAAAAGTGTTTATTAAATTTTCAAAACTTACTTTATTTATTTTATCATATTATTTTACAACTCACTCAACATCTTAATTTCTATTTTTACATACAGTTCATTAAAATAATATAAACAAATCAATTCTCTCTCTTCCCTCTTTTCCTCTCTTCCTCTCTCACTCTATTAAAATATCAGTTTTCATTTTTACAATCCATGAACAATGTGGTTGTATATATACAATTTTACTGTTCACAAATATTAAACAAATTTACATATTTATACTCAAGTAATGCTCTATTTTAATATATAACTGAGGGGTTTCTACTCCCCCAATGCTTACGTTTTAAGGAATCATCATTTATTTATTTTTTTTGTAGATAAGATTCGAACTTAGATTCGTTATTCAACGTTAATAACAATTCTAAGTTTGAATCTTATCAATGTTAACAATAAAAAAATTTACAAAGTTGAATTAACTAATTCACACAAATCTATCATGCTGTTATTGAGAGTTGAGTATATACACAATAATTAACATTAAATACAATAGATGTACTCTCCCAATTAATGCTTTTGATTAGTTTAATCACTTCAAAATTTGTTGACTTTTTTACGTGTGTCTTATTTGCCAGCCATTCAAGATCGGCATGCAACTGAAGAGATGATACTTAGGGGAGGCTCTTCATGTATTGACCTAAAGATATTTCCAGCGATGTCATGACATAATGTAATGTTTCTGTTTTTTTTTTTTTTTTGGAAGTAATGAAATCCAGCTGTTTGGCCCTAAAACCATTTAAGTACAAAAAGGTATTATTTAATTACCTTTCTCAAGTGTAAAGTGGTAAGTGCAATTAAATTCTACTATATGCCACATGACTTAATCTAGAATAAAATTTGTTTACAAACTTTATTTTAGTCGATGACTACAACTATATTTATCTTTTTATTAGATGTGAATTTAATTAAGGTCATATTAACCATGCTCTTATGACTATTGTTAATAAACCATATTAAGAAAGTTTTGACATCTCTTTCATTGGAAATGAGTAATGCGACAGTTACAAACTATTTTACAATATTTTTACAAATTATTGATGTGAAAATTCTTATTAATTTTAATATGTGTCCATCATTAACATCACATTTATGTTTATCAATGATTATTTGAAAATTACTAGAGTCACATTAGCAGTTTGTAAAATAGTTTGTATCTGTAGCATTACTCCATTGGAAATATAAAAAACTATCAAAAAATTAATTTTTTTATTATTTTTCTATAAAATGTTTTTAAAAATAATTCTTAAACCAATGCACTTAGAGCATTGGTTAACATTTCATTTTTTACAAATCCACTATTAAATTTTTTTTTCTTTTTATATTCTTCATACTTGCAAAATTTCATTTACTATTAAATTACATTTTTACTATTTAAGCAGTAAATGTATTTTTTATGCATAATTTTAGACCACAAAAATTTTAAATTCAAACATTTGATTGATTATATATCTATTGAATTACATTTTCTTTATATATTATTCATACTTACAAAATTTCAGAAAATAAAAAATCGACAGATATATTATCAATCAAATATTTAAATTTAAAGTTTTTATGATCTAAAATTATACATAAAAAATATGTTTACAGATTGAATAGTAAATGACATCCAATTAGCACGAAATTTGACATGGGTGTTAACATCATAAAGAACATGTAATCCAACTATTAAATTTTCAAAATATGTAGTCATGTTAATTTTTTTTTAATGGAATTATTCACTAGAACCAAGTTTATAACCAAACTTTGTCCTTAAATTTAATTGGGAACTTAAGGTACATCACTTAAGAATTAAGTGATACTTTATATATAAATACTATAAATTTTACTACTATGTAACACTTTTTTTGTGATGATTTACAAAATATTACTTAACATACTTATTAAGTTTAATTCTTTTAATGTGATATGATATAGTGTCTGTTTGGATACCTCTTATTACTGAAAATACTGTAACAAAATACTTTTTAACCATGAATAATATCGAGTGGGACCCAATTTTAAATTTTTTTTGCTAAATTTCGTATTTGCGGGTCTCGTGAGCAATGAATGGGACCCGCAGAAAAACGTCTAACACATCTTAAACTTGTTTTCAGCTCTATCCAAACTCACACATAGTATCCGTTTAGATACAAATTATTGCGTTTACGTTTCCACATTCACGTTTCAGCTTTTTTTTTTTTTTTTTTTTTGCGGCAGCTTTTCAACTTTTAAGGGACAGAGGCTACTGTTCATATCCTATACATGAACAGTAGCTGCAATAGTGGACTTTTTAGCCTTTTCAGCGCATCAGTGGATCCGTGTACTATTCACGAGACCACAAACTTCACTTTTAACAATTTTTTCATTAGAAAATAGGTCCCACGGCACTATTTACATATTTAAAAATTATTTTGTTACAATATTTTTAATTTTCAGTAATAAGTTCTATCCAAACAGACTAATAGTCTTACAAATAAATCTAAAAAAATGCTGAACTAGTCTTTAAAAAATTGTCATACCAAAATGCCACTGCAGTCACCTTCAAGAATCTCTCCCTCTAGGGTCTAGCCTGCAGGTTCCCTGGCGGACTTCTCTTGACATTGATCGACATTTTACGTAGTTCAAAATTTCAAATTGCTTAATTATTATTTATATTGTTCTTCCGTTCCTGTTGTATCTCTTTCATTTCATCCGCTCCAACAAAACCGCGCAGTGTTCTCAGTGCTACAATGGGCGATGAAGCAACTACAAATGGATATTCTAATAAAACCAGCAACGTAAGCCTATTTCTCTCTCTCTCTCTCTCAAGTTTAAAGCTAGCATTAATGGGGTTTTGTCCACACCCAGTAGGACTTAAATAGTTATAACCAGCATATCACATGATATGGAAATAACTAGAATGGATTGGAGAGCTTTGTGATCCTGCTTCTCAGTGCTTAAAATTGGGAAGATTTTCCATGCTTCAGTACGCAAGAAGAATGACGTATGTATCATGATGGAAATTTTTCTTTTCTTTCTTCTTAAAGGGTGGGGGTGGATTATTATTATTATTATTATTTGAGCTTTTGCTTAAGAGTTGTGATCATAAATCACATGCAGGTAGATGAAAATTTGCAGAGGCAGAAGGAAATCGACGAATGGCTTCCAATTACATCTTCCAGGAATGCAAAATGGTGGTACTCAGCTTTCCACAACGTCACTGCTATGGTTGGAGCCGGTGTCTTGGGTCTACCATCTGCCATGGCGAGTCTAGGATGGTATATATGTCTAAGACAAACCCAATATAGTTCTTCATGAGTATCATATTTTAAAACTGCCTCACTACTTTGTATATCACTATTATGTTACTGTTTGACAAGTATAGACTTAACTT